>NW_027411637.1:600000-1200000 GCF_049639745.1 Rhodnius prolixus | reverse complement strand
GCCATACCAAATTGACATGCGAATATCTCGCTTAAAAATGCGGCACAAACGATGAAATTTGGCGAATAAGCGGCACTAACGAGGCGAAAGAGATTGGCAAAAAGAAATTTTGAAAAAGTTCAAAAAAAAAAGTTATATTAATTTTTGTCATATTAAATTGACATACGAATATCTCGCCTAGAAATGCGGCACAAACAATGAAACCTGGTGAATCGCCGGCACAAACGAAGCATAATAGAATGGTAAAAAGAAATTTTGAAAAAACCCAAAATCAAAAAGTGGCCATACCAACTTGACATGCGAATATCTCGCGTAATAATGCGGCAAAAACGATGAAACTCAACGAATCGCTAGCAGAAACAAGGCCAAAGATATTGGCAAATAGAAATTTTGAAAAAATTCAAAATATGAAATGTAATATTAATTTTTCTCATATTTACTTTACACGCTAATATCTCGCTTAGTATGGCGTTAAAAACGAAAAAAACTTTTTATATTACTAAAATAGTTATGTGTAAATTTCTAGGTAAAAGAAAAATACTATTATTTGCTGTAGTAGATATGTATTTATAGACAAATTATCAACCCATCAACCGCTGGTGTATGCTGGCAGTTAGTTACTTTAGTTGACGTAGAGATGCGCTGCTGGCGTCAGTATGTCAGTAACAGTTTTTCTTTAATAACTTCTTTAATATTGCGGCACAAACGATGAAACTTGGTGAATCGGCGGCACAAACGAGGCCAAAGAGAATCGAAAAAAAAAATTTTTGAAAAATCTCTAAGACAAGCGAAATCGCATGTCCAACTTCCGTCAAGTTGGTATGGCCACTTTAAATCCTTAATAAATTTTGCAATTTTTGAGCTAAATGGCTGAAATTTTGGGAAAGGACGGCACAAACGCGGCACAAACGATTGGTAAAAAGAAATTTTCAAAAACCTCAAAAAATAAAAAGTGGCCATTCCAAATTGACATGCCAATATCTCGCCTAAAAATGCGGCACAAACGATGAAACGTGGTGAATCGCCGGCACAAACGAAGCCTAAAAGAATGGTGAAAAGAAATTTTGAAAAAACTCAAAAATAAAAAGTGGCCATACCAAATTGACATGCGAATATCTCGCTTAAAAATGCGGCACAAACGATTAAATTTGGCAAATCAGCGGCACAAACGAGGCCAAAGAGATTGGCAATACGAAATTTTCAAAAACCTCAAAAAATTAAAAGTGGCCATTCCAACTTGACATGCCAATATCTCGCCTAAAAATGCGGCACAAACGATGAAACTTAGTGAATCGCTGGCACAACCGAAGCCTAAAAGAATGGTCAAAAGAAATTTTGAAAGAACTCAAAAATAAAAAGTGGTATACCAAATTGACATGCGAATATCTCGCTTAAAAATGCGGCACAAACGATTAAATTTGGCAAATCAGCGGCACAAACGAGGCCAAAGAGATTGGCAATAAGAAATTTTGAAAAAGTACAAAAAAGAAAAAGTTATATCAATTTTTGTCATATTAAATTGACCTGCGAATATCTCGCCTAAAAATGCGGCACAAACGATGAAACTTGGTGAATCGCCGGCACAGACGAAGCATAAAAGAATGGTAAAAAGAAATTTTGAAAAAACTCAAAAATAAAAAGTGGCCATACCAAATTGACATGCGAATATCTCGCTTAAAAATGCGGCACAAACGATGAAATTTGGCGAATAAGCGGCACTAACGAGGCGAAAGAGATTGGCAAAAAGAAATTTTGAAAAAGTTCAAAAAAAAAAGTTATATTAATTTTTGTCATATTAAATTGACATACGAATATCTCGCCTAGAAATGCGGCACAAACAATGAAACCTGGTGAATCGCCGGCACAAACGAAGCATAATAGAATGGTAAAAAGAAATTTTGAAAAAACCCAAAAATAAAAAGTGGCCATACCAACTTGACATGCGAATATCTCGCGTAATAATGCGGCAAAAACGATGAAACTCAACGAATCGCTAGCAGAAACAAGGCCAAAGATATTGGCAAATAGAAATTTTGAAAAAATTCAAAATATGAAATGTAATATTAATTTTTCTCATATTTACTTTACACGCTAATATCTCGCTTAGTATGGCGTTAAAAACGAAAAAAACCTTTTATATTACTAAAATAGTTATGTGTAAATTTCTAGGTAAAAGAAAAATACTATTATTTGCTGTAGTAGATATGTATTTATAGACAAATTATCAACCCATCAACCGCTGGTGTATGCTGGCAGTTAGTTACTTTAGTTGACGTAGAGATGCGCTGCTGGCGTCAGTATGTCAGTAACAGTTTTTCTTTAATAACTTCTTTAATATTGCGGCACAAACGATGAAACTTGGTGAATCACCGGCACAATCGAGGCCAAAGAGAATCGAAAAAAAAAAATTTTGAAAAATCTCAAAGACAAGCGAAATCGCATGTCCAACTTCCGTCAAGTTGGTATGGCCACTTTAAATCCTTAATAACTTTTGCAATTTTTGAGCTAAATGGCTGAAATTTTGGGAAAGGACGGCACAAACGCGGCACAAACGATTGGTAAAAAGAAATTTTCAAAAACCTCAAAAAATAAAAAGTGGCCATTCCAAATTGACATGCCATTATCTCGCCTAAAAATGCGGCACAAACGATGAAACGTGGTGAATCGCCGGCACAAACGAAGCCTAAAAGAATGGTGAAAAGAAATTTTGAAAAAACTCAAAAATAAAAAGTGGCCATACCTAATTGACATGCGAATATCTCGCTTAAAAATGCGGCACAAACGATTAAATTTGGCAAATCAGCGGCACAAACGAGGCAAAAGAGATTGGCAATACGAAATTTTCAGAAACCTCAAAAAATTAAAAGTGGCCATTCCAAATTGACATGCCAATATCTCGCCTAAAAATGCGGCACAAACGATGAAACTTAGTGAATCGCTGGCACAACCGAAGCCTAAAAGAATGGTCAAAAGAAATTTTGAAAGAACTCAAAAATAAAAAGTGGTATACCAAATTGACATGCGAATATCTCGCTTAAAAATGCGGCACAAACGATGAAATTTGGCGAATAAGCGGCACTAACGAGGCGAAAGAGATTGGCAAAAAGAAATTTTGAAAAAGTTCAAAAAAAAAAGTTATATTAATTTTTGTCATATTAAATTGACATACGAATATCTCGCCTAAAAATGCGGCACAAACAATGAAACTTGGTGAATCGCCGGCACAAACGAAGCATAATAGAATGGTAAAAAGAAATTTTGAAAAAACCCAAAATCAAAAAGTGGCCATACCAACTTGACATGCGAATATCTCGCGTAATAATGCGGCAAAAACGATGAAACTCAACGAATCGCTAGCAGAAACAAGGCCAAAGATATTGGCAAATAGAAATTTTGAAAAAATTCAAAATATGAAATGTAATATTAATTTTTCTCATATTTACTTTACACGCTAATATCTCGCTTAGTATGGCGTTAAAAACGAAAAAAACTTTTTATATTACTAAAATAGTTATGTGTAAATTTCTAGGTAAAAGAAAAATACTATTACTTGCTGTAGTAGATATGTATTTATAGACAAATTATCAACCCATCAACCGCTGGTGTATGCTGGCAGTTAGTTACTTTAGTTGACGTAGAGATGCGCTGCTGGCGTCAGTATGTCAGTAACAGTTTTTCTTTAATAACTTCTTTAATATTGCGGCACAAACGATGAAACTTGGTGAATCACCGGCACAATCGAGGCCAAAGAGAATAGCAAAAAAAAATTTTGAAAAATCTCAAAGACAAGCGAAATCGCATGTCCAACTTCCGTCAAGTTGGTATGGCCACTTTAAATCCTTAATAACTTTTTCAATTTTTGAGCTAAATGGCTGAAATTTTGGGAAAGGACGGCACAAACGATTGGTAAAAAGAAATTTTAAAAACCTCAAAAAATAAAAAGTGGCCATTCCAACTTGACATGCCAATATCTCGCCTAAAAATGCGGCAAAAACGATGAAATTTGGCAAATCGCTAGCAGAAACAAGGCCAAAGATATTGGCAAATAGAAATTTTGAAAAAATTCAAAATATGAAATGTAATATTAATTTTTCTCATATTTACTTTACACGCTAATATCTCGCTTAGTATGGCGTTAAAAACGAAAAAAACTTTTTATATTACTAAAATAGTTATGTGTAAATTTCTAGGTAAAAGAAAAATACTATTATTTGCTGTAGTATTTTTTATTTTTTTATTTTTTTTTATTTTATTTGTTTTATAGGTTATAAACCTGTAACAAAAGGAGTTGGTTTTATCCTTAACAACAATGAATACAACTTGGTACAAAAAATACAAACGAAATAATAAGAATCTAACATACAACTAAATTCAAACTTTACTCATTCAACAGAAATGACCGTAACATTAGTATATTTTTAACATATTTGTACACGTTGTGAATGTTTGATTGAGAATAATCATTCGCTAATATTTCCATTTCTCTCGCTAAATTGTTGTTATCAAGGTTTAAACTTTGCCTATAAATGCTATATGCAGGACATTCTAAAAACAACTGAGCGATATTTTCACGCTGACCTCCATTACAAACCATACAAAATTTATTTGAATCTATTGTATATATAATATTTTTGACAGTAAACTTCAGTACATAAGGTCCTGACATTCTGAATTGAAAGAACAATTTAATAATATGAAATGATAATTTGTAATTAAGATATGGTTGTATTATTTGTTTATTAAGATAAGAGTTTTTAGTAAAAGTAAGAAAACTAGAATTTATCATTTTATTTGCTGTAGTAGATATGTATTTATAGACAAATTATCAACCCATCAACCGCTGGTGTATGCTGGCAGTTAGTTACTTTAGTTGACGTAGAGATGCGCTGCTGGCGTCAGTATGTCAGTAACAGTTTTTCTTTAATAACTTCTTTAATATTGCGGCACAAACGATGAAACTTGGTGAATCGCCGGCACAAACGAGGCCAAAGAGAATCGAAAAAAAAAATTTTGAAAAATCTCAAAGACAAACGAAATCGCATGTCCAACTTCCGTCAAGTTGGTATGGCCACTTTAAATCCTTAATAACTTTTGCAATTTTTGAGCTAAATGGCTGAAATTTTGGGAAAGGACGGCACAAACGCGGCACAAACGATTAAATTTGGCAAATCAGCGGCACAAACGAGGCCAAAGAGATTGGCAATAAGAAATTTTGAAAAAGTACAAAAAAGAAAAAGTTATATCAATTTTTGTCATATTAAATTGACCTGCGAATATCTCGCCTAAAAATGCGGCACAAACGATGAAACTTGGTGAATCGCCGGCACAGACGAAGCATAAAAGAATGGTAAAAAGAAATTTTGAAAAAACTCAAAAATAAAAAGTGGCCATACCAAATTGACATGCGAATATCTCGCTTAAAAATGCGGCACAAACGATGAAATTTGGCGAATAAGCGGCACTAACGAGGCGAAAGAGATTGGCAAAAAGAAATTTTGAAAAAGTTCAAAAAAAAAAAGTTATATTAATTTTTGTCATATTAAATTGACATACGAATATCTCGCCTAAAAATGCGGCACACACAATGAAACTTGGTGAATCGCCGGCACAAACGAAGCATAATAGAATGGTAAAAAGAAATTTTGAAAAAACCCAAAATCAAAAAGTGGCCATACCAACTTGACATGCGAATATCTCGCGTAATAATGCGGCAAAAACGATGAAACTCAACGAATCGCTAGCAGAAACAAGGCCAAAGATATTGGCAAATAGAAATTTTGAAAAAATTCAAAATATGAAATATAATATTAATTTTTCTCATATTTACTTTACACGCTAATATCTCGCTTAGTATGGCGTTAAAAACGAAAAAAACTTTTTATATTACTAAAATAGTTATGTGTAAATTTCTAGGTAAAAGAAAAATACTATTATTTGCTGTAGTAGATATGTATTTATAGACAAATTATCAACCCATCAACCGCTGGTGTATGCTGGCAGTTAGTTACTTTAGTTGACGAAGAGATGCGCTGCTGGCGTCAGTATGTCAGTAACAGTTTTTCTTTAATAACTTCTTTAATATTGCGGCACAAACGATGAAACTTGGTGAATCGCCGGCACAAACGAGGCCAAAGAGAATCGAAAAAAAAAAAATTTGAAAAATCTCAAAGACAAGCGAAATCGCATGTCCAACTTCCGTCAAGTTGGTATGGCCACTTTAAATCCTTAATAACTTTTTCAATTTTTGAGCTAAATGGCTGAAATTTTGGGAAAGGACGGCACAAACGCGGCACAAACGATTGGTAAAAAGGAATTTTAAAAACCTCAAAAAATAAAAAGTGGCCATTCCAACTTGACATGCCAATATCTCGCCTAAAAATGCGGCAAAAACGATGAAATTTGGCAAATCGCTAGCAGAAACAAGGCCAAAGATATTGGCAAATAGAAATTTTGAAAAAATTCAAAATATGAAATGTAATATTAATTTTTCTCATATTTACTTTACACGCTAATATCTCGCTTAGTATGGCGTTAAAAACGAAAAAAACTTTTTATATTACTAAAATAGTTATGTGTAAATTTCTAGGTAAAAGAAAAATACTATTATTTGCTGTAGTAGATATGTATTTATAGACAAATTATCAACCCATCAACCGCTGGTGTATGCTGGCAGTTAGTTACTTTAGTTGACGTAGAGATGCGCTGCTGGCGTCAGTATGTCAGTAACAGTTTTTCTTTAATAACTTCTTTAATATTGCGGCACAAACGATGAAACTTGGTGAATCACCGGCACAATCGAGGCCAAAGAGAATAGCAAAAAAAAATTTTGATAAATCTCAAAGACAAGCGAAATCGCATGTCCAACTTCCGTCAAGTTGGTATGGCCACTTTAAATCCTTAATAACTTTTTCAATTTTTGAGCTAAATGGCTGAAATTTTGGGAAAGGACGGCAACAACCCGGCACAAACGATTGGTAAAAAGAAATTTTCAAAAACCTCAAAAAATAAAAAGTGGCCATTCCAACTTGACATGCCAATATCTCGCCTAAAAATGCGGCACAAACGATGAAACGTGGTGAATCGCCGGCACAAACGAAGCCTAAAAGAATGGTGAAAAGAAATTTTGAAAAAACTCAAAAATAAAAAGTTGCCATACCAAATTGACATGCGAATATCTCGCTTAAAAATGCGGCACAAACGATTAAATTTGGCAAATCAGCGGCACAAACGAGGCCAAAGAGATTGGCAATACGAAATTTTCAAAAACCTCAAAAAATTAAAAGTGGCCATTCCAACTTGACATGCCAATATCTCGCCTAAAAATGCGGCACAAACGATGAAACTTAGTGAATCGCTGGCACAACCGTAGCCTAAAAGAATGGTCAAAAGAAATTTTGAAAGAACTCAAAAATAAAAAGTGGTATACCAAATTGACATGCGAATATCTCGCTTAAAAATGCGGCACAAACGATTAAATTTGGCAAATCAGCGGCACAAACGAGGCCAAAGAGATTGGCAATAAGAAATTTTGAAAAAGTACAAAAAAGAAAAGTTATATCAATTTTTGTCATATTAAATTGACCTGCGAATATCTCGCCTAAAAATGCGGCACAAACGATGAAACTTGGTGAATCGCCGGCACAGACGAAGCATAAAAGAATGGTAAAAAGAAATTTTGAAAAAACTCAAAAATAAAAAGTGGCCATACCAAATTGACATGCGAATATCTCGCTTAAAAATGCGGCACAAACGATGAAATTTGGCGAATAAGCGGCACTAACGAGGCGAAAGAGATTGGCAAAAAGAAATTTTGAAAAAGTTCAAAAAAAAAAGTTATATTAATTTTTGTCATATTAAATTGACATACGAATATCTCGCCTAAAAATGCGGCACAAACAATGAAACTTGGTGAATCGCCGGCACAAACGAAGCATAATAGAATGGTAAAAAGAAATTTTGAAAAAACCCAAAATCAAAAAGTGGCCATACCAACTTGACATGCGAATATCTCGCGTAATAATGCGGCAAAAACGATGAAACTCAACGAATCGCTAGCAGAAACAAGGCCAAAGATATTGGCAAATAGAAATTTTGAAAAAATTCAAAATATGAAATGTAATATTAATTTTTCTCATATTTACTTTACACGCTAATATCTCGCTTAGTATGGCGTTAAAAACGAAAAAAACTTTTTATATTACTAAAATAGTTATGTGTAAATTTCTAGGTAAAAGAAAAATACTATTATTTGCTGTAGTAGATATGTATTTATAGACAAATTATCAACCCATCAACCGCTGGTGTATGCTGGCAGTTAGTTACTTTAGTTGACGTAGAGATGCGCTGCTGGCGTCAGTAAGTCAGTAACAGTTTTTCTTTAATAACTTCTTTAATATTGCGGCACAAACGATGAAACTTGGTGAATCGGCGGCACAAACGAGGCCAAAGAGAATCGAAAAAAAAAAAAATTTTGAAAAATCTCAAAGACAAGCGAAATCGCATGTCCAACTTCCGTCAAGTTGGTATGGCCACTTTAAATCCTTAATAACTTTTGCAATTTTTGAGCTAAATGGCTGAAATTTTGGGAAAGGACGGCACAAACGATTGGTAAAAAGAAATTTTCAAAAACCTCAAAAAATAAAAAGTGGCCATTCCAAATTGACATGCCAATATCTCGCCTAAAAATGCGGCACAAACGATGAAACGTGGTGAATCGCCGGCACAAACGAAGCCTAAAAGAATGGTGAAAAGAAATTTTGAAAAACTCAAAAATAAAAAGTGGCCATACCAAATTGACATGCGAATATCTCGCTTAAAAATGCGGCAAAAACGATGAAACTCAACGAATCGCTAGCAGAAACAAGGCCAAAGATATTGGCAAATAGAAATTTTGAAAAAATTCAAAATATGAAATGTAATATTAATTTTCCTCATATTTACTTTACACGCTAATATCTCGCTTAGTATGGCGTTAAAAACGAAAAAAACTTTTTATATTACTAAAATAGTTATGTGTAAATTTCTAGGTAAAAGAAAAATACTATTATTTGCTGTAGTAGATATGTATTTATAGACAAATTATCAACCCATCAACCGCTGGTGTATGCTGGCAGTTAGTTACTTTAGTTGACGTAGAGATGCGCTGCTGGCGTCAGTATGTCAGTAACAGTTTTTCTTTAATAACTTCTTTAATATTGCGGCACAAACGATGAAACTTGGTGAATCACCGGCACAATCGAGGCCAAAGAGAATAGCAAAAAAAAATTTGAAAAATCTCAAAGACAAGCGAAATCGCATGTCCAACTTCCGTCAAGTTGGTATGGCCACTTTAAATCCTTAATAACTTTTTCAATTTTTGAGCTAAATGGCTGAAATTTTGGGAAAGGACGGCACAAACGCGGCACAAACGATTGGTAAAAAGGAATTTTAAAAACCTCAAAAAATAAAAAGTGGCCATTCCAACTTGACATGCCAATATCTCGCCTAAAAATGCGGCAAAAACGATGAAATTTGGCAAATCGCTAGCAGAAACAAGGCCAAAGATATTGGCAAATAGAAATTTTGAAAAAATTCAAAATATGAAATGTAATATTAATTTTTCTCATATTTACTTTATACGCTAATATCTCGCTTAGTATGGCGTTAAAAACGAAAAAAACTTTTTATATTACTAAAATAGTTATGTGTAAATTTCTAGGTAAAAGAAAAATACTATTATTTGCTGTAGTATTTTTTATTTTTTTATTTTTTTTTATTTTATTTGTCTTATAGGTTATAAACCTGTAACAAAAGGAGTTGGTTTTATCCTTAACAACAATGAATACAACTTGGTACAAAAAATACAAACGAAATAATAAGAATCTAACATACAACTAAATTCAAACTTTACTCATTCAACAGAAATGACCGTAACATTAGTATATTTTTAACACATTTGTACACGTTGTGAATGTTTGATTGAGAATAATCATTCGCTAATATTTCCATTTCTCTCGCTAAATTGTTGTTATCAAGGTTTAAACTTTGCCTATAAATGCTATATGCAGGACATTCTAAAAACAAATGAGCGATATTTTCACGCTGACCTCCATTACAAACCATACAAAATTTATTTGAATCTATTGTATATATAATATTTTTGACAGTAAACTTCAGTACATAAGGTCCTGACATTCTGAATTGAAAGAATAATTTAATAATATGAAATGATAATTTGTTATTAAGATATGGTTGTATTATTTGTTTATTAAGATAAGAGTTTTTAGTAAAAGTAAGAAAACTAGAATTTATCATTTTATTTGCTGTAGTAGATATGTATTTATAGACAAATTATCAACCCATCAACCGCTGGTGTATGCTGGCAGTTAGTTACTTTAGTTGACGTAGAGATGCGCGGCTGGCGTCAGTATGTCAGTAACAGTTTTTCTTTAATAACTTCTTTAATATTGCGGCACAAACGATGAAACTTGGTGAATCGCCGGCACAAACGAGGCCAAAGAGAATCGAAAAAAAAAAATTTTGAAAAATCTCAAAGACAAGCGAAATCGCATGTCCAACTTCCGTCAAGTTGGTATGGCCACTTTAAATCCTTAATAACTTTTGCAATTTTTGAGCTAAATGGCTGAAATTTTGGGAAAGGACGGCACAAACGCGGCACAAACGATTGGTAAAAAGAAATTTTCAAAAACCTCAAAAAATAAAAAGTGGCCATTCCAAATTGACATGCCAATATCTCGCCTAAAAATGCGGCACGAACGATGAAACGTGGTGAATCGCCGGCACAAACGAAGCCTAAAAGAATGGTGAAAAGAAATTTTGAAAAAACTCAAAAATAAAAAGTGGCCATACCAAATTGACATGCGAATATCTCGCTTAAAAATGCGGCACAAACGATTAAATTTGGCAAATCAGCGGCACAAACGAGGCCAAAGAGATTGGCAATACGAAATTTTCAAAAACCTCAAAAAATTAAAAGTGGCCATTCCAACTTGACATGCCAATATCTCGCCTAAAAATGCGGCACAAACGATGAAACTTAGTGAATCGCTGGCACAACCGAAGCCTAAAAGAATGGTCAAAAGAAATTTTGAAAGAACTCAAAAATAAAAAGTGGTATACCAAATTGACATGCGAATATCTCGCTTAAAAATGCGGCACAAACGATTAAATTTGGCAAATCAGCGGCACAAACGAGGCCAAAGAGATTGGCAATAAGAAATTTTGAAAAAGTACAAAAAAGAAAAAGTTATATCAATTTTTGTCATATTAAATTGACCTGCGAATATCTCGCCTAAAAATGCGGCACAAACGATGAAACTTGGTGAATCGCCGGCACAGACGAAGCATAAAAGAATGGTAAAAAGAAATTTTGAAAAAACTCAAAAATAAAAAGTGGCCATACCAAATTGACATGCGAATATCTCGCTTAAAAATGCGGCACAAACGATGAAATTTGGCGAATAAGCGGCACTAACGAGGCGAAAGAGATTGGCAAAAAGAAATTTTGAAAAAGTTCAAAAAAAAAAGTTATATTAATTTTTGTCATATTAAATTGACATACGAATATCTCGCCTAAAAATGCGGCACAAACAATGAAACTTGGTGAATCGCCGGCACAAACGAAGCATAATAGAATGGTAAAAAGAAATTTTGAAAAAACCCAAAATCAAAAAGTGGCCATACCAACTTGACATGCGAATATCTCGCGTAATAATGCGGCAAAAACGATGAAACTCAACGAATCGCTAGCAGAAACAAGGCCAAAGATATTGGCAAATAGAAATTTTGAAAAAATTCAAAATATGAAATGTAATATTAATTTTTCTCATATTTACTTTACACGCTAATATCTCGCTTAGTATGGCGTTAAAAACGAAAAAAACTTTTTATATTACTAAAATAGTTATGTGTAAATTTCTAGGTAAAAGAAAAATACTATTATTTGCTGTAGTAGATATGTATTTATAGACAAATTATCAACCCATCAACCGCTGGTGTATGCTGGCAGTTAGTTACTTTAGTTGACGTAGAGATGCGCTGCTGGCGTCAGTATGTCAGTAACAGTTTTTCTTTAATAACTTCTTTAATATTGCGGCACAAACGATGAAACTTGGTGAATCGCCGGCACAAACGAGGCCAAAGAGAATCGAAAAATAAATTTTGAAAAATCTCAAAGACAAGCGAAATCGCATGTCCAACTTCCGTCAAGTTGGTATGGCCACTTTAAATCCTTAATAACTTTTTCAATTTTTTGAGCTAAATGGCTGAAATTTTGGGAAAGGACGGCACAAACGATTGGTAAAAAGAAATTTTAAAAACCTCAAAAAATAAAAAGTGGCCATTCCAACTTGACATGCCAATATCTCGCCTAAAAATGCGGCAAAAACGATGAAATTTGGCAAATCGCTAGCAGAAACAAGGCCAAAGATATTGGCAAATAGAATTTTTGAAAAAAAATTCAAAATATGAAATGTAATATTAATTTTTCTCATATTTACTTTACACGCTAATATCTCGCTTAGTATGGCGTTAAAAACGAAAAAAACTTTTTATATTACTAAAATAGTTATGTGTAAATTTCTAGGTAAAAGAAAAATACTATTATCTGCTGTAGTATTTTTTTTTTTTTTTATTATTTTTTTTTTTTTTTTTATTATTTTTTTTTTTATTTTATTTGTTTTATAGGTTATAAACCTGTAACAAAAGGAGTTGGTTTTATCCTTAACAACAATGAATACAACTTGGTACAAAAAATACAAACGAAATAATAAGAATCTAACATACAACTAAATTCAAACTTTCCCTACCCAAGCCGAGATGGGGACTCGTGTCGAGGCTGAATGCGTACAGGGTAGTAAAATATATGTGCGGTAACGATCACCTTGGGGCACCGGGCGAAACCCCATTGTATTGTAGCCTTCCTGTGGCAGTGGGGGTCTGTCACAGGTGACCGTCTATCCCCCACTTCTCGTGGGAACAAGATGAGTAATTACAATAAAAAACTAGATTGTAAAACGACAGCCAGTGGTGTTCCTCAGGTTACTGAGGAAGGAACACAGGCTGGGATAAAACCAAAAGGGGAAAGAGTGAAAGGCCCTAAGACGGATTTGGTGGGACTACAGGGAACTTCTTCTGGAGGGAGCGGCAACGCAGACCCTCCAGGTAAAGAGGCAGTCACTGGGGTCTCCCAGAAGTTGAAGGGTATTCACATTACACCTAGGAAGCCGAGTGGTGCTCAGCGGAGAAAGCTAGCTAAGCTTAAGGTCGCTGAGGCTGGGAAGGAGTGGATTCCTGGGAAGGACTGGAGGGAAAGGGGGAAGGGGCAGAAGACCTCCAGAGTGGTAAACCAGCCAGGTGGGCAAGGTATAATTCCTTCGACCTCCTCGGATGGGGCAGGCATTGGGAAGGAGGCGAGAGTCGTTAGTTCTCTCCCTCCAGAAACAAGTCAGACCCCTAAGAGGCCTAGGTCGGAGGTCAGTACTCCAAGTTCGGCATCGGGGAAGGCGGTGGCACAGGGTAGCAAGAGGGTGAAACTCCCAGAGGAAGGGCCTACGGGCTCTTTCAGGGACGCTCTCTGCGCTCAAAAGATGGCCATCGTTCTTGACTCCTATCCGAATGACTTTTTGTCGGAGGAGCAAGCGGATCTTCTTCAGCAGAAATTGGTGGAGGAGATCTGTAGTGAGAAATGTACTGGCAGCATCGGACCCCAGTTTCGGAGCTGCTTTCTCTCCAAAGGTGCACTCATTCTCGCTTGCGAGGGTGAGGATGCGAGACTTTGGTTAGAGAGGGTGGTTCCGGAGCTCCGGTTGGGTGAGGGAGCTAAGCTGAGGGTGGGTCCTGCCAGAGATATCGTGAGGGCGGCTAAGGTGGCTATGTGGGTACCTGGCGCTCTCAAGAATACCACTCCGTCCGTTATTTTGGACAAGCTGCTCGTTCAAAACGAGGGCTTGGATATAGCGGAATGGAGGCTCCTAAATAGGAAAATCGAGCCCAAGGGTCAAACTCTTGTGTTCGAAATATCGGAACAGGCCCTGAGTAGGTTGAAGGGGACTAACTTCGAGTTTTTTTTAGGACTCGAAGTGGTCAGACTCAGGGTAGTTTCGAAGACTTCTACTAGTGCTGCAGCTCATGACCCCCCTGAATCGATGGAGGTTGCTTCAGGTGAACCTCCATCACAGTAGAGGGGCGTCTGCAGCTCTAGTAAAATTCATCAAGGAGGAAGATATCGCCATTGTCCTCATCCAGGAACCCTGGCTGGTACGGGGGCGAATTGCAGGACTTGGCGAAGCGAAAGGTAAGATTTATTATGACCATAACCTTGACAATCCCAGGACATGTATTTTTGTTAGGGAAAACATTACCTCTTTACTGCTAATGGAATTTTGTTTCAGAGACCAGACTGCAATAAAGGTGAAGCTACATGTGGATAAGGAGGCCAGGGAGATTGTCGTGGCCTCGACTTACCTTCCATATGACTCTACAGTCCCTCCCCCATCGGAGGAGATGCAGTATCTGACCAACCGGTGTAGGGAGAGAGGACTGCAACTACTGATTGGGTGTGATGCTAATTCCCATAACGAGGTATGGGGTAGCTCAGGAACCAATCAGAGAGGTAAGTATCTTCTGGACTTCATTAGTGCGAATAATTTGCATGTTATAAATGAGGGAGAAGAACCCACCTTCCACAACTCTATTCGTAGGGAAGTGATCGACCTAACTTTGGGAACTAATTTTGTATCGACCCTTGTTAGGAACTGGCATGTGTCGGGGGTCCCCTCACTTTCGGATCACATGTACATTAGGTTCGACATTGGGTTTGACTGTAAGGAGGTGGTTACTTACAGAAACCCTAGGAGAACAGACTGGGACTCGTTTAGACGGGATCTCAGCGCAAACATTGGTACAGTCAACAATAACTTTAGGACCCGGATGGACATTGATGAAGCTGCTGAGAGACTTCAGGGCGTCATCAAGGAGGCCTACTGGGAGAATTGTGCGGAGACAGTGATAACATCTAACAGGAAAGTAGGCTGGTGGAATAACCAGCTGAAGGAGCTCCGCAGTAAAGTTAGGAAACTGTTCAATGTAGCTAAAAGAAGGGGTACATGGAAGGAGTACCGTGAGGCCCTAACTTCTTACAACATAGCCATTAGAAAGGCTAAAAGAGATGCTTGGAGGAAGCTCTGTGAAGAGGTAGAGATGACCTCGGAGGGGGCTAGGCTCCATCGCATAATATCAAAAAGTCCAGGGGGTGCCCTGGGTACCATCAGGAACGAGGAAGGGATTTTTACCAAATCGGGGAGAGACACATTGGAGTGTCTCATGAGAACTCATTTTCCCGATTCGAAGGTAATTGAGTCAGGACAGCATGGTGAGGATACTCTGGGACCCGATAGGTGTCGGGGGACCAGGGAAACCTGGGCCGTGGCTAAATACTGCATTACCTACAATAAGGTGGCCTGGGCTGTAAATTATTTTAAGCCCTATAAATCCCCGGGTCCTGATGGCATTTTCCCTGCCCTTTTGCAGCAGGGGAAAGATTTAATTACTCCTATTTTATGCAGGATAATGAGGGCATGCTTGGCACTCAACCATGTCCCTAGGGCATGGAGGCCTGTAAAAATTATCTTTATTCCAAAGCCTGGGAAGAGAACTCATACCCAGGCGAAGGAATTTAGACCAATTAGTCTAACATCGTTCATGTTGAAGGTGCTAGAAAAACTGATTGACATGTATATTAAGGAGGTGGCTTTAAAGCAACGGCCTCTGCATGCCAATCAGCATGCCTACCAAACAGGCAAATCTTGCGAGACAGCCCTCCATTGTCTGGTTAAGGAGTTGGAGGCTTCGGTATTTTGCAAGGAGACAGCTGTGGGCGTGTTTCTGGATATTGAGGGTGCCTTCAGTAACACTACCTACAGTTCAATTGCCTTGGCGATGGATAGACATGGCGTAGAGTCCACTGTTTCAAGATGGATCTGTAACATGCTATCGTCAAGGAGAATCACAGCGACCCTTTTTGGGGAATCGCTGGAGTTAACGACAGTTAGGGGGTGCCCTCAGGGGGGGTTCTATCCCCGCTCCTTTGGTGTATGGTCGTAGATGAGTTACTTGAGGTGCTAGACCTTCGTGGGTTCTCGGTCCTTGGCTATGCAGATGATATTTCTGTAGTGGTCAGGGGTAGACATGAGACAATCGTGGCTGAACTCATGCAGGAAGCTCTCAAGGTTATAGAAAATTGGTGTAGAAGGGTAGAGCTTTCAGTGAACCCTTCTAAAACTACTCTGGTCCCCTTTACAAGGAGAAGGGATAAGGAGAGCTACAAAAACCTTCGATTTTTTGGTAAAACTCTGGATGTGTCGGGTGAGGTCAAGTATTTGGGCATTGTCCTGGATACCAGACTCACTTGGAAGGCGCAGATTGAGAGAGTTACATTAAGGGCTAAACAGGCCCTTTGTGGAATAACTAGAACCTGTGGGAAGACATGGGGTCTTAGCCCAAAGATGACCCACTGGCTCTATACACGTACAGTCATACCTATCATCACCTACGGTTCAGTGGTGTGGTGGAGGAAGACTGAACAACAGACGGCAATTAAGGCTCTAGCAAGGGTGCAGAGACTGGCCTGTCTGATGATCACGGGGGCCTTTAGTAGCACCCCTACTGCGGCGCTGGAGGTACTTCTGGGGTTGGCTCCGCTTCAATATGTTATTCAGGCGGAGGCAAGGGCCAGTGCGTACAGAATGGCGAGCAATGGGCAACGGAGGCGTATAAGTTCCTGCATTGGCCATATGATTATTTCAGATAAGGTCGACCCTGGGCCGGTTATTGACATGGCAGGGGACAGTATCTGTCCTAAATACAGTTTCGAGACTCCTTTTCAGGTGTGTATTAAACCGAGGACTGAATGGAGGGTAAACTGGACGGATCAGTACCGGAAGGGAGGCATTTGGTTTACCGATGGCTCCAAGATGGACTGTGGGACTGGGTCTGGAGTGTATGGGGTTAAACCCGAGGTACTCATTGAGAGATCTCTTGGGAGATACGCCACAGTCTTCCAGGCCGAGGTTTTTGCTATTAAAATATGTGCTGAGGAAAACCTGCGGATGGAACCTAGAAATAGGGAGATTCGCATCTTTTCGGACAGCCAGGCTGCACTGAAGGCTCTCGTATCCTTCAGAATCACCTCTTCCCTGGTCTGGGAATGCAGGAAGGCCCTAGAACTACTGGCGCGGCACAACAAAGTTCGGTTGGAATGGGTGCCGGGTCATGTGGGTATTGAAGGGAATGAAAAAGCTGATTATCTGGCCAGGAATGGGGCTAACACTCCTTTCATCGGTCCAGAGCCTGTCCTGGGGATCACCAGGGGTTCGGTTCGCGCGGCTCTCAGAGATTGGATCTGGAGGGAGCACGAAAAGAACTGGGTGATGTGTCCTGGGGTTAAACACAGCAAGACTTTGATGCCTTGGCTGTGTAAGCAAAGATCCAAAGAGACCCTGTGTTTGGGCAGAAATCAGATTACTCTGATTACAGGCCTATTCACGGGGCACGGTAGGTTCAAGAAGCATCTGCGCAAGGTGGGGCTTATCAGCTCGGAGCCGTTGTGCAGATTATGTCAGGAAGAGGAGGAAACGGCCTCTCACCTGTTGTTCGATTGCGTTGCAATCGAAAGTTTGCGCTATGAAACCTTTGGAACGTTGAGGCCGAAGGAGATAGTAGCGCAAAAACAACTAGTAGCGAAAGTCCTTGACCTCTTTAGGAGGGGAGGGTTCGCCTACTAGAACTAAGAAGGCACTGGCACAATAAGTCTTCTGTGGCTGCGGTGCCTTGGGGTATAGGTCCCGTCCCATCTACCATCTAATCTAAATTCAAACTTTACTCATTCAACAGAAATGACCGTAACATTAGTATATTTTTAACATATTTGTACACGTTGTGAATGTTTGATTGAGAATAATCATTCGCTAATATTTCCATTTCTCTCGCTAAATTGTTGTTATCAAGGTTTAAACTTTGCCTATAAATGCTATATGCAGGACATTCTAAAAACAAATGAGCGATATTTTCACGCTGACCTCCATTACAAACCATACAAAATTTATTTGAATCTATTGTATATATAATATTTTTGACAGTAAACTTCAGTACATAAGGTCCTGACATTCTGAATTGAAAGAATAATTTAATAATATGAAATGATAATTTGTTATTAAGATATGGTTGTATTATTTGTTTATTAAGATAAGAGTTTTTAGCAAAAGTAAGAAAACTAGAATTTATCATTTTATTTGCTGTAGTAGATATGTATTTATAGACAAATTATCAACCCATCAACCGCTGGTGTATGCTGGCAGTTAGTTACTTTAGTTGACGTAGAGATGCGCTGCTGGCGTCAGTATGTCAGTAACAGTTTTTCTTTAATAACTTCTTTAATATTGCGGCACAAACGATGAAACTTGGTGAATCGCCGGCACAAACGAGGCCAAAGAGAATCGAAAAAAAAAAATTTTGAAAAATCTCAAAGACAAGCGAAATCGCATGTCCAACTTCCGTCAAGTTGGTATGGCCACTTTAAATCCTTAATAACTTTTGCAATTTTTAAGCTAAATGGCTGAAATTTTGGGAAAGGACGGCACAAACGCGGCACAAACGATTGGTAAAAAGAAATTTTTAAAAACCTCAAAAAATAAAAAGTGGCCATTCCAAATTGACATGCCAATATCTCGCCTAAAAATGCGGCACAAACGATGAAACGTGGTGAATCGCCGGCACAAACGAGGCGAAAGAGATTGGCAAAAAGAAATTTTGAAAAAGTTCAAAAAAAAAAGTTATATTAATTTTTGTCATATTAAATTGACATACGAATATCTCGCCTAAAAATGCGGCACAAACAATGAAACTTGGTGAATCGCCGGCACAAACGAAGCATAATAGAATGGTAAAAAGAAATTTTGAAAAAACCCAAAATCAAAAAGTGGCCATACCAACTTGACATGCGAATATCTCGCGTAATAATGCGGCAAAAACGATGAAACTCAACGAATCGCTAGCAGAAACAAGGCCAAAGATACTGGCAAATAGAAATTTTGAAAAAATTCAAAATATGAAATGTAATATTAATTTTTCTCATATTTACTTTACACGCTAATATCTCGCTTAGTATGGCGTTAAAAACGAAAAAAACTTTTTATATTACTAAAATAGTTATGTGTAAATTTCTAGGTAAAAGAAAAATACTATTATTTGCTGTAGTAGATATGTATTTATAGACAAATTATCAACCCATCAACCGCTGGTGTATGCTGGCAGTTAGTTACTTTAGTTGACGTAGAGATGCGCTGCTGGCGTCAGTATGTCAGTAACAGTTTTTCTTTAATAACTTCTTTAATATTGGGGCACAAACGATGAAACTTGGTGAATCGCCGGCACAAACGAGGCCAAAGAGAATCGAAAAAAAAAAATTTTGAAAAATCTCAAAGACAAGCGAAATCGCATGTCCAACTTCCGTCAAGTTGGTATGGCCACTTTAAATCCTTAATAACTTTTGCAATTTTTGAGCTAAATGGCTGAAATTTTGGGAAAGGACGGCACAAACGCGGCACAAACGATTGGTAAAAAGAAATTTTAAAAACCTCAAAAAATAAAAAGTGGCCATTCCAACTTGACATGCCAATATCTCGCCTAAAAATGCGGCACAAACGATGAAATTTGGCAAATCAGCGGCACAAACGAGGCCAAAGAGATTGGCAATAAGAAATTTTGAAAAAGTTCAACAAAGAAAAAGTTATATCAATTTTTGTCATATTAAATTGACCTGCGAATATCTCGCCTAAAAATGCGGCACAAACGATGAAACTTGGTGAATCGCCGGCACAGACGAAGCATAAAAGAATGGTAAAAAGAAATTTTGAAAAAACTCAAAAATAAAAAGTGGCCATACCAAATTGACATGCGAATATCTCGCTTAAAAATGCGGCACAAACGATGAAATTTGGCGAATAAGCGGCACTAACGAGTCGAAAGAGATTGGCAAAAAGAAATTTTGAAAAAGTTCAAAAAAAAAAGTTATATTAATTTTTGTCATATTAAATTGACATACGAATATCTCGCCTAAAAATGCGGCACAAACAATGAAACTTGGTGAATCGCCGGCACAAACGAAGCATAAAAAAAATGGTAAAAAGAAATTTTGAAAAAACACAAAATCAAAAAGTGGCAATACCAAATTGACATGCGAATATCTCGCGTAATAATGCGGCACAAACGATGAAACTCAACAAATCGCTAGCAGAAACAAGGCCAAAGAGATTCGCAAAACGAAATTTTGAATAAATTCAAAATATGAAATGTAACATTAATTTTTACTTGACACGCTAATATCTCGCTTAGTATGGCGGTAAAAACGAAAAAAACTTTTTATATTACTAAAATAGTTATTTGTAAATTTGTAGGTAAAAGAAAAATACTATTATTTGCTGTAGTAGATATGTATTTATAGACAAATTATCAACCCATCAACCGCTGGTGTATGCTGGCAGTTAGTTGCTTTAGTTGACGTAGAGATGCGCTGCTGGCGTCAGTATGTCAGTAACAGTTTTTCTTTAATAACTTCTTTAATATTGCGGCACAAACGATGAAACTTGGTGAATCGCCGGCACAAACGAGGCCAAAGAAAATGGCAAAAAAAATTTTGAATAATCTCAAAGACAAGCGAAATCGCATGTCCAACTTCCGTCAAGTTGGTATGGCCACATTAAATCCTTAATAACTTTTTCAATTTTTGAGCTAAATGGCTGAAATTTTGGGAAAGGACGGCACAATCGCGGCACAAACGATTGGTAAAAAGAAATTTTCAAAAACCTCAAAAAATAAAAAGTGGCCATTCCAACTTGACATGCCAATATCTCGCCTAAAAATGGGGCACAAACGATGAAACTTGGTGAATTGCTGGCACAACCGAAGCCTAATAGAATGGTAAAAAGAAATTTTGAAAAAACTCAAAAATAAAAAGTGGCCATACCAACTTGACATGCGAATATCACGCTTAATAATGTGGCACAAACGATAAAATTTGGCGAATCAGCGGCACAAACAAGGCCAGAGGGATTGGCAAAAAGAAATTTTGAAAAAGTTCAAAAAAAAAAGTTATATCAATTTTTGTCATATTAAATTGACATACGAATATCTCGCCTAAAAATGCGGCACAAACAATGAAACTTGGTGAATCGCCGGCACAAACGAAGCATAAAAGAATAGTAAAAAGAAATTTTGAAAAAACTCAAAAATTAAAAGTGGCTATACCAAATTGACATGCGAACATCTCGCTTAAAAATGCGGCACAAACGATGAAATTTGGCAAATCAGCGGCACAAATGAGGCCAAAGAGATTAGCAATAAGAAATTTTGAAAAAGTTCAAAAAAGAAAAAGTTATATCAATTTTTGTCATATTAAATTGACTTGCGAATATCTCACCTAAAAATGCGGCACAAACGATGAAACTTGGTGAATCGTCGGCACAGACGAAGCCTAATATAATGGTAAAAAGAAATTTTGAAGAAACCCAAAATCAAAAAGTGGCCATACCAACTTGACATGCGAATATCTCGCGTAATAATGCGGCACAAACGATGAAACTCAACGAATCGCTAGCAGAAAAAAGGCCAAAGAGATTGGCAAAAAGAAATTTCGAAAAAATTCAAAATATGAAATGTAATATTATTTTTTCTCATATTTACTTGACACGCTAATATCTCGCTTAGTATGGCGGTAAAAACGAAAAAAACTTTTTATATTACTAAAATAGTTATTTGTAAATTTGTAGGTAAAAGAAAAATACTATTATTTGCTGTAATAGATATGTATTTATAGACAAATTATCAACCCATCAACCGCTGGTGTATGCTCGCAGTTAGTTACTTTAGTTGACGTAGAGATGCGCTGCTGGCGTCAGTATGTCAGTAACAGTTTTTCTTTAATAACTTCTTTAATATTGCAGCACAAACAATGAAACTTGGTGAATCGGCGGCACAAACGAGGCCAAAGAGAATAGCAAAAAAAAAGTTTTGAAAAATCTCAAAGACAAGCGAAATCGCATGTCCAACTTCCGTCAAGTTGGTATGGCCACATTAAATCCTTAATAACATTTTCAATTTTTGAGCTAAATGGCTGAAACTTTATGAAAGGACGGCACAAACGATTGGTAAAAAGAAATTTTCAAAAACCTCAAAAAATAAAAAGTGGCCATTCCAACTTGACATGCCAATATCTCGCCTAAAAATGCGGCACAAACGATGAAACTTAGTGAATCGCTGGCACAACCGAAGCCTAAAAGAATGGTCAAAAGAAATTTTGAAAAAACTCAAAAATAAAAAGTGGCCATACCAACTTGATATGCGAATATCTCGCTTGATGATGCGGCACAAACGATGAAATTTGGCGAATCAGCGGCACAAACAAGGCCAAAGAGATTGGCAAAAGGAAATTTTGAAAAAGTTCAAAAAAAAAGTTATATCAATTTAGGTCATATTAAATTGACATACGAATATCTCGCATAAAAATGCGGCACAAACAATGAAACTTGGTGAATCGCCGGCACAAACGAAGCATAAAATAATGGTAAAAAGAAATTTTGAAAAAACTCAAAAATAAAAAGTGGCCATACCAAATTGACATGCGAATATCTCGCTTAAAAATGCGGCACAAACGATGAAACATAGTGAATCGCTGGCACAACCGAAGCCTAAAAGAATGGTCAAATGAAATTTTGAAAGAACTCAAAAATAAAAAGTGGTCATTCCAAATTGACATGCGAATATCTCGCCTAAAAATGCGACACAAACGATGAAACTTGGTGAATCGCCGGCAAAGACGAAGCCTAATAGAATGGTAAAAAGAAATTTTGAAAAAACCCAAAATCAAAAAGTGGCCATACCAACTTGACATGCGAATATCTCGCGTAATAATGCGGCAAAAACGATGAAACTCAACGAATCGCTAGCAGAAACAAGGCCAAAGAGATTGGCAAAACGAAATTTTGAAAAAATTCAAAATATGAAATGTAATATTAATTTTTACTTGACACGCTAATATCTCGCTTAGTATGGCGGTAAAAACGAAAAAAACTTTTTATATTACTAAAATAGTTATTTGTAAATTTGTAGGTAAAAGAAAAATACTATTATTTGCTGTAATAGATATGTATTTATAGACAAATTATCAACCCATCAACCGCTGGTGTATGCTGGCAGTTAGTTACTTTAGTTGACGTAGAGATGCGCTGCTGGCTTCAGTATGTCAGTAACAGTTTTTCTTTAATAACTTCTTTAATATTGCGGCACAAACGATGAAACTTGGTGAATCGCCGGCACAAACGAGGCCAAAGAGAGAGAAAAAAAAAATTTTGAAAAATCTCAAAGACAAGCGAAATCGCATGTCCAACTTCCGTCAAGTTGGTATGGCCACTTTAAATCCTTAATAACTTTTGCAATTTTTGAGCTAAATGGCTGAAATTTTGGGAAAGGACGGCACAAACGCGGCACAAACGATTGGTAAAAAGAAATTTTCAAAAACCTCAAAAAATAAAAAGTGGGCATTCCAACTTGACATGCCAATATCTCGCCTAAAAATGCGGCACAAACGATGAAACTTGGTGAATCGCTGGCACAACCGAAGCCTAAAAGAATGGTAAAAAGAAATTTTGAAAAAACTCAAAAATAAAAAGTGGCCATACCAACTTGACATGCGAATATCACGCTTAATAATGCGGCACAAACGATAAAATTTGGCGAAACAGCGGCACAAACAAGGCCAAAGAGATTGGCAACAAGAAATTTTGAAAAAGTTCAAAAAAAAAAGTTATATCAATTTTTGTCAATATTAAATTGACATACGAATATCTCGCCTAAAAATGCGGCACAAACAATGAAACTTGGTGAATCGCCGGCACAAACGAAGCATAAAAGAATGGTAAAAAGAAATTTTGAAAAAACTCAAAAATTAAAAGTGGCCATACCAAATTGACATGCGAACATCTCGCTTAAAAATGCGGCACCAACGATGAAATTTGGCAAATCAGCGGCTCAATCGAGGCCAAAGAGATTAGCAATAAGTAATTTTGAAAAAGTTCAAAAAATTAAAAGTGGCCATTCCAACTTGACATGCCAATATCTCGCCTAAAAATGCGGCACAAACGATGAAACTTAGTGAATCGCTGGCACAACCGAAGCCTAAAAGAATGGTCAAATGAAATTTTGAAAGAACTCAAAAATAAAAAGTGGCCATTCCAAATTGACATGCGAATATCTCGCGTAATAATGCGGCAAAAACGATGAAACTCAACGAATCGCTAGCAGAAACAAGGCCAAAGAGATTGGCAAAACGAAATTTTGAAAAAATTCAAAATATGAAATGTAATATTAATTTTTACTTGACACGCTAATATCTCGCTTAGTATGGCGGTAAAAACGAAAAAAACTTTTTATATTACTAAAATAGTTATTTGTAAATTTGTAGGTAAAAGAAAAATACTATTATTTGCTGTAATAGATATGTATTTATAGACAAATTATCAACCCATCAACCGCTGGTGTATGCTGGCAGTTAGTTACTTTAGTTGACGTAGAGATGCGCTGCTGGCTTCAGTATGTCAGTAACAGTTTTTCTTTAATAACTTCTTTAATATTGCGGCACAAACGATGAAACTTGGTGAATCGCCGGCACAAACGAGGCCAAAGAGAGAAAAAAAAAAATTTTGAAAAATCTCAAAGACAAGCGAAATCGCATGTCCAACTTCCGTCAAGTTGGTATGGCCACTTTAAATCCTTAATAACTTTTGCAATTTTTGAGCTAAATGGCTGAAATTTTGGGAAAGGAAGGCACAAACGCGGCACAAACGATTGGTAAAAAGAAATTTTCAAAAACCTCAAAAAATAAAAAGTGGGCATTCCAACTTGACATGCCAATATCTCGCCTAAAAATGCGGCACAAACGATGAAACTTGGTGAATCGCTGGCACAACCGAAGCCTAAAAGAATGGTAAAAAGAAATTTTGAAAAAACTCAAAAATAAAAAGTGGCCATACCAACTTGACATGCGAATATCACGCTTAATAATGCGGCACAAACGATAAAATTTGGCGAAACAGCGGCACAAACAAGGCCAAAGAGATTGGCAACAAGAAATTTTGAAAAATTTCAAAAAAAAAAGTTATATCAATTTTTGTCATATTAAATTGACATACGAATATCTCGCCTAAAAATGCGGCACAAACAATGAAACTTGGTGAATCGCCGGCACAAACGAAGCATAAAAGAATGGTAAAAAGAAATTTTGAAAAAACTCAAAAATTAAAAGTGGCCATACCAAATTGACATGCGAACATCTCGCTTAAAAATGCGGCACAAACGATGAAATTTGGCAAATCAGCGGCTCAATCGAGGCCAAAGAGATTAGCAATAAGTAATTTTGAAAAAGTTCAAAAAATTAAAAGTGGCCATTCCAACTTGACATGCCAATATCTCGCCTAAAAATGCGGCACAAACGATGAAACTTAGTGAATCGCTGGCACAACCGAAGCCTAAAAGAATGGTCAAAAGAAATTTTGAATGAACTCAAAAATAAAAAGTGGTATACCAAATTGACATGCGAATATCTCGCTTAAAAATGCGGCACAAACGATTAAATTTGGCAAATCAGCGGCACAAACGAGGCCAAAGAGATTGGCAATAAGAAATTTTGAAAAAGTACAAAAAAGAAAAAGTTATATCAATTATTGTCATATTAAATTGACCTGCGAATATCTCGCCTAAAAATGCGGCACAAACGATGAAACTTGGTGAATCGCCGGCACAGACGAAGCATAAAAGAATGGTAAAAAGAAATTTTGAAAAAACTCAAAAATAAAAAGTGGCCATACCAAATTGACATGCGAATATCTCGCTTAAAAATGCGGCACAAACGATGAAATTTGGCGAATAAGCGGCACTAACGAGGCGAAAGAGATTGGCAAAAAGAAATTTTGAAAAAGTTCAAAAAAAAAAGTTATATTAATTTTTGTCATATTAAATTGACATACTAATATCTCGCCTAAAAATGCGGCACAAACAATGAAACTTGATGAATCGCCGGCACAAACGAAGCATAATAGAATGGTAAAAAGAAATTTTGAAAAAACCCAAAATCAAAAAGTGGCCATACCAACTTGACATGCGAATATCTCGCGTAATAATGCGGCAAAAACGATGAAAGTCAACGAATCGCTAGCAGAAACAAGGCCAAAGATATTGGCAAATAGAAATTTTGAAAAAATTCAAAATATGAAATGTAATATTAATTTTTCTCATATTTACTTTACACGCTAATATCTCGCTTAGTATGGCGTTAAAAACGAAAAAAACTTTTTATATTACTAAAATAGTTATGTGTAAATTTCTAGGTAAAAGAAAAATACTATTATTTGCTGTAGTAGATATGTATTTATAGACAAATTATCAACCCATCAACCGCTGGTGTATGCTGGCAGTTAGTTACTTTAGTTGACGTAGAGATGCGCTGCTGGCGTCAGTATGTCAGTAACAGTTTTTCTTTAATAACTTCTTTAATATTGCGGCACAAACGATGAAACTTGGTGAATCACCGGCACAATCGATGCCAAAGAGAATAGCAAAAAAAAAATTTGAAAAATCTCAAAGACAAGCGAAATCGCATGTCCAACTTCCGTCAAGTTGGTATGGCCACTTTAAATCCTTAATAACTTTTTCAATTTTTGAGATAAATGGCTGAAATTTTGGGAAAGGACGGCACAAACGCGGCACAAACGATTGGTAAAAAGAAATTTTAAAAACCCCAAAAAATAAAAAGTGGCTATTCCAACTTGACATGCCAATATCTCGCCTAAAAATGCGGCACAAACGATGAAATTTGGCAAATCAGCGGCACAAACGAGGCCAAAGAGATTGGCAATAAGAAATTTCGAAAAAGTACAAAAAAGAAAAAGTTATATCAATTTTTGTCATATTAAATTGACCTGCGAATATCTCGCCTAAAAATGCGGCACAAACGATGAAACTTGGTGAATCGCCGGCACAGACGAAGCATAAAAGAATGGTAAAAAGAAATTTTGAAAAAACTCAAAAATAAAAAGTGGCCATACCAAATTGACATGCGAATATCTCGCTTAAAAATGCGGCACAAACGATGAAATTTGGCGAATAAGCGGCACTAACGAGTCGAAAGAGATTGGCAAAAAGAAATTTTGAAAAAGTTCAAAAAAAAAAGTTATATTAATTTTTGTCATATTAAATTGACATACGAATATCTCGCCTAAAAATGCGGCACAAACAATGAAACTTGGTGAATCGCCGGCACAAACGAAGCATAAAAGAATGGTAAAAAGAAATTTTGAAAAAACACAAAATCAAAAAGTGGCCATACCAAATTGACATGCGAATATCTCGCGTAATAATGCGGCACAAACGATGAAACTCAACAAATCGCTAGCAGAAACAAGGCCAAAGAGATTCGCAAAACGAAATTTTGAATAAATTCAAAATATGAAATGTAACATTAATTTTTACTTGACACGCTAATATCTCGCTTAGTATGGCGGTAAAAACGAAAAAAACTTTTTATATTACTAAAATAGTTATTTGTAAATTTGTAGGTAAAAGAAAAATACTATTATTTGCTGTTGTAGATATGTATTTATAGACAAATTATCAACCCATCAACCGCTGGTGTATGCTGGCAGTTAGTTACTTTAGTTGACGTAGAGATGCGCTGCTGGCGTCAGTATGTCAGTAACAGTTTTTCTTTAATAACTTCTTTAATATTGCGGCACAAACGATGAAACTTGGTGAATCGCCGGCACAAACGAGGCCAAAGAAAATGGCAAAAAAAATTTTGAATAATCTCAAAGACAAGCGAAATCGCATGTCCAACTTCCGTCAAGTTGGTATGGCCACATTAAATCCTTAATAACTTTTTCAATTTTTGAGCTAAATGGCTGAAATTTTGGGAAAGGACGGCACAATCGCGGCACAAACGATTGGTAAAAAGAAATTTTCAAAAACCTCAAAAAATAAAAAGTGGCCATTCCAACTTGACATGCCAATATCTCGCCTAAAAATGGGGCACAAACGATGAAACTTGGTGAATCGCTGGCACAACCGAAGCCTAATAGAATGGTAAAAAGAAATTTTGAAAAAACTCAAAAATAAAAAGTGGCCATACCAACTTGACATGCGAATATCACGCTTAATAATGTGGCACAAACGATAAAATTTGGCGAATCAGCGGCACAAACAAGGCCAGAGGGATTGGCAAAAAGAAATTTTGAAAAAGTTCAAAAAAAAAAGTTATATCAATTTTTGTCATATTAAATTGACATACGAATATCTCGCCTAAAAATGCGGCACAAACAATGAAACTTGGTGAATCGCCGGCACAAACGAAGCATAAAAGAATAGTAAAAAGAAATTTTGAAAAAACTCAAAAATTAAAAGTGGCTATACCAAATTGACATGCGAACATCTCGCTTAAAAATGCGGCACAAACGATGAAATTTGGCAAATCAGCGGCACAAATGAGGCCAAAGAGATTAGCAATAAGAAATTTTGAAAAAGTTCAAAAAAGAAAAAGTTATATCAATTTTTGTCATATTAAATTGACTTGCGAATATCTCACCTAAAAATGCGGCACAAACGATGAAACTTGGTGAATCGTCGGCACAGACGAAGCCTAATATAATGGTAAAAAGAAATTTTGAAGAAACCCAAAATCAAAAAGTGGCCATACCAACTTGACATGCGAATATCTCGCGTAATAATGCGGCACAAACGATGAAACTCAACGAATCGCTAGCAGAAAAAAGGCCAAAGAGATTGGCAAAAAGAAATTTCGAAAAAATTCAAAATATGAAATGTAATATTATTTTTTCTCATATTTACTTGACACGCTAATATCTCGCTTAGTATGGCGGTAAAAACGAAAAAAACTTTTTATATTACTAAAATAGTTATTTGTAAATTTGTAGGTAAAAGAAAAATACTATTATTTGCTGTAATAGATATGTATTTATAGACAAATTATCAACCCATCAACCGCTGGTGTATGCTGGCAGTTAGTTACTTTAGTTGACGTAGAGATGCGCTGCTGGCGTCAGTATGTCAGTAACAGTTTTTCTTTAATAACTTCTTTAATATTGCGGCACAAACAATGAAACTTGGTGAATCGGCGGCACAAACGAGGCCAAAGAGAATAGCAAAAAAAAAGTTTTGAAAAATCTCAAAGACAAGCGAAATCGCATGTCCAACTTCCGTCAAGTTGGTATGGCCACATTAAATCCTTAATAACATTTTCAATTTTTGAGCTAAATGGCTGAAACTTTATGAAAGGACGGCACAAACGATTGGTAAAAAGAAATTTTCAAAAACCTCAAAAAATAAAAAGTGGCCATTCCAACTTGACATGCCAATATCTCGCCTAAAAATGCGGCACAAACGATGAAACTTAGTGAATCGCTGGCACAACCGAAGCCTAAAAGAATGGTCAAAAGAAATTTTGAAAAAACTCAAAAATAAAAAGTGGCCATACCAAATTGACATGCGAATATCTCGCTTAAAAATGCGGCACAAACGATGAAACTTAGTGAATCGCTGGCACAACCGAAGCCTAAAAGAATGGTCAAATGAAATTTTGAAAGAACTCAAATATAATAAGTGGCCATTCCAAATTGACATGCGAATATCTCGCCTAAAAATGCGACACAAACGATGAAACTTGGTGAATCGCCGGCACAAACGAAGCATAAAATAATGGTAAAAAGAAATTTTGAAAAAACTCAAAAATAAAAAGTGGCCATACCAAATTGACATGCGAATATCTCGCTTAAAAATGCGGCACAAACGATGAAACTTAGTGAATCGCTGGCACAACCGAAGCCTAAAAGAATGGTCAAATGAAATTTTGAAAGAACTCAAAAATAAAAAGTGGCCATTCCAAATTGACATGCGAATATCTCGCCTAAAAATGCGACACAAACGATGAAACTTGGTGAATCGCCGGCAAAGACGAAGCCTAATAGAATGGTAAAAAGAAATTTTGAAAAAACCCAAAATCAAAAAGTGGCCATACCAACTTGACATGCGAATATCTCGCGTAATAGTGCGGCAAAAACGATGAAACTCAACGAATCGCTAGCAGAAACAAGGCCAAAGAGATTGGCAAAACGAAATTTTGAAAAAATTCAAAATATGAAATGTAATATTAATTTTTACTTGACACGCTAATATCTCGCTTAGTATGGCGGTAAAAACGAAAAAAACTTTTTATATTACTAAAATAGTTATTTGTAAATTTGTAGGTAAAAGACAAATACTATTATTTGCTGTAATAGATATGTATTTATAGACAAATTATCAACCCATCAACCGCTGGTGTATGCTGGCAGTTAGTTACTTTAGTTGACGTAGAGATGCGCTGCTGGCTTCAGTATGTCAGTAACAGTTTTTCTTTAATAACTTCTTTAATATTGCGGCACAAACGATGAAACTTGGTGAATCGCCGGCACAAACGAGGCCAAAGAGAGAAAAAAAATAAATTTTGAAAAATCTCAAAGACAAGCGAAATCGCATGTCCAACTTCCGTCAAGTTGGTATGGCCACTTTAAATCCTTAATAACTTTTGCAATTTTTGAGCTAAATGGCTGAAATTTTGGGAAAGGACGGCACAAACGCGGCACAAACGATTGGTAAAAAGAAATTTTCAAAAACCTCAAAAAATAAAAAGTGGGCATTCCAACTTGACATGCCAATATCTCGCCTAAAAATGCGGCACAAACGATGAAACTTGGTGAATCGCTGGCACAACCGAAGCCTAAAAGAATGGTAAAAAGAAATTTTGAAAAAACTCAAAAATAAAAAGTGGCCATACCAACTTGACATGCGAATATCACGCTTAATAATGCGGCACAAACGATAAAATTTGGCGAAACAGCGGCACAAACAAGGCCAAAGAGATTGGCAACAAGAAATTTTGAAAAAGTTCAAAAAAAAAAGTTATATCAATTTTTGTCAATATTAAATTGACATACGAATATCTCGCCTAAAAATGCGGCACAAACAATGAAACTTGGTGAATCGCCGGCACAAACGAAGCATAAAAGAATGGTAAAAAGAAATTTTGAAAAAACTCAAAAATTAAAAGTGGCCATACCAAATTGACATGCGAACATCTCGCTTAAAAATGCGGCACAAACGATGAAATTTGGCAAATCAGCGGCTCAATCGAGGCCAAAGAGATTAGCAATAAGTAATTTTGAAAAAGTTCAAAAAATTAAAAGTGGCCATTCCAACTTGACATGCCAATATCTCGCCTAAAAATGCGGCACAAACGATGAAACTTAGTGAATCGCTGGCACAACCGAAGCCTAAAAGAATGGTCAAAAGAAATTTTGAATGAACTCAAAAATAAAAAGTGGTATACCAAATTGACATGCGAATATCTCGCTTAAAAATGGGGCACAAACGATTAAATTTGGCAAATCAGCGGCACAAACGAGGCCAAAGAGATTGGCAATAAGAAATTTTGAAAAAGTACAAAAAAGAAAAAGTTATATCAATTATTGTCATATTAAATTGACCTGCGAATATCTCGCCTAAAAATGCGGCACAAACGATGAAACTTGGTGAATCGCCGGCACAGACGAAGCATAAAAGAATGGTAAAAAGAAATTTTGAAAAAACTCAAAAATAAAAAGTGGCCATACCAAATTGACATGCGAATATCTCGCTTAAAAATGCGGCACAAACGATGAAATTTGGCGAATAAGCGGCACTAACGAGGCGAAAGAGATTGGCAAAAAGAAATTTTGAAAAAGTTCAAAAAAAAAAAGTTATATTAATTTTTGTCATATTAAATTGACATACGAATATCTCGCCTAAAAATGCGGCACAAACAATGAAACTTGATGAATCGCCGGCACAAACGAAGCATAATAGAATGGTAAAAAGAAATTTTGAAAAAACCCAAAATCAAAAAGTGGCCATACCAACTTGACATGCGAATATCTCGCGTAATAATGCGGCAAAAACGATGAAAGTCAACGAATCGCTAGCAGAAACAAGGCCAAAGATATTGGCAAATAGAAATTTTGAAAAAATTCAAAATATGAAATGTAATATTAATTTTTCTCATATTTACTTTACACGCTAATATCTCGCTTAGTATGGCGTTAAAAACGAAAAAAACTTTTTATATTACTAAAATAGTTATGTGTAAATTTCTAGGTAAAAGAAAAATACTATTATTTGCTGTAGTAGATATGTATTTATAGACAAATTATCAACCCATCAACCGCTGGTGTATGCTGGCAGTTAGTTACTTTAGTTGACGTAGAGATGCGCTGCTGGCGTCAGTATGTCAGTAACAGTTTTTCTTTAATAACTTCTTTAATATTGCGGCACAAACGATGAAACTTGGTGAATCACCGGCACAATCGAGGCCAAAGAGAATAGCAAAAAAAAATTTTGAAAAATCTCAAAGACAAGCGAAATCGCATGTCCAACTTCCGTCAAGTTGGTATGGCCACTTTAAATCCTTAATAACTTTTTCAATTTTTGAGCTAAATGGCTGAAATTTTGGGAAAGGACGGCACAAACGATTGGTAAAAAGAAATTTTAAAAACCTCAAAAAATAAAAAGTGGCAATTCCAACTTGACATGCCAATATCTCGCCTAAAAATGCGGCACAAACGATGAAATTTGGCAAATCAGCGGCACAAACGAGGCCAAAGAGATTGGCAATAAGAAATTTTGAAAAAGTTCAACAAAGAAAAAGTTATATCAATTTTTGTCATATTAAATTGACCTGCGAAAATCTCGCCTAAAAATGCGGCACAAACGATGAAACTTGGTGAATCGCCGGCACAGACGAAGCATAAAAGAATGGTAAAAAGAAATTTTGAAAAAACTCAAAAATAAAAAGTGGCCATACCAAATTGACATGCGAATATCTCGCTTAAAAATGCGGCATAAACGATGAAATTTGGCGAATAAGCGGCACTAACGAGGCGAAAGAGATTGGCAAAAAGAAATTTTGAAAAAGTTCAAAAAAAAAAGTTATATTAATTTTTGTCATATTAAATTGACATACGAATATCTCGCCTAAAAATGCGGCACAAACAATGAAACTTGGTGAATCGCCGGCACAAACGAAGCATAAAAGAATGGTAAAAAGAAATTTTGAAAAAACACAAAACCAAAAAGTGGCCATACCAACTTGACATGCGAATATCTCGCGTAATAATGCGGCACAAACGATGAAACTCAACAAATCGCTAGCAGAAACAAGGCCAAAGAGATTCGCAAAACGAAATTTTGAATAAATTCAAAATATGAAATGTAACATTAATTTTTACTTGACACGCTAATATCTCGCTTAGTATGGCGGTAAAAACGAAAAAAACTTTTTATATTACTAAAATAGTTATTTGTAAATTTGTAGGTAAAAGAAAAATACTATTATTTGCTGTAGTAGATATGTATTTATAGACAAATTATCAACCCATCAACCGCTGGTGTATGCTGGCAGTTAGTTACTTTAGTTGACGTAGAGATGCGCTGCTGGCGTCAGTATGTCAGTAACAGTTTTTCTTTAATAACTTCTTTAATATTGCGGCACAAACGATGAAACTTGGTGAATCGCCGGCACAAACGAGGCCAAAGAAAATGTCAAAAAAAATTTTGAAAAATCTCAAAGACAAGCGAAATCGCATGTCCAACTTCCGTCAAGTTGGTATGGCCACATTAAATCCTTAATAACTTTTTCAATTTTTGAGCTAAATGGCTGAAATTTTGGGAAAGGACGGCACAAACGCGGCACAAACGATTGGTAAAAAGAAATTTTCAAAAACCTCAAAAAATAAAAAGTGGCCATTCCAACTTGACATGCCAATATCTCGCCTAAAAATGCGGCACAAACGATGAAACTTGGTGAATCGCTGGCACAACCGAAGCCTAATAGAATGGTAAAAAGAAATTTTGAAAAAACTCAAAAATAAAAAGTGGCCATACCAACTTGACATGCGATTATCACGCTTAATAATGTGGCACAAACGATAAAATTTGGCGAATCAGCGGCACAAACAAGGCCAGAGGGATTGGCAAAAAGAAATTTTGAAAAAGTTCAAAAAAAAAAGTTATATCAATTTTTGTCATATTAAATTGACATACGAATATCTCGCCTAAAAATGCGGCACAAACAATGAAACTTGGTGAATCGCCGGCACAAACGAAGCATAAAAGAATAGTAAAAAGAAATTTTGAAAAAACTCAAAAATTAAAAGTGGCTATACCAAATTGACATGCAAACATCTCGCTTAAAAATGCGGCACAAACGATTAAATTTGGCAAATCAGCGGCACAAACGAGGCCAAAGAGATTGGCAATAAGAAATTTTGAAAAAGTACAAAAAAGAAAAGTTATATCAATTTTTGTCATATTAAATTGACCTGCGAATATCTCGCCTAAAAATGCGGCACAAACGATGAAACTTGGTGAATCGCCGGCACAGACGAAGCATAAAAGAATGGTAAAAAGAAATTTTGAAAAAACTCAAAAATAAAAAGTGGCCATACCAAATTGACATGCGAATATCTCGCTTAAAAATGCGGCACAAACGATGAAATTTGGCGAATAAGCGGCACTAACGAGGCGAAAGAGATTGGCAAAAAGAAATTTTGAAAAAGTTCAAAAAAAAAAGTTATATTAATTTTTGTCATATTAAATTGACATACGAATATCTCGCCTAAAAATGCGGCACAAACAATGAAACTTGGTGAATCGCCGGCACAAACGAAGCATAATAGAATGGTAAAAAGAAATTTTGAAAAAACCCAAAATCAAAAAGTGGCCATACCAACTTGACATGCGAATATCTCGCGTAATAATGCGGCAAAAACGATGAAACTCAACGAATCGCTAGCAGAAACAAGGCCAAAGATATTGGCAAATAGAAATTTTGAAAAAATTCAAAATATGAAATGTAATATTAATTTTTCTCATATTTACTTTACACGCTAATATCTCGCTTAGTATGGCGTTAAAAACGAAAAAAACTTTTTATATTACTAAAATAGTTATGTGTAAATTTCTAGGTAAAAGAAAAATACTATTATTTGCTGTAGTAGATATGTATTTATAGACAAATTATCAACCCATCAACCGCTGGTGTATGCTGGCAGTTAGTTACTTTAGTTGACGTAGAGATGCGCTGCTGGCGTCAGTATGTCAGTAACAGTTTTTCTTTAATAACTTCTTTAATATTGCGGCACAAACGATGAAACTTGGTGAATCGGCGGCACAAACGAGGCCAAAGAGAATCGAAAAAAAAAAAATTTTGAAAAATCTCAAAGACAAGCGAAATCGCATGTCCAACTTCCGTCAAGTTGGTATGGCCACTTTAAATCCTTAATAACTTTTGCAATTTTTGAGCTAAATGGCTGAAATTTTGGGAAAGGACGGCACAAACGATTGGTAAAAAGAAATTTTCAAAAACCTCAAAAAATAAAAAGTGGCCATTCCAAATTGACATGCCAATATCTCGCCTAAAAATGCGGCACAAACGATGAAACGTGGTGAATCGCCGGCACAAACGAAGCCTAAAAGAATGGTGAAAAGAAATTTTGAAAAACTCAAAAATAAAAAGTGGCCATACCAAATTGACATGCGAATATCTCGCTTAAAAATGCGGCAAAAACGATGAAACTCAACGAATCGCTAGCAGAAACAAGGCCAAAGATATTGGCAAATAGAAATTTTGAAAAAATTCAAAATATGAAATGTAATATTAATTTTTCTCATATTTACTTTACACGCTAATATCTCGCTTAGTATGGCGTTAAAAACGAAAAAAACTTTTTATATTACTAAAATAGTTATGTGTAAATTTCTAGGTAAAAGAAAAATACTATTATTTGCTGTAGTAGATATGTATTTATAGACAAATTATCAACCCATCAACCGCTGGTGTATGCTGGCAGTTAGTTACTTTAGTTGACGTAGAGATGCGCTGCTGGCGTCAGTATGTCAGTAACAGTTTTTCTTTAATAACTTCTTTAATATTGCGGCACAAACGATGAAACTTGGTGAATCACCGGCACAATCGAGGCCAAAGAGAATAGCAAAAAAAAATTTGAAAAATCTCAAAGACAAGCGAAATCGCATGTCCAACTTCCGTCAAGTTGGTATGGCCACTTTAAATCCTTAATAACTTTTTCAATTTTTGAGCTAAATGGCTGAAATTTTGGGAAAGGACGGCACAAACGCGGCACAAACGATTGGTAAAAAGGAATTTTAAAAACCTCAAAAAATAAAAAGTGGCCATTCCAACTTGACATGCCAATATCTCGCCTAAAAATGCGGCAAAAACGATGAAATTTGGCAAATCGCTAGCAGAAACAAGGCCAAAGATATTGGCAAATAGAAATTTTGAAAAAATTCAAAATATGAAATGTAATATTAATTTTTCTCATATTTACTTTACACGCTAATATCTCGCTTAGTATGGCGTTAAAAACGAAAAAAACTTTTTATATTACTAAAATAGTTATGTGTAAATTTCTAGGTAAAAGAAAAATACTATTATTTGCTGTAGTATTTTTTATTTTTTTTTATTTTATTTGTTTTATAGGTTATAAACCTGTAACAAAAGGAGTTGGTTTTATCCTTAACAACAATGAATACAACTTGGTACAAAAAATACAAACGAAATAATAAGAATCTAACATACAACTAAATTCAAACTTTACTCATTCAACAGAAATGACCGTAACATTAGTATATTTTTAACATATTTGTACACGTTGTGAATGTTTGATTGAGAATAATCATTCGCTAATATTTCCATTTCTCTCGCTAAATTGTTGTTATCAAGGTTTAAACTTTGCCTATAAATGCTATATGCAGGACATTCTAAAAACAAATGAGCGATATTTTCACGCTGACCTCCATTACAAACCATACAAAATTTATTTGAATCTATTGTATATATAATATTTTTGACAGTAAACTTCAGTACATAAGGTCCTGACATTCTGAATTGAAAGAATAATTTAATAATATGAAATGATAATTTGTTATTAAGATATGGTTGTATTATTTGTTTATTAAGATAAGAGTTTTTAGTAAAAGTAAGAAAACTAGAATTTATCATTTTATTTGCTGTAGTAGATATGTATTTATAGACAAATTATCAACCCATCAACCGCTGGTGTATGCTGGCAGTTAGTTACTTTAGTTGACGTAGAGATGCGCTGCTGGCGTCAGTATGTCAGTAACAGTTTTTCTTTAATAACTTCTTTAATATTGCGGCACAAACGATGAAACTTGGTGAATCGCCGGCACAAACGAGGCCAAAGAGAATCGAAAAAAAAAAATTTTGAAAAATCTCAAAGACAAGCGAAATCGCATGTCCAACTTCCGTCAAGTTGGTATGGCCACTTTAAATCCTTAATAACTTTTGCAATTTTTGCGCTAAATGGCTGAAATTTTGGGAAAGGACGGCACAAACGCGGCACAAACGATTGGTAAAAAGAAATTTTCAAAAACCTCAAAAAATAAAAAGTGGCCATTCCAAATTGACATGCCAATATCTCGCCTAAAAATGCGGCACGAACGATGAAACGTGGTGAATCGCCGGCACAAACGAAGCCTAAAAGAATGGTGAAAAGAAATTTTGAAAAAACTCAAAAATAAAAAGTGGCCATACCAAATTGACATGCGAATATCTCGCTTAAAAATGCGGCACAAACGATTAAATTTGGCAAATCAGCGGCACAAACGAGGCCAAAGAGATTGGCAATACGAAATTTTCAAAAACCTCAAAAAATTAAAAGTGGCCATTCCAACTTGACATGCCAATATCTCGCCTAAAAATGCGGCACAAACGATGAAACTTAGTGAATCGCTGGCACAACCGAAGCCTAAAAGAATGGTCAAAAGAAATTTTGAAAGAACTCAAAAATAAAAAGTGGTATACCAAATTGACATGCGAATATCTCGCTTAAAAATGCGGCACAAACGATTAAATTTGGCAAATCAGCGGCACAAACGAGGCCAAAGAGATTGGCAATAAGAAATTTTGAAAAAGTACAAAAAAGAAAAAGTTATATCAATTTTTGTCATATTAAATTGACCTGCGAATATCTCGCCTAAAAATGCGGCACAAACGATGAAACTTGGTGAATCGCCGGCACAGACGAAGCATAAAAGAATGGTAAAAAGAAATTTTGAAAAAACTCAAAAATAAAAAGTGGCCATACCAAATTGACATGCGAATATCTCGCTTAAAAATGCGGCACAAACGATGAAATTTGGCGAATAAGCGGCACTAACGAGGCGAAAGAGATTGGCAAAAAGAAATTTTGAAAAAGTTCAAAAAAAAAAGTTATATTAATTTTTGTCATATTAAATTGACATACGAATATCTCGCCTAAAAATGCGGCACAAACAATGAAACTTGGTGAATCGCCGGCACAAACGAAGCATAATAGAATGGTAAAAAGAAATTTTGAAAAAACCCAAAATCAAAAAGTGGCCATACCAACTTGACATGCGAATATCTCGCGTAATAATGCGGCAAAAACGATGAAACTCAACGAATCGCTAGCAGAAACAAGGCCAAAGATATTGGCAAATAGAAATTTTGAAAAAATTCAAAATATGAAATGTAATATTAATTTTTCTCATATTTACTTTACACGCTAATATCTCGCTTAGTATGGCGTTAAAAACGAAAAAAACTTTTTATATTACTAAAATAGTTATGTGTAAATTTCTAGGTAAAAGAAAAATACTATTATTTGCTGTAGTAGATATGTATTTATAGACAAATTATCAACCCATCAACCGCTGGTGTATGCTGGCAGTTAGTTACTTTAGTTGACGTAGAGATGCGCTGCTGGCGTCAGTATGTCAGTAACAGTTTTTCTTTTATAACTTCTTTAATATTGCGGCACAAACGATGAAACTTGGTGAATCGCCGGCACAAACGAGGCCAAAGAGAATCGAAAAAAAAAATTTTGAAAAATCTCAAAGACAAGCGAAATCGCATGTCCAACTTCCGTCAAGTTGGTATGGCCACTTTAAATCCTTAATAACTTTTTCAATTTTTTGAGCTAAATGGCTGAAATTTTGGGAAAGGACGGCACAAACGATTGGTAAAAAGAAATTTTAAAAACCTCAAAAAATAAAAAGTGGCCATTCCAACTTGACATGCCAATATCTCGCCTAAAAATGCGGCAAAAACGATGAAACTCAACGAATCGCTAGCAGAAACAAGGCCAAAGATATTGGCAAATAGAAATTTTGAAAAAATTCAAAATATGAAATGTAATATTAATTTTTCTCATATTTACTTTACACGCTAATATCTCGCTTAGTATGGCGTTAAAAACGAAAAAAACTTTTTATATTACTAAAATAGTTATGTGTAAATTTCTAGGTAAAAGAAAAATACTATTATTTGCTGTAGTAGATATGTATTTATAGACAAATTATCAACCCATCAACCGCTGGTGTATGCTGGCAGTTAGTTACTTTAGTTGACGTAGAGATGCGCTGCTGGCGTCAGTATGTCAGTAACAGTTTTTCTTTAATAACTTCTTTAATATTGCGGCACAAACGATGAAACTTGGTGAATCGGCGGCACAAACGAGGCCAAAGAGAATCGAAAAAAAAAAAATTTTGAAAAATCTCAAAGACAAGCGAAATCGCATGTCCAACTTCCGTCAAGTTGGTATGGCCACTTTAAATCCTTAATAACTTTTGCAATTTTTGAGCTAAATGGCTGAAATTTTGGGAAAGGACGGCACAAACGATTGGTAAAAAGAAATTTTCAAAAACCTCAAAAAATAAAAAGTGGCCATTCCAAATTGACATGCCAATATCTCGCCTAAAAATGCGGCACAAACGATGAAACGTGGTGAATCGCCGGCACAAACGAAGCCTAAAAGAATGGTGAAAAGAAATTTTGAAAAAACTCAAAAATAAAAAGTGGCCATACCAAATTGACATGCGAATATCTCGCTTAAAAATGCGGCAAAAACGATGAAACTCAACGAATCGCTAGCAGAAACAAGGCCAAAGATATTGGCAAATAGAAATTTTGAAAAAATTCAAAATATGAAATGTAATATTAATTTTTCTCATATTTACTTTACACGCTAATATCTCGCTTAGTATGGCGTTAAAAACGAAAAAAACTTTTTATATTACTAAAATAGTTATGTGTAAATTTCTAGGTAAAAGAAAAATACTATTATTTGCTGTAGTAGATATGTATTTATAGACAAATTATCAACCCATCAACCGTTGGTGTATGCTGGCAGTTAGTTACTTTAGTTGACGTAGAGATGCGCTGCTGGCGTCAGTATGTCAGTAACAGTTTTTCTTTAATAACTTCTTTAATATTGCGGCACAAACGATGAAACTTGGTGAATCACCGGCACAATCGAGGCCAAAGAGAATAGCAAAAAAAAATTTGAAAAATCTCAAAGACAAGCGAAATCGCATGTCCAACTTCCGTCAAGTTGGTATGGCCACTTTAAATCCTTAATAACTTTTTCAATTTTTGAGCTAAATGGCTGAAATTTTGGGAAAGGACGGCACAAACGCGGCACAAGCGATTGGTAAAAAGGAATTTTAAAAACCTCAAAAAATAAAAAGTGGCCATTCCAACTTGACATGCCAATATCTCGCCTAAAAATGCGGCAAAAACGATGAAATTTGGCAAATCGCTAGCAGAAACAAGGCCAAAGATATTGGCAAATAGAAATTTTGAAAAAATTCAAAATATGAAATGTAATATTAATTTTTCTCATATTTACTTTACACGCTAATATCTCGCTTAGTATGGCGTTAAAAACGAAAAAAACTTTTTATATTACTAAAATAGTTATGTGTAAATTTCTAGGTAAAAGAAAAATACTATTATTTGCTGTAGTATTTTTTATTTTTTTATTTTTTTTTATTTTATTTGTTTTATAGGTTATAAACCTGTAACAAAAGGAGTTGGTTTTATCCTTAACAACAATGAATACAACTTGGTACAAAAAATACAAACGAAATAATAAGAATCTAACATACAACTAAATTCAAACTTTACTCATTCAACAGAAATGACCGTAACATTAGTATATTTTTAACATATTTGTACACGTTGTGAATGTTTGATTGAGAATAATCATTCGCTAATATTTCCATTTCTCTCGCTAAATTGTTGTTATCAAGGTTTAAACTTTGCCTATAAATGCTATATGCAGGACATTCTAAAAACAAATGAGCGATATTTTCACGCTGACCTCCATTACAAACCATACAAAATTTATTTGAATCTATTGTATATATAATATTTTTGACAGTAAACTTCAGTACATAAGGTCCTGACATTCTGAATTGAAAGAATAATTTAATAATATGAAATGATAATTTGTTATTAAGATATGGTTGTATTATTTGTTTATTAAGATAAGAGTTTTTAGTAAAAGTAAGAAAACTAGAATTTATCATTTTATTTGCTGTAGTAGATATGTATTTATAGACAAATTATCAACCCATCAACCGCTGGTGTATGCTGGCAGTTAGTTACTTTAGTTGACGTAGAGATGCGCTGCTGGCGTCAGTATGTCAGTAACAGTTTTTCTTTAATAACTTCTTTAATATTGCGGCACAAACGATGAAACTTGGTGAATCGCCGGCACAAACGAGGCCAAAGAGAATCGAAAAAAAAAAATTTTGAAAAATCTCAAAGACAAGCGAAATCGCATGTCCAACTTCCGTCAAGTTGGTATGGCCACTTTAAATCCTTAATAACTTTTGCAATTTTTGAGCTAAATGGCTGAAATTTTGGGAAAGGACGGCACAAACGCGGCACAAACGATTGGTAAAAAGAAATTTTCAAAAACCTCAAAAAATAAAAAGTGGCCATTCCAAATTGACATGCCAATATCTCGCCTAAAAATGCGGCACGAACGATGAAACGTGGTGAATCGCCGGCACAAACGAAGCCTAAAAGAATGGTGAAAAGAAATTTTGAAAAAACTCAAAAATAAAAAGTGGCCATACCAAATTGACATGCGAATATCTCGCTTAAAAATGCGGCACAAACGATGAAACTTAGTGAATCGCTGGCACAACCGAAGCCTAAAAGAATGGTCAAAAGAAATTTTGAAAGAACTCAAAAATAAAAAGTGGTATACCAAATTGACATGCGAATATCTCGCTTAAAAATGCGGCACAAACGATTAAATTTGGCAAATCAGCGGCACAAACGAGGCCAAAGAGATTGGCAATAAGAAATTTTGAAAAAGTACAAAAAAGAAAAAGTTATATCAATTTTTGTCATATTAAATTGACCTGCGAATATCTCGCCTAAAAATGCGGCACAAACGATGAAACTTGGTGAATCGCCGGCACAGACGAAGCATAAAAGAATGGTAAAAAGAAATTTTGAAAAAACTCAAAAATAAAAAGTGGCCATACCAAATTGACATGCGAATATCTCGCTTAAAAATGCGGCAAAAACGATGAAACTCAACGAATCGCTAGCAGAAACAAGGCCAAAGATATTGGCAAATAGAAATTTTGAAAAAATTCAAAATATGAAATGTAATATTAATTTTTCTCATATTTACTTTACACGCTAATATCTCGCTTAGTATGGCGTTAAAAACGAAAAAAACTTTTTATATTACTAAAATAGTTATGTGTAAATTTCTAGGTAAAAGAAAAATACTATTATTTGCTGTAGTAGATATGTATTTATAGACAAATTATCAACCCATCAACCGCTGGTGTATGCTGGCAGTTAGTTACTTTAGTTGACGTAGAGATGCGCTGCTGGCGTCAGTATGTCAGTAACAGTTTTTCTTTAATAACTTCTTTAATATTGCGGCACAAACGATGAAACTTGGTGAATCGCCGGCACAAACGAGGCCAAAGAGAATCGAAAAAAAAAATTTTGAAAAATCTCAAAGACAAGCGAAATCGCATGTCCAACTTCCGTCAAGTTGGTATGGCCACTTTAAATCCTTAATAACTTTTTCAATTTTTTGAGCTAAATGGCTGAAATTTTGGGAAAGGACGGCACAAACGATTGGTAAAAAGAAATTTTAAAAACCTCAAAAAATAAAAAGTGGCCATTCCAACTTGACATGCCAATATCTCGCCTAAAAATGCGGCAAAAACGATGAAATTTGGCAAATCGCTAGCAGAAACAAGGCCAAAGATATTGGCAAATAGAATTTTTGAAAAAAAATTCAAAATATGAAATGTAATATTAATTTTTCTCATATTTACTTTACACGCTAATATCTCGCTTAGTATGGCGTTAAAAACGAAAAAAACTTTTTATATTACTAAAATAGTTATGTGTAAATTTCTAGGTAAAAGAAAAATACTATTATCTGCTGTAGTATTTTTTTTTTTTTTTATTATTTTTTTTTTTTTTTTTTATTATTTTTTTTTTTTATTTTATTTGTTTTATAGGTTATAAACCTGTAACAAAAGGAGTTGGTTTTATCCTTAACAACAATGAATACAACTTGGTACAAAAAATACAAACGAAATAATAAGAATCTAACATACAACTAAATTCAAACTTTCCCTACCCAAGCCGAGATTGGGACTCGTGTCGAGGCTGAATGCGTACAGGGTAGTAAAATATATGTGCGGTAACGATCACCTTGGGGCACCGGGCGAAACCCCATTGTATTGTAGCCTTCCTGTGGCAGTGGGGGTCTGTCACAGGTGACCGTCTATCCCCCACTTCTCGTGGGAACAAGATGAGTAATTACAATAAAAAACTAGATTGTAAAACGACAGCCAGTGGTGTTCCTCAGGTTACTGAGGAAGGAACACAGGCTGGGATAAAACCAAAAGGGGAAAGAGTGAAAGGCCCTAAGACGGATTTGGTGGGACTACAGGGAACTTCTTCTGGAGGGAGCGGCAACGCAGACCCTCCAGGTAAAGAGGCAGTCACTGGGGTCTCCCAGAAGTTGAAGGGTATTCACATTACACCTAGGAAGCCGAGTGGTGCTCAGCGGAGAAAGCTAGCTAAGCTTAAGGTCGCTGAGGCTGGGAAGGAGTGGATTCCTGGGAAGGACTGGAGGGAAAGGGGGAAGGGGCAGAAGACCTCCAGAGTGGTAAACCAGCCAGGTGGGCAAGGTATAATTCCTTCGACCTCCTCGGATGGGGCAGGCATTGGGAAGGAGGCGAGAGTCGTTAGTTCTCTCCCTCCAGAAACAAGTCAGACCCCTAAGAGGCCTAGGTCGGAGGTCAGTACTCCAAGTTCGGCATCGGGGAAGGCGGTGGCACAGGGTAGCAAGAGGGTGAAACTCCCAGAGGAAGGGCCTACGGGCTCTTTCAGGGACGCTCTCTGCGCTCAAAAGATGGCCATCGTTCTTGACTCCTATCCGAATGACTTTTTGTCGGAGGAGCAAGCGGATCTTCTTCAGCAGAAATTGGTGGAGGAGATCTGTAGTGAGAAATGTACTGGCAGCATCGGACCCCAGTTTCGGAGCTGCTTTCTCTCCAAAGGTGCACTCATTCTCGCTTGCGAGGGTGAGGATGCGAGACTTTGGTTAGAGAGGGTGGTTCCGGAGCTCCGGTTGGGTGAGGGAGCTAAGCTGAGGGTGGGTCCTGCCAGAGATATCGTGAGGGCGGCTAAGGTGGCTATGTGGGTACCTGGCGCTCTCAAGAATACCACTCCGTCCGTTATTTTGGACAAGCTGCTCGTTCAAAACGAGGGCTTGGATATAGCGGAATGGAGGCTCCTAAATAGGAAAATCGAGCCCAAGGGTCAAACTCTTGTGTTCGAAATATCGGAACAGGCCCTGAGTAGGTTGAAGGGGACTAACTTCGAGTTTTTTTTAGGACTCGAAGTGGTCAGACTCAGGGTAGTTTCGAAGACTTCTACTAGTGCTGCAGCTCATGACCCCCCTGAATCGATGGAGGTTGCTTCAGGTGAACCTCCATCACAGTAGAGGGGCGTCTGCAGCTCTAGTAAAATTCATCAAGGAGGAAGATATCGCCATTGTCCTCATCCAGGAACCCTGGCTGGTACGGGGGCGAATTGCAGGACTTGGCGAAGCGAAAGGTAAGATTTATTATGACCATAACCTTGACAATCCCAGGACATGTATTTTTGTTAGGGAAAACATTACCTCTTTACTGCTAATGGAATTTTGTTTCAGAGACCAGACTGCAATAAAGGTGAAGCTACATGTGGATAAGGAGGCCAGGGAGATTGTCGTGGCCTCGACTTACCTTCCATATGACTCTACAGTCCCTCCCCCATCGGAGGAGATGCAGTATCTGACCAACCGGTGTAGGGAGAGAGGACTGCAACTACTGATTGGGTGTGATGCTAATTCCCATAACGAGGTATGGGGTAGCTCAGGAACCAATCAGAGAGGTAAGTATCTTCTGGACTTCATTAGTGCGAATAATTTGCATGTTATAAATGAGGGAGAAGAACCCACCTTCCACAACTCTATTCGTAGGGAAGTGATCGACCTAACTTTGGGAACTAATTTTGTATCGACCCTTGTTAGGAACTGGCATGTGTCGGGGGTCCCCTCACTTTCGGATCACATGTACATTAGGTTCGACATTGGGTTTGACTGTAAGGAGGTGGTTACTTACAGAAACCCTAGGAGAACAGACTGGGACTCGTTTAGACGGGATCTCAGCGCAAACATTGGTACAGTCAACAATAACTTTAGGACCCGGATGGACATTGATGAAGCTGCTGAGAGACTTCAGGGCGTCATCAAGGAGGCCTACTGGGAGAATTGTGCGGAGACAGTGATAACATCTAACAGGAAAGTAGGCTGGTGGAATAACCAGCTGAAGGAGCTCCGCAGTAAAGTTAGGAAACTGTTCAATGTAGCTAAAAGAAGGGGTACATGGAAGGAGTACCGTGAGGCCCTAACTTCTTACAACATAGCCATTAGAAAGGCTAAAAGAGATGCTTGGAGGAAGCTCTGTGAAGAGGTAGAGATGACCTCGGAGGGGGCTAGGCTCCATCGCATAATATCAAAAAGTCCAGGGGGTGCCCTGGGTACCATCAGGAACGAGGAAGGGATTTTTACCAAATCGGGGAGAGACACATTGGAGTGTCTCATGAGAACTCATTTTCCCGATTCGAAGGTAATTGAGTCAGGACAGCATGGTGAGGATACTCTGGGACCCGATAGGTGTCGGGGGACCAGGGAAACCTGGGCCGTGGCTAAATACTGCATTACCTACAATAAGGTGGCCTGGGCTGTAAATTATTTTAAGCCCTATAAATCCCCGGGTCCTGATGGCATTTTCCCTGCCCTTTTGCAGCAGGGGAAAGATTTAATTACTCCTATTTTATGCAGGATAATGAGGGCATGCTTGGCACTCAACCATGTCCCTAGGGCATGGAGGCCTGTAAAAATTATCTTTATTCCAAAGCCTGGGAAGAGAACTCATACCCAGGCGAAGGAATTTAGACCAATTAGTCTAACATCGTTCATGTTGAAGGTGCTAGAAAAACTGATTGACATGTATATTAAGGAGGTGGCTTTAAAGCAACGGCCTCTGCATGCCAATCAGCATGCCTACCAAACAGGCAAATCTTGCGAGACAGCCCTCCATTGTCTGGTTAAGGAGTTGGAGGCTTCGGTATTTTGCAAGGAGACAGCTGTGGGCGTGTTTCTGGATATTGAGGGTGCCTTCAGTAACACTACCTACAGTTCAATTGCCTTGGCGATGGATAGACATGGCGTAGAGTCCACTGTTTCAAGATGGATCTGTAACATGCTATCGTCAAGGAGAATCACAGCGACCCTTTTTGGGGAATCGCTGGAGTTAACGACAGTTAGGGGGTGCCCTCAGGGGGGGTTCTATCCCCGCTCCTTTGGTGTATGGTCGTAGATGAGTTACTTGAGGTGCTAGACCTTCGTGGGTTCTCGGTCCTTGGCTATGCAGATGATATTTCTGTAGTGGTCAGGGGTAGACATGAGACAATCGTGGCTGAACTCATGCAGGAAGCTCTCAAGGTTATAGAAAATTGGTGTAGAAGGGTAGAGCTTTCAGTGAACCCTTCTAAAACTACTCTGGTCCCCTTTACAAGGAGAAGGGATAAGGAGAGCTACAAAAACCTTCGATTTTTTGGTAAAACTCTGGATGTGTCGGGTGAGGTCAAGTATTTGGGCATTGTCCTGGATACCAGACTCACTTGGAAGGCGCAGATTGAGAGAGTTACATTAAGGGCTAAACAGGCCCTTTGTGGAATAACTAGAACCTGTGGGAAGACATGGGGTCTTAGCCCAAAGATGACCCACTGGCTCTATACACGTACAGTCATACCTATCATCACCTACGGTTCAGTGGTGTGGTGGAGGAAGACTGAACAACAGACGGCAATTAAGGCTCTAGCAAGGGTGCAGAGACTGGCCTGTCTGATGATCACGGGGGCCTTTAGTAGCACCCCTACTGCGGCGCTGGAGGTACTTCTGGGGTTGGCTCCGCTTCAATATGTTATTCAGGCGGAGGCAAGGGCCAGTGCGTACAGAATGGCGAGCAATGGGCAACGGAGGCGTATAAGTTCCTGCATTGGCCATATGATTATTTCAGATAAGGTCGACCCTGGGCCGGTTATTGACATGGCAGGGGACAGTATCTGTCCTAAATACAGTTTCGAGACTCCTTTTCAGGTGTGTATTAAACCGAGGACTGAATGGAGGGTAAACTGGACGGATCAGTACCGGAAGGGAGGCATTTGGTTTACCGATGGCTCCAAGATGGACTGTGGGACTGGGTCTGGAGTGTATGGGGTTAAACCCGAGGTACTCATTGAGAGATCTCTTGGGAGATACGCCACAGTCTTCCAGGCCGAGGTTTTTGCTATTAAAATATGTGCTGAGGAAAACCTGCGGATGGAACCTAGAAATAGGGAGATTCGCATCTTTTCGGACAGCCAGGCTGCACTGAAGGCTCTCGTATCCTTCAGAATCACCTCTTCCCTGGTCTGGGAATGCAGGAAGGCCCTAGAACTACTGGCGCGGCACAACAAAGTTCGGTTGGAATGGGTGCCGGGTCATGTGGGTATTGAAGGGAATGAAAAAGCTGATTATCTGGCCAGGAATGGGGCTAACACTCCTTTCATCGGTCCAGAGCCTGTCCTGGGGATCACCAGGGGTTCGGTTCGCGCGGCTCTCAGAGATTGGATCTGGAGGGAGCACGAAAAGAACTGGGTGATGTGTCCTGGGGTTAAACACAGCAAGACTTTGATGCCTTGGCTGTGTAAGCAAAGATCCAAAGAGACCCTGTGTTTGGGCAGAAATCAGATTACTCTGATTACAGGCCTATTCACGGGGCACGGTAGGTTCAAGAAGCATCTGCGCAAGGTGGGGCTTATCAGCTCGGAGCCGTTGTGCAGATTATGTCAGGAAGAGGAGGAAACGGCCTCTCACCTGTTGTTCGATTGCGTTGCAATCGAAAGTTTGCGCTATGAAACCTTTGGAACGTTGAGGCCGAAGGAGATAGTAGCGCAAAAACAACTAGTAGCGAAAGTCCTTGACCTCTTTAGGAGGGGAGGGTTCGCCTACTAGAACTAAGAAGGCACTGGCACAATAAGTCTTCTGTGGCTGCGGTGCCTTGGGGTATAGGTCCCGTCCCATCTACCATCTAATCTAAATTCAAACTTTACTCATTCAACAGAAATGACCGTAACATTAGTATATTTTTAACATATTTGTACACGTTGTGAATGTTTGATTGAGAATAATCATTCGCTAATATTTCCATTTCTCTCGCTAAATTGTTGTTATCAAGGTTTAAACTTTGCCTATAAATGCTATATGCAGGACATTCTAAAAACAAATGAGCGATATTTTCACGCTGACCTCCATTACAAACCATACAAAATTTATTTGAATCTATTGTATATATAATATTTTTGACAGTAAACTTCAGTACATAAGGTCCTGACATTCTGAATTGAAAGAATAATTTAATAATATGAAATGATAATTTGTTATTAAGATATGGTTGTATTATTTGTTTATTAAGATAAGAGTTTTTAGCAAAAGTAAGAAAACTAGAATTTATCATTTTATTTGCTGTAGTAGATATGTATTTATAGACAAATTATCAACCCATCAACCGCTGGTGTATGCTGGCAGTTAGTTACTTTAGTTGACGTAGAGATGCGCTGCTGGCGTCAGTATGTCAGTAACAGTTTTTCTTTAATAACTTCTTTAATATTGCGGCACAAACGATGAAACTTGGTGAATCGCCGGCACAAACGAGGCCAAAGAGAATCGAAAAAAAAAATTTTGAAAAATCTCAAAGACAAGCGAAATCGCATGTCCAACTTCCGTCAAGTTGGTATGGCCACTTTAAATCCTTAATAACTTTTGCAATTTTTAAGCTAAATGGCTGAAATTTTGGGAAAGGACGGCACAAACGCGGCACAAACGATTGGTAAAAAGAAATTTTTAAAAACCTCAAAAAATAAAAAGTGGCCATTCCAAATTGACATGCCAATATCTCGCCTAAAAATGCGGCACAAACGATGAAACGTGGTGAATCGCCGGCACAAACGAAGCCTAAAAGAATGGTGAAAAGAAATTTTGAAAAAACTCAAAACTAAAAAGTGGCCATACCAAATTGACATGCAAATATCTCGCTTAAAAATGCGGCACAAACGATTAAATTTGGCAAATCAGCGGCACAAACGAGGCCAAAGAGATTGGCAATACGAAATTTTCAAAAACCTCAAAAAATTAAAAGTGGCCATTCCAACTTGACATGCCAATATCTCGCCTAAAAATGCGGCACAAACGATGAAACTTAGTGAATCGCTGGCACAACCGAAGCCTAAAAGAATGAGCAAAAGAAATTTTGAAAGACCTCAAAAATAAAAAGTGGTATACCAAATTGACATGCGAATATCTCGCTTAAAAATGCGGCACAAACGATTAAATTTGGCAAATCAGCGGCACAAACGAGGCCAAAGAGATTGGCAATAAGAAATTTTGAAAAAGTACAAAAAAGAAAAAGTTATATCAATTTTTGTCATATTAAATTGACCTGCGAATATCTCGCCTAAAAATGCGGCACAAACGATGAAACTTGGTGAATCGCCGGCACAGACGAAGCATAAAAGAATGGTAAAAAGAAATTTTGAAAAAACTCAAAAATAAAAAGTGGCCATACCAAATTGACATGCGAATATCTCGCTTAAAAATGCGGCACAAACGATGAAATTTGGCGAATAAGCGGCACTAACGAGGCGAAAGAGATTGGCAAAAAGAAATTTTGAAAAAGTTCAAAAAAAAAAGTTATATTAATTTTTGTCATATTAAATTGACATACGAATATCTCGCCTAAAAATGCGGCACAAACAATGAAACTTGGTGAATCGCCGGCACAAACGAAGCATAATAGAATGGTAAAAAGAAATTTTGAAAAAACCCAAAATCAAAAAGTGGCCATACCAACTTGACATGCGAATATCTCGCGTAATAATGCGGCAAAAACGATGAAACTCAACGAATCGCTAGCAGAAACAAGGCCAAAGATACTGGCAAATAGAAATTTTGAAAAAATTCAAAATATGAAATGTAATATTAATTTTTCTCATATTTACTTTACACGCTAATATCTCGCTTAGTATGGCGTTAAAAACGAAAAAAACTTTTTATATTACTAAAATAGTTATGTGTAAATTTCTAGGTAAAAGAAAAATACTATTATTTGCTGTAGTAGATATGTATTTATAGACAAATTATCAACCCATCAACCGCTGGTGTATGCTGGCAGTTAGTTACTTTAGTTGACGTAGAGATGCGCTGCTGGCGTCAGTATGTCAGTAACAGTTTTTCTTTAATAACTTCTTTAATATTGGGGCACAAACGATGAAACTTGGTGAATCGCCGGCACAAACGAGGCCAAAGAGAATCGAAAAAAAAAAATTTTGAAAAATCTCAAAGACAAGCGAAATCGCATGTCCAACTTCCGTCAAGTTGGTATGGCCACTTTAAATCCTTAATAACTTTTGCAATTTTTGAGCTAAATGGCTGAAATTTTGGGAAAGGACGGCACAAACGCGGCACAAACGATTGGTAAAAAGAAATTTTAAAAACCTCAAAAAATAAAAAGTGGCCATTCCAACTTGACATGCCAATATCTCGCCTAAAAATGCGGCACAAACGATGAAATTTGGCAAATCAGCGCACAAACGAGGCCAAAGAGATTGGCAATAAGAAATTTTGAAAAAGTTCAACAAAGAAAAAGTTATATCAATTTTTGTCATATTAAATTGACCTGCGAATATCTCGCCTAAAAATGCGGCACAAACGATGAAACTTGGTGAATCGCCGGCACAGACGAAGCATAAAAGAATGGTAAAAAGAAATTTTGAAAAAACTCAAAAATAAAAAGTGGCCATACCAAATTGACATGCGAATATCTCGCTTAAAAATGCGGCACAAACGATGAAATTTGGCGAATAAGCGGCACTAACGAGGCGAAAGAGATTGGCAAAAAGAAATTTTGAAAAAGTTCAAAAAAAAAGTTATATTAATTTTTGTCATATTAAATTGACATGCCAATATCTCGCCTAAAAATGCGGCACAAACGATGAAACTTAGTGAATCGCTGGCACAACCGAAGCCTAAAAGAATGGGCAAAAGAAATTTTGAAAGACCTCAAAAATAAAAAGTGGTATACCAAATTGACATGCGAATATCTCGCTTAAAAATGCGGCACAAACGATTAAATTTGGCAAATCAGCGGCACAAACGAGGCCAAAGAGATTGGCAATAAGAAATTTTGAAAAAATTCAAAATATGAAATGTAATATTAATTTTTCTCATATTTACTTTACACGCTAATATCTCGCTTAGTATGGCGTTAAAAACGAAAAAAACTTTTTATATTACTAAAATAGTTATGTGTAAATTTCTAGGTAAAAGAAAAATACTATTATTTGCTGTAGTAGATATGTATTTATAGACAAATTATCAACCCATCAACCGCTGGTGTATGCTGGCAGTTAGTTACTTTAGTTGACGTAGAGATGCGCTGCTGGCGTCAGTATGTCAGTAACAGTTTTTCTTTAATAACTTCTTTAATATTGCGGCACAAACGATGAAACTTGGTGAATCACCGGCACAATCGAGGCCAAAGAGAATAGCAAAAAAAAATTTTGAAAAATCTCAAAGACAAGCGAAATCGCATGTCCAACTTCCGTCAAGTTGGTATGGCCACTTTAAATCCTTAATAACTTTTTCAATTTTTGAGCTAAATGGCTGAAATTTTGGGAAAGGACGGCACAAACGCGGCACAAACGATTGGTAAAAAGAAATTTTAAAAACCTCAAAAAATAAAAAGTGGCCATTCCAACTTGACATGCCAATATCTCGCCTAAAAATGCGGCACAAACGATGAAATTTGGCAAATCAGCGGCACAAACGAGGCCAAAGAGATTGGCAATAAGAAATTTTGAAAAAGTTCAACAAAGAAAAAGTTATATCAATTTTTGTCATATTAAATTGACCTGCGAATATCTCGTCTAAAAATGCGTCACAAACGATGAAACTTGGTGAATCGCCGGCACAGACGAAGCATAAAAGAATGGTAAAAAGAAATTTTGAAAAAACTCAAAAATAAAAAGTGGCCATACCAAATTGACATGCGAATATCTCGCTTAAAAATGCGGCACAAACGATGAAATTTGGCGAATAAGCGGCACTAACGAGTCGAAAGAGATTGGCAAAAAGAAATTTTGAAAAAGTTCAAAAAAAAAAGTTATATTAATTTTTGTCATATTAAATTGACATACGAATATCTCGCCTAAAAATGCGGCACAAACAATGAAACTTGGTGAATCGCCGGCACAAACGAAGCATAAAAGAATGGTAAAAAGAAATTTTGAAAAAACACAAAATCAAAAAGTGGCCATACCAAATTGTCATGCGAATATCTCGCGTAATAATGCGGCACAAACGATGAAACTCAACAAATCGCTAGCAGAAACAAGGCCAAAGAGATTCGCAAAACGAAATTTTGAATAAATTCAAAATATGAAATGTAACATTAATTTTTACTTGACACGCTAATATCTCGCTTAGTATGGCGGTAAAAACGAAAAAAACTTTTTATATTACTAAAATAGTTATTTGTAAATTTGTAGGTAAAAGAAAAATACTATTATTTGCTGTAGTAGATATGTATTTATAGACAAATTATCAACCCATCAACCGCTGGTGTATGCTGGCAGTTAGTTACTTTAGTTGACGTAGAGATGCGCTGCTGGCGTCAGTATGTCAGTAACAGTTTTTCTTTAATAACTTCTTTAATATTGCGGCACAAACGATGAAACTTGGTGAATCGCCGGCACAAACGAGGCCAAAGAAAATGGCAAAAAAAATTTTGAATAATCTCAAAGACAAGCGAAATCGCATGTCCAACTTCCGTCAAGTTGGTATGGCCACATTAAATCCTTAATAACTTTTTCAATTTTTGAGCTAAATGGCTGAAATTTTGGGAAAGGACGGCACAATCGCGGCACAAACGATTGGTAAAAAGAAATTTTCAAAAACCTCAAAAAATAAAAAGTGGCCATTCCAACTTGACATGCCAATATCTCGCCTAAAAATGGGGCACAAACGATGAAACTTGGTGAATCGCTGGCACAACCGAAGCCTAATAGAATGGTAAAAAGAAATTTTGAAAAAACTCAAAAATAAAAAGTGGCCATACCAACTTGACATGCGAATATCACGCTTAATAATGTGGCACAAACGATAAAATTTGGCGAATCAGCGGCACAAACAAGGCCAGAGGGATTGGCAAAAAGAAATTTTGAAAAAGTTCAAAAAAAAAAGTTATATCAATTTTTGTCATATTAAATTGACATACGAATATCTCGCCTAAAAATGCGGCACAAACAATGAAACTTGGTGAATCGCCGGCACAAACGAAGCATAAAAGAATAGTAAAAAGAAATTTTGAAAAAACTCAAAAATTAAAAGTGGCTATACCAAATTGACATGCGAACATCTCGCTTAAAAATGCGGCACAAACGATGAAATTTGGCAAATCAGCGGCACAAATGAGGCCAAAGAGATTAGCAATAAGAAATTTTGAAAAAGTTCAAAAAAGAAAAAGTTATATCAATTTTTGTCATATTAAATTGACTTGCGAATATCTCACCTAAAAATGCGGCACAAACGATGAAACTTGGTGAATCGTCGGCACAGACGAAGCCTAATATAATGGTAAAAAGAAATTTTGAAGAAACCCAAAATCAAAAAGTGGCCATACCAACTTGACATGCGAATATCTCGCGTAATAATGCGGCACAAACGATGAAACTCAACGAATCGCTAGCAGAAAAAAGGCCAAAGAGATTGGCAAAAAGAAATTTCGAAAAAATTCAAAATATGAAATGTAATATAATTTTTTCTCATATTTACTTGACACGCTAATATCTCGCTTAGTATGGCGGTAAAAACGAAAAAAACTTTTTATATTACTAAAATAGTTATTTGTAAATTTGTAGGTAAAAGAAAATACTATTATTTGCTGTAATAGATATGTATTTATAGACAAATTATCAACCCATCAACCGCTGGTGTATGCTGGCAGTTAGTTACTTTAGTTGACGTAGAGATGCGCTGCTGGCGTCAGTATGTCAGTAACAGTTTTTCTTTAATAACTTCTTTAATATTGCGGCACAAACAATGAAACTTGGTGAATCGGCGGCACAAACGAGGCCAAAGAGAATAGCAAAAAAAAAGTTTTGAAAAATCTCAAAGACAAGCGAAATCGCATGTCCAACTTCCGTCAAGTTGGTATGGCCACATTAAATCCTTAATAACATTTTCAATTTTTGAGCTAAATGGCTGAAACTTTATGAAAGGACGGCACAAACGATTGGTAAAAAGAAATTTTCAAAAACCTCAAAAAATAAAAAGTGGCCATTCCAACTTGACATGCCAATATCTCGCCTAAAAATGCGGCACAAACGATGAAACTTAGTGAATCGCTGGCACAACCGAAGCCTAAAAGAATGGTCAAAAGAAATTTTGAAAAAACTCAAAAATAAAAAGTGGCCATACCAAATTGACATGCGAATATCTCGCTTAAAAATGCGGCACAAACGATGAAACTTAGTGAATCGCTGGCACAACCGAAGCCTAAAAGAATGGTCAAATGAAATTTTGAAAGAACTCAAATATAATAAGTGGCCATTCCAAATTGACATGCGAATATCTCGCCTAAAAATGCGACACAAACGATGAAACTTGGTGAATCGCCGGCAAAGACGAAGCCTAATAGAATGGTAAAAAGAAATTTTGAAAAAACCCAAAATCAAAAAGTGGCCATACCAACTTGACATGCGAATATCTCGCGTAATAATGCGGCACAAACGATAAAACTCAACGAATCGCTAGCAGAAACAAGGCCAAAGAGATTGGCAAAAAGAAATTTTGAAAAAATTCAAAATATGAAATGTTATATTAATTATTCTCATATATACTTGACACGCTAATATCTCGCTTAGTATGGCGGTAAAAACAAAAAAAACTTTTTATATTACTAAATTAGTTATTTGTAAATTTGTAGGTAAAAGAAAAATACTATTATTTGCTGTAATAGATATGTATTTATAGACAAATTATCAACCCATCAACCGCTGGTGTATGCTGGCAGTTAGTTACTTTAGTTGACGTAGAGATGCGCTGCTGGCTTCAGTATGTCAGTAACAGTTTTTCTTTAATAACTTCTTTAATATTGCGGCACAAACGATGAAACTTGGTGAATCGCCGGCACAAACGAGGCCAAAGAGAGAGAAAAAAAAATTTTGAAAAATCTCAAAGACAAGCGAAATCGCATGTCCAACTTCCGTCAAGTTGGTATGGCCACTTTAAATCCTTAATAACTTTTGCAATTTTTGAGCTAAATGGCTGAAATTTTGGGAAAGGACGGCACAAACGCGGCACAAACGATTGGTAAAAAGAAATTTTCAAAAACCTCAAAAAATAAAAAGTGGGCATTCCAACTTGACATGCCAATATCTCGCCTAAAAATGCGGCACAAACGATGAAACTTGGTGAATCGCTGGCACAACCGAAGCCTAAAAGAATGGTAAAAAGAAATTTTGAAAAAACTCAAAAATAAAAAGTGGCCATACCAACTTGACATGCGAATATCACGCTTAATAATGCGGCACAAACGATAAAATTTGGCGAAACAGCGGCACAAACAAGGCCAAAGAGATTGGCAACAAGAAATTTTGAAAAAGTTCAAAAAAAAAAGTTATATCAATTTTTGTCAATATTAAATTGACATACGAATATCTCGCCTAAAAATGCGGCACAAACAATGAAACTTGGTGAATCGCCGGCACAAACGAAGCATAAAAGAATGGTAAAAAGAAATTTTGAAAAAACTCAAAAATTAAAAGTGGCCATACCAAATTGACATGCGAACATCTCGCTTAAAAATGCGGCACAAACGATGAAATTTGGCAAATCAGCGGCTCAATCGAGGCCAAAGAGATTAGCAATAAGTAATTTTGAAAAAGTTCAAAAAATTAAAAGTGGCCATTCCAACTTGACATGCCAATATCTCGCCTAAAAATGCGGCACAAACGATGAAACTTAGTGAATCGCTGGCACAACCGAAGCCTAAAAGAATGGTCAAATGAAATTTTGAAAGAACTCAAAAATAAAAAGTGGCCATTCCAAATTGACATGCGAATATCTCGCCTAAAAATGCGACACAAACGATGAAACTTGGTGAATCGCCGGCAAAGACGAAGCCTAATAGAATGGTAAAAAGAAATTTTGAAAAAACCAAAAAACCAAAAAGTGGCCATACCAAATTGACATGCGAATATCTCGCGTAATAATGCGGCAAAAACGATGAAACTCAACGAATCGCTAGCAGAAACAAGGCCAAAGAGATTGGCAAAACGAAATTTTGAAAAAATTCAAAATATGAAATGTAATATTAATTTTTACTTGACACGCTAATATCTCGCTTAGTATGGCGGTAAAAACGAAAAAAACTTTTTATATTACTAAAATAGTTATTTGTAAATTTGTAGGTAAAAGAAAAATACTATTATTTGCTGTAATAGATATGTATTTATAGACAAATTATCAACCCATCAACCGCTGGTGTATGCTGGCAGTTAGTTACTTTAGTTGACGTAGAGATGCGCTGCTGGCTTCAGTATGTCAGTAACAGTTTTTCTTTAATAACTTCTTTAATATTGCGGCACAAACGATGAAACTTGGTGAATCGCCGGCACAAACGAGGCCAAAGAGAGAAAAAAAAAAAAATTTTGAAAAATCTCAAAGACAAGCGAAATCGCATGTCCAACTTCCGTCAAGTTGGTATGGCCACTTTAAATCCTTAATAACTTTTGCAATTTTTGAGCTAAATGGCTGAAATTTTGGGAAAGGACGGCACAAACGCGGCACAAACGATTGGTAAAAAGAAATTTTCAAAAACCTCAAAAAATAAAAAGTGGGCATTCCAACTTGACATGCCAATATCTCGCCTAAAAATGCGGCACAAACGATGAAACTTGGTGAATCGCTGGCACAACCGAAGCCTAAAAGAATGGTAAAAAGAAATTTTGAAAAAACTCAAAAATAAAAAGTGGCCATACCAACTTGACATGCGAATATCACGCTTAATAATGCGGCACAAACGATAAAATTTGGCGAAACAGCGGCACAAACAAGGCCAAAGAGATTGGCAACAAGAAATTTTGAAAAAGTTCAAAAAAAAAAGTTATATCAATTTTTGTCATATTAAATTGACATACGAATATCTCGCCTAAAAATGCGGCACAAACAATGAAACTTGGTGAATCGCCGGCACAAACGAAGCATAAAAGAATGGTAAAAAGAAATTTTGAAAAAACTCAAAAATTAAAAGTGGCCATACCAAATTGACATGCGAACATCTCGCTTAAAAATGCGGCACAAACGATGAAATTTGGCAAATCAGCGGCTCAATCGAGGCCAAAGAGATTAGCAATAAGTAATTTTGAAAAAGTTCAAAAAATTAAAAGTGGCCATTCCAACTTGACATGCCAATATCTCGCCTAAAAATGCGGCACAAACGATGAAACTTAGTGAATCGCTGGCACAACCGAAGCCTAAAAGAATGGTCAAAAGAAATTTTGAATGAACTCAAAAATAAAAAGTGGTATACCAAATTGACATGCGAATATCTCGCTTAAAAATGCGGCACAAACGATTAAATTTGGCAAATCAGCGGCACAAACGAGGCCAAAGAGATTGGCAATAAGAAATTTTGAAAAAGTACAAAAAAGAAAAAGTTATATCAATTTTTGTCATATTAAATTGACCTGCGAATATCTCGCCTAAAAATGCGGCACAAACGATGAAACTTGGTGAATCGCCGGCACAGACGAAGCATAAAAGAATGGTAAAAAGAAATTTTGAAAAAACTCAAAAATAAAAAGTGGCCATACCAAATTGACATTCGAATATCTCGCTTAAAAATGCGGCACAAACGATGAAATTTGGCGAATAAGCGGCACTAACGAGGCGAAAGAGATTGGCAAAAAGAAATTTTGAAAAAGTTCAAAAAAAAAAAAGTTATATTAATTTTTGTCATATTAAATTGACATACGAATATCTCGCCTAAAAATGCGGCACAAACAATGAAACTTGATGAATCGCCGGCACAAACGAAGCATAATAGAATGGTAAAAAGAAATTTTGAAAAAACCCAAAATCAAAAAGTGGCCATACCAACTTGACATGCGAATATCTCGCGTAATAATGCGGCAAAAACGATGAAAGTCAACGAATCGCTAGCAGAAACAAGGCCAAAGATATTGGCAAATAGAAATTTTGAAAAAATTCAAAATATGAAATGTAATATTAATTTTTCTCATATTTACTTTACACGCTAATATCTCGCTTAGTATGGCGTTAAAAACGAAAAAAACTTTTTATATTACTAAAATAGTTATGTGTAAATTTCTAGGTAAAAGAAAAATACTATTATTTGCTGTAGTAGATATGTATTTATAGACAAATTATCAACCCATCAACCGCTGGTGTATGCTGGCAGTTAGTTACTTTAGTTGACGTAGAGATGCGCTGCTGGCGTCAGTATGTCAGTAACAGTTTTTCTTTAATAACTTCTTTAATATTGCGGCACAAACGATGAAACTTGGTGAATCACCGGCACAATCGAGGCCAAAGAGAATAGCAAAAAAAAATTTTGAAAAATCTCAAAGACAAGCGAAATCGCATGTCCAACTTCCGTCAAGTTGGTATGGCCACTTTAAATCCTTAATAACTTTTTCAATTTTTGAGCTAAATGGCTGAAATTTTGGGAAAGGACGGCACAAACGCGGCACAAACGATTGGTAAAAAGAAATTTTAAAAACCTCAAAAAATAAAAAGTGGCCATTCCAACTTGACATGCCAATATCTCGCCTAAAAATGCGGCACAAACGATGAAATTTGGCAAATCAGCGGCACAAACGAGGCCAAAGAGATTGGCAATAAGAAATTTTGAAAAAGTTCAACAAAGAAAAAGTAATATCAATTTTTGTCATATTAAATTGACCTGCGAATATCTCGCCTAAAAATGCGGCACAAACGATGAAACTTGGTGAATCGCCGGCACAGACGAAGCATAAAAGAATGAAAAAAAGAAATTTTGAAAAAACTCAAAAATAAAAAGTGGCCATACCAAATTGACATGCGAATATCTCGCTTAAAAATGCGGCACAAACGATGAAATTTGGCGAATAAGCGGCACTAACGAGTCGAAAGAGATTGGCAAAAAGAAATTTTGAAAAAGTTCAAAAAAAAAAGTTATATTAATTTTTGTCATATTAAATTGACATACGAATATCTCGCCTAAAAATGCGGCACAAACAATGAAACTTGGTGAATCGCCGGCACAAACGAAGCATAAAAGAATGGTAAAAAGAAATTTTGAAAAAACACAAAATCAAAAAGTGGCCATACCAAATTGACATGCGAATATCTCGCGTAATAATGCGGCACAAACGATGAAACTCAACAAATCGCTAGCAGAAACAAGGCCAAAGAGATTCGCAAAACGAAATTTTGAATAAATTCAAAATATGAAATGTAACATTAATTTTTACTTGACACGCTAATATCTCGCTTAGTATGGCGGGAAAAACGAAAAAAACTTTTTATATTACTAAAATAGTTATTTGTAAATTTGTAGGTAAAAGAAAAATACTATTATTTGCTGTAGTAGATATGTATTTATAGACAAATTATCAACCCATCAACCGCTGGTGTATGCTGGCAGTTAGTTACTTTAGTTGACGTAGAGATGCGCTGCTGGCGTCAGTATGTCAGTAACAGTTTTTCTTTAATAACTTCTTTAATATTGCGGCACAAACGATGAAACTTGGTGAATCGCCGGCACAAACGAGGCCAAAGAAAATGGCAAAAAAAATTTTGAATAATCTCAAAGACAAGCGAAATCGCATGTCCAACTTCCGTCAAGTTGGTATGGCCACATTAAATCCTTAATAACTTTTTCAATTTTTGAGCTAAATGGCTGAAATTTTGGGAAAGGACGGCACAATCGCGGCACAAACGATTGGTAAAAAGAAATTTTCAAAAACCTCAAAAAATAAAAAGTGGCCATTCCAACTTGACATGCCAATATCTCGCCTAAAAATGGGGCACAAACGATGAAACTTGGTGAATCGCTGGCACAACCGATGCCTAATAGAATGGTAAAAAGAAATTTTGAAAAAACTCAAAAATAAAAAGTGGCCATACCAACTTGACATGCGAATATCACGCTTAATAATGTGGCACAAACGATAAAATTTGGCGAATCAGCGGCACAAACAAGGCCAGAGGGATTGGCAAAAAGAAATTTTGAAAAAGTTCAAAAAAAAAAGTTATATCAATTTTTGTCATATTAAATTGACATACGAATATCTCGCCTAAAAATGCGGCACAAACAATGAAACTTGGTGAATCGCCGGCACAAACGAAGCATAAAAGAATAGTAAAAAGAAATTTTGAAAAAACTCAAAAATTAAAAGTGGCTATACCAAATTGACATGCGAACATCTCGCTTAAAAATGCGGCACAAACGATGAAATTTGGCAAATCAGCGGCACAAATGAGGCCAAAGAGATTAGCAATAAGAAATTTTGAAAAAGTTCAAAAAAGAAAAAGTTATATCAATTTTTGTCATATTAAATTGACTTGCGAATATCTCACCTAAAAATGCGGCACAAACGATGAAACTTGGTGAATCGTCGGCACAGACGAAGCCTAATATAATGGTAAAAAGAAATTTTGAAGAAACCCAAAATCAAAAAGTGGCCATACCAACTTGACATGCGAATATCTCGCGTAATAATGCGGCACAAACGATGAAACTCAACGAATCGCTAGCAGAAAAAAGGCCAAAGAGATTGGCAAAAAGAAATTTCGAAAAAATTCAAAATATGAAATGTAATATTATTTTTTCTCATATTTACTTGACACGCTAATATCTCGCTTAGTATGGCGGTAAAAACGAAAAAAACTTTTTATATTACTAAAATAGTTATTTGTAAATTTGTAGGTAAAAGAAAAATACTATTATTTGCTGTAATAGATATGTATTTATAGACAAATTATCAACCCATCAACCGCTGGTGTATGCTGGCAGTTAGTTACTTTAGTTGACGTAGAGATGCGCTGCTGGCGTCAGTATGTCAGTAACAGTTTTTCTTTAATAACTTCTTTAATATTGCGGCACAAACAATGAAACTTGGTGAATCGGCGGCACAAACGAGGCCAAAGAGAATAGCAAAAAAAAAGTTTTGAAAAATCTCAAAGACAAGCGAAATCGCATGTCCAACTTCCGTCAAGTTGGTATGGCCACTTTAAATCCTTAATAACATTTTCAATTTTTGAGCTAAATGGCTGAAACTTTATGAAAGGACGGCACAAACGATTGGTAAAAAGAAATTTTCAAAAACCTCAAAAAATAAAAAGTGGCCATTCCAACTTGACATGCCAATATCTCGCCTAAAAATGCGGCACAAACGATGAAACTTGGTGAATCGCTGGCACAACCGAAGCCTAAAAGAATGGTCAAATGAAATTTTGAAAGAACTCAAATATAAAAAGTGGCCATTCCAAATTGACATGCGAATATCTCGCCTAAAAATGCGACACAAACGATGAAACTTGGTGAATCGCCGGCAAAGACGAAGCCTAATAGAATGGTAAAAAGAAATTTTGAAAAAACCCAAAATCAAAAAGTGGCCATACCAACTTGACATGCGAATATCTCGCCTAATAATGCGGCAAAAACGATGAAACTCAACGAATCGCTAGCAGAAACAAGGCCAAAGAGATTGGCAAAACGAAATTTTGAAAAAATTCAAAATATGAAATGTAATATTAATTTTTACTTGACACGCTAATATCTCGCTTAGTATGGCGGTAAAAACGAAAAAAACTTTTTATATTACTAAAATAGTTATTTGTAAATTTGTAGGTAAAAGAAAAATACTATTATTTGCTGTAATAGATATGTATTTATAGACAAATTATCAACCCATCAACCGCTGGTGTATGCTGGCAGTTAGTTACTTTAGTTGACGTAGAGATGCGCTGCTGGCTTCAGTATGTCAGTAACAGTTTTTCTTTAATAACTTCTTTAATATTGCGGCACAAACGATGAAACTTGGTGAATCGCCGGCACAAACGAGGCCAAAGAGAGAAAAAAAAAAAATTTTGAAAAATCTCAAAGACAAGCGAAATCGCATGTCCAACTTCCGTCAAGTTGGTATGGCCACTTTAAATCCTTAATAACTTTTGCAATTTTTGAGCTAAATGGCTGAAATTTTGGGAAAGGACGGCACAAACGATTGGTAAAAAGAAATTTTCAAAAACCTCAAAAAATAAAAAGTGGGCATTCCAACTTGACATGCCAATATCTCGCCTAAAAATGCGGCACAAACGATGAAACTTGGTGAATCGCTGGCACAACCGAAGCCTAATAGAATGGTAAAAAGAAATTTTGAAAAAACTCAAAAATAAAAAGTGGCCATACCAACTTGACATGCGAATATCACGCTTAATAATGTGGCACAAACGATAAAATTTGGCGAATCAGCGGCACAAACAAGGCCAGAGGGATTGGCAAAAAGAAATTTTGAAAAAGTTCAAAAAAAAAAGTTATATCAATTTTTGTCATATTAAATTGACATACGAATATCTCGCCTAAAAATGCGGCACAAACAATGAAACTTGGTGAATCGCCGGCACAAACGAAGCATAAAAGAATAGTAAAAAGAAATTTTGAAAAAACTCAAAAATTAAAAGTGGCTATACCAAATTGACATGCGAACATCTCGCTTAAAAATGCGGCACAAACGATGAAATTTGGCAAATCAGCGGCACAAATGAGGCCAAAGAGATTAGCAATAAGAAATTTTGAAAAAGTTCAAAAAAGAAAAAGTTATATCAATTTTTGTCATATTAAATTGACTTGCGAATATCTCACCTAAAAATGCGGCACAAACGATGAAACTTGGTGAATCGTCGGCACAGACGAAGCCTAATATAATGGTAAAAAGAAATTTTGAAGAAACCCAAAATCAAAAAGTGGCCATACCAACTTGACATGCGAATATCTCGCGTAATAATGCGGCACAAACGATGAAACTCAACGAATCGCTAGCAGAAAAAAGGCCAAAGAGATTGGCAAAAAGAAATTTCGAAAAAATTCAAAATATGAAATGTAATATTATTTTTTCTCATATTTACTTGACACGCTAATATCTCGCTTAGTATGGCGGTAAAAACGAAAAAAACTTTTTATATTACTAAAATAGTTATTTGTAAATTTCTAGGTAAAAGAAAAATACTATTATTTGCTGTAATAGATATGTATTTATAGACAAATTATCAACCCATCAACCGCTGGTGTATGCTGGCAGTTAGTTACTTTAGTTGACGTAGAGATGCGCTGCTGGCGTCAGTATGTCAGTAACAGTTTTTCTTTAATAACTTCTTTAATATTGCGGCACAAACAATGAAACTTGGTGAATCGGCGGCACAAACGAGGCCAAAGAGAATAGCAAAAAAAAAGTTTTGAAAAATCTCAAAGACAAGCGAAATCGCATGTCCAACTTCCGTCAAGTTGGTATGGCCACTTTAAATCCTTAATAACATTTTCAATTTTTGAGCTAAATGGCTGAAACTTTATGAAAGGACGGCACAAACGATTGGTAAAAAGAAATTTTCAAAAACCTCAAAAAATAAAAAGTGGCCATTCCAACTTGACATGCCAATATCTCGCCTAAAAATGCGGCACAAACGATGAAACTTGGTGAATCGCTGGCACAACCGAAGCCTAAAAGAATGGTCAAATGAAATTTTGAAAGAACTCAAATATAAAAAGTGGCCATTCCAAATTGACATGCGAATATCTCGCCTAAAAATGCGACACAAACGATGAAACTTGGTGAATCGCCGGCAAAGACGAAGCCTAATAGAATGGTAAAAAGAAATTTTGAAAAAACCCAAAATCAAAAAGTGGCCATACCAACTTGACATGCGAATATCTCGCCTAATAATGCGGCAAAAACGATGAAACTCAACGAATCGCTAGCAGAAACAAGGCCAAAGAGATTGGCAAAACGAAATTTTGAAAAAATTCAAAATATGAAATGTAATATTAATTTTTACTTGACACGCTAATATCTCGCTTAGTATGGCGGTAAAAACGAAAAAAACTTTTTATATTACTAAAATAGTTATTTGTAAATTTGTAGGTAAAAGAAAAATACTATTATTTGCTGTAATAGATATGTATTTATAGACAAATTATCAACCCATCAACCGCTGGTGTATGCTGGCAGTTAGTTACTTTAGTTGACGTAGAGATGCGCTGCTGGCTTCAGTATGTCAGTAACAGTTTTTCTTTAATAACTTCTTTAATATTGCGGCACAAACGATGAAACTTGGTGAATCGCCGGCACAAACGAGGCCAAAGAGAGAAAAAAAAAAAATTTTGAAAAATCTCAAAGACAAGCGAAATCGCATGTCCAACTTCCGTCAAGTTGGTATGGCCACTTTAAATCCTTAATAACTTTTGCAATTTTTGAGCTAAATGGCTGAAATTTTGGGAAAGGACGGCACAAACGATTGGTAAAAAGAAATTTTCAAAAACCTCAAAAAATAAAAAGTGGGCATTCCAACTTGACATGCCAATATCTCGCCTAATAATGCGGCAAAAACGATGAAACTCAACGAATCGCTAGCAGAAACAAGGCCAAAGAGATTGGCAAAACGAAATTTTGAAAAAATTCAAAATATGAAATGTAATATTAATTTTTACTTGACACGCTAATATCTCGCTTAGTATGGCGGTAAAAACGAAAAAAACTTTTTATATTACTAAAATAGTTATTTGTAAATTTGTAGGTAAAAGAAAAATACTATTATTTGCTGTAATAGATATGTATTTATAGACAAATTATCAACCCATCAACCGCTGGTGTATGCTGGCAGTTAGTTACTTTAGTTGACGTAGAGATGCGCTGCTGGCTTCAGTATGTCAGTAACAGTTTTTCTTTAATAACTTCTTTAATATTGCGGCACAAACGATGAAACTTGGTGAATCGCCGGCACAAACGAGGCCAAAGAGAGAAAAAAAAAAAATTTTGAAAAATCTCAAAGACAAGCGAAATCGCATGTCCAACTTCCGTCAAGTTGGTATGGCCACTTTAAATCCTTAATAACTTTTGCAATTTTTGAGCTAAATGGCTGAAATTTTGGGAAAGGACGGCACAAACGATTGGTAAAAAGAAATTTTCAAAAACCTCAAAAAATAAAAAGTGGGCATTCCAACTTGACATGCCAATATCTCGCCTAAAAATGCGGCACAAACGATGAAACTTGGTGAATCGCTGGCACAACCGAAGCCTAATAGAATGGTAAAAAGAAATTTTGAAAAAACTCAAAAATAAAAAGTGGCCATACCAACTTGACATGCGAATATCACGCTTAATAATGTGGCACAAACGATAAAATTTGGCGAATCAGCGGCACAAACAAGGCCAGAGGGATTGGCAAAAAGAAATTTTGAAAAAGTTCAAAAAAAAAAGTTATATCAATTTTTGTCATATTAAATTGACATACGAATATCTCGCCTAAAAATGCGGCACAAACAATGAAACTTGGTGAATCGCCGGCACAAACGAAGCATAAAAGAATAGTAAAAAGAAATTTTGAAAAAACTCAAAAATTAAAAGTGGCTATACCAAATTGACATGCGAACATCTCGCTTAAAAATGCGGCACAAACGATGAAATTTGGCAAATCAGCGGCACAAATGAGGCCAAAGAGATTAGCAATAAGAAATTTTGAAAAAGTTCAAAAAAGAAAAAGTTATATCAATTTTTGTCATATTAAATTGACTTGCGAATATCTCACCTAAAAATGCGGCACAAACGATGAAACTTGGTGAATCGTCGGCACAGACGAAGCCTAATATAATGGTAAAAAGAAATTTTGAAGAAACCCAAAATCAAAAAGTGGCCATACCAACTTGACATGCGAATATCTCGCGTAATAATGCGGCACAAACGATGAAACTCAACGAATCGCTAGCAGAAAAAAGGCCAAAGAGATTGGCAAAAAGAAATTTCGAAAAAATTCAAAATATGAAATGTAATATTATTTTTTCTCATATTTACTTGACACGCTAATATCTCGCTTAGTATGGCGGTAAAAACGAAAAAAACTTTTTATATTACTAAAATAGTTATTTGTAAATTTCTAGGTAAAAGAAAAATACTATTATTTGCTGTAATAGATATGTATTTATAGACAAATTATCAACCCATCAACCGCTGGTGTATGCTGGCAGTTAGTTACTTTAGTTGACGTAGAGATGCGCTGCTGGCGTCAGTATGTCAGTAACAGTTTTTCTTTAATAACTTCTTTAATATTGCGGCACAAACAATGAAACTTGGTGAATCGGCGGCACAAACGAGGCCAAAGAGAATAGCAAAAAAAAAGTTTTGAAAAATCTCAAAGACAAGCGAAATCGCATGTCCAACTTCCGTCAAGTTGGTATGGCCACTTTAAATCCTTAATAACATTTTCAATTTTTGAGCTAAATGGCTGAAACTTTATGAAAGGACGGCACAAACGATTGGTAAAAAGAAATTTTCAAAAACCTCAAAAAATAAAAAGTGGCCATTCCAACTTGACATGCCAATATCTCGCCTAAAAATGCGGCACAAACGATGAAACTTGGTGAATCGCTGGCACAACCGAAGCCTAAAAGAATGGTCAAATGAAATTTTGAAAGAACTCAAATATAAAAAGTGGCCATTCCAAATTGACATGCGAATATCTCGCCTAAAAATGCGACACAAACGATGAAACTTGGTGAATCGCCGGCAAAGACGAAGCCTAATAGAATGGTAAAAAGAAATTTTGAAAAAACCCAAAATCAAAAAGTGGCCATACCAACTTGACATGCGAATATCTCGCCTAATAATGCGGCAAAAACGATGAAACTCAACGAATCGCTAGCAGAAACAAGGCCAAAGAGATTGGCAAAACGAAATTTTGAAAAAATTCAAAATATGAAATGTAATATTAATTTTTACTTGACACGCTAATATCTCGCTTAGTATGGCGGTAAAAACGAAAAAAACTTTTTATATTACTAAAATAGTTATTTGTAAATTTGTAGGTAAAAGAAAAATACTATTATTTGCTGTAATAGATATGTATTTATAGACAAATTATCAACCCATCAACCGCTGGTGTATGCTGGCAGTTAGTTACTTTAGTTGACGTAGAGATGCGCTGCTGGCTTCAGTATGTCAGTAACAGTTTTTCTTTAATAACTTCTTTAATATTGCGGCACAAACGATGAAACTTGGTGAATCGCCGGCACAAACGAGGCCAAAGAGAGAAAAAAAAAAAATTTTGAAAAATCTCAAAGACAAGCGAAATCGCATGTCCAACTTCCGTCAAGTTGGTATGGCCACTTTAAATCCTTAATAACTTTTGCAATTTTTGAGCTAAATGGCTGAAATTTTGGGAAAGGACGGCACAAACGATTGGTAAAAAGAAATTTTCAAAAACCTCAAAAAATAAAAAGTGGGCATTCCAACTTGACATGCCAATATCTCGCCTAAAAATGCGGCACAAACGATGAAACTTGGTGAATCGCTGGCACAACCGAAGCCTAAAAGAATGGTAAAAAGAAATTTTGAAAAAACTCAAAAATAAAAAGTGGCCATACCAACTTGACATGCGAATATCACGCTTAATAATGCGGCACAAACGATAAAATTTGGCGAAACAGCGGCACAAACAAGGCCAAAGAGATTGGCAACAAGAAATTTTGAAAAAGTTCAAAAAAAAAAGTTATATCAATTTTTGTCAATATTAAATTGACATACGAATATCTCGCCTAAAAATGCGGCACAAACAATGAAACTTGGTGAATCGCCGGCACAAACGAAGCATAAAAGAATGGTAAAAAGAAATTTTGAAAAAACTCAAAAATTAAAAGTGGCCATACCAAATTGACATGCGAACATCTCGCTTAAAAATGCGGCACAAACGATGAAATTTGGCAAATCAGCGGCTCAATCGAGGCCAAAGAGATTAGCAATAAGTAATTTTGAAAAAGTTCAAAAAATTAAAAGTGGCCATTCCAACTTGACATGCCAATATCTCGCCTAAAAATGCGGCACAAACGATGAAACTTAGTGAATCGCTGGCACAACCGAAGCCTAAAAGAATGGTCAAAAGAAATTTTGAATGAACTCAAAAATAAAAAGTGGTATACCAAATTGACATGCGAATATCTCGCTTAATAATGCGGCATTAAAGATGAAATTCGACGAATCGCTTGCAGAAACAAGGCCAAAGAGATTGGCAAAAAGAAATTTTGAAAAAATTCAAAATATGAAAAGTTATATTAATTTTTCTCATATTTAATTGACACGCTAATATCTCGCTTAGTATGGCGGTAAAAACGAAAAAAACTTTTTATATTACTAAAATAGTTATGTGTAAATTTCTAGGTAAAAGAAAAATACTATTATTTGCTGTAGTAGATATGTATTTATAGACAAATTATCAACCCATCAACCGCTGGTGTATGCTGGCAGTTAGTTACTTTAGTTGACGTAGAGATGCGCTGCTGGCGTCAGTATGTCAGTAACAGTTTTTCTTTAATAACTTCTTTAATATTGCGGCACAAACGATGAAACTTGGTGAATCACCGGCACAATCGAGGCCAAAGAGAATAGCAAAAAAAAATTTTGAAAAATCTCAAAGACAAGCGAAATCGCATGTCCAACTTCCGTCAAGTTGGTATGGCCACTTTAAATCCTTAATAACTTTTTCAATTTTTGAGCTAAATGGCTGAAATTTTGGGAAAGGACGGCACAAACGATTGGTAAAAAGAAATTTTAAAAACCTCAAAAAATAAAAAGTGGCAATTCCAACTTGACATGCCAATATCTCGCCTAAAAATGCGGCACAAACGATGAAATTTGGCAAATCAGCGGCACAAACGAGGCCAAAGAGATTGGCAATAAGAAATTTTGAAAAAGTTCAACAAAGAAAAAGTTATATCAATTTTTGTCATATTAAATTGACCTGCGAATATCTCGCCTAAAAATGCGGCACAAACGATGAAACTTGGTGAATCGCCGGCACAGACGAAGCATAAAAGAATGGTAAAAAGAAATTTTGAAAAAACTCAAAAATAAAAAGTGGCCATACCAAATTGACATGCGAATATCTCGCTTAAAAATGCGGCATAAACGATGAAATTTGGCGAATAAGCGGCACTAACGAGGCGAAAGAGATTGGCAAAAAGAAATTTTGAAAAAGTTCAAAAAAATAGTTATATTAATTTTTGTCATATTAAATTGACATACGAATATCTCGCCTAAAAATGCGGCACAAACAATGAAACTTGGTGAATCGCCGGCACAAACGAAGCATAAAAGAATGGTAAAAAGAAATTTTGAAAAAACACAAAATCAAAAAGTGGCCATACCAACTTGACATGCGAATATCTCGCGTAATAATGCGGCACAAACGATGAAACTCAACAAATCGCTAGCAGAAACAAGGCCAAAGAGATTCGCAAAACGAAATTTTGAATAAATTCAAAATATGAAATGTAACATTAATTTTTACTTGACACGCTAATATCTCGCTTAGTATGGCGGTAAAAACGAAAAAAACTTTTTATATTACTAAAATAGTTATTTGTAAATTTGTAGGTAAAAGAAAAATACTATTATTTGCTGTAGTAGATATGTATTTATAGACAAATTATCAACCCATCAACCGCTGGTGTATGCTGGCAGTTAGTTACTTTAGTTGACGTAGAGATGCGCTGCTGGCGTCAGTATGTCAGTAACAGTTTTTCTTTAATAACTTCTTTAATATTGCGGCACAAACGATGAAACTTGGTGAATCGCCGGCACAAACGAGGCCAAAGAAAATGGCAAAAAAAATTTTGAAAAATATCAAAGACAAGCGAAATCGCATGTCCAAATTCCGTCAAGTTGGTATGGCCACTTTAAATCGTTAATAACTTTTTCAATTTTTGAGCTAAATGGCTAAAATTATGGGAAAGGACAGCACAATCGCAGCACAAACGATAGGTAAAAAGAAATTTTCAAAAAACTCAAAAAATAAAAAGTGGCCATTCCAAATTGACATGCCAATATCTCGCCTAAAAATGCGGCACAAACGATGATACTCGGTGAATCGCTGGCACAAATGAAGCCTAAAAGAATGGTAAAAAGAAATTTTGAAAAAACTCAAAATTAAAAAGTGGCTATACCAATTTGATATGCGAATATCTCGCGTAATAATGCGGCATAAACGATGAAACTCGACGAATCGCTTGCAGAAACAAGGCCAAAGAGATTGGCAAGATGAAATTTTGATAAATATCAAAATATGAAATGATATATTAATTTTTCTCATATTTACTAGACACGCTAATATCTCGCTTGGTATGGCGGTAAAAACGAAAAATACTTTTTATATTACTAAAATAGTTATTTGTAAAGTTGTAGGTAAAAGAAAAATACTATTATTTGCTTTAATAGATATGTATTTATAGACAAATTATCACCCCATCAACCGCTGGTGTATGCTCGCAGTTAGTTACTTTAGTTGACGTAGAGATGCGCTGCTGGCGTCAGTATGTCAGTAACAGTTTTTCTTTAATAACTTCTTTAATATTGCGGCACAAACGATGAAACTTGGTGAATCGCCGGCACAAACGAGGCCAAAGAGAATAGCAAAAAACAATTTTGAAAAATCTCAAAGACAAGCGAAATCGCATGTCCAACTTCCGTCAAGTTGGTATGCCAATTTCAAATCCTTAATAACTTTTTCAATTTTTGAGCTAATTGGCTGAAATTTTGGGAAAAGACGGCAGAAACGCGGCACAAACGATTGGTAAAAAGAAATTTTTAAAAACCTCAAAAAATAAAAAGTGGCCATTCCAATTTGACATGCCAATATCTCGCCTAAAAATGCGGCAAAAACGATGAAACTTGGTGAATCGCTGGCACAACCGAAGCCTAAAAGAATAGTAAAAAGAAATTTTCAAAAAACTCAAAAATAAAAAGTGGCCATACCAACTTGACATGCGAATATCACGCTTAATAATGCGGCACAAACGATGAAATTTGGCGAATCAGCGGTACAAACGAGGCCAAACAGATTGGCAAAATGAAATTTTGAAAAAATTCAAAAAAAAAAGTTATATCAATTTTTGTCATATTAAATTGACATGCGAATATCTCGCCTAAAAATGCAGCACAAACGATGAAAGTTGGTGATTCCCCGGCACAAACGAAGCCTAATAGAATGGTAAAATGAAATTTAGAAAAAACTCTAAAATAAAAAGTGGCCATAACAAATTGACATGCGAAAATCTCGCTTAATAATGCGGCAAAAAAGATGAAATTTGGCGAATCAGCGGCACAATCGAGGCCAAAGAGGTTGGCAAAAAAAAATTTTGAAAAATTTCAAAATATGAAATGTTATATTAATTTTTCTCATATTTACTTGACACGCTAATATCTCGCTTGGTATGGCGGTAAAAACGAAAAAACTATTTATATTACTAAAATAGTTATTTGTAAAGTTGTAGGTAAAAGAAAAATACTATTATTTGCTTTAATAGATATGTATTTATAGACAAATTATCAACCCATCAACCGCTGGTGTATGCTGGCAGTTAGTTGCTTTAGTTGAAGTAGAGATGCGCTGCTGGCGTCAGTATGTCTGTAACGGTTTTTCTTTAATAACTTCTTTAATATTGCGGCACAAACGATGAGACTTGGTGAATCGCCGGCACAAACGAGGCCAAAGAGAATGGCCAAAAAAAAAATTTTGAAAAATCTCAAAGACAAGCGAAATCGCATGTCCAAATTCCGTCAAGTTGGTATGGCCACTTTAAATCCTTAATAACTTTTTCAATTTTTGAGCTAAATGGCTGAAATTATAGGAAAGGACGGCACAATCGGGGCACAAACGATTGGTAAAAAAAAAATTTCAAAAAACTCAAGAAATAAAAAGTGGCCATTCCTAATTGACATGCCAATATCTCGCCTAAAAATGCGGCACCAACGACGAAACCTGGTGAATCGCTGGCACAAATGAAGCCTAAAAGAATTGTAAAAGAAATTTTGAAAAAACTCCAAAATAAAAAGTGGCCATACCAAGTTGATATGCTAATATCTCGCGTAATAATGCGGCACAAACGATGAAATTGGGCGTATCAGCGGCACAAATGAGGCCAAAGAGATTGGCAATAAGAAATTTTGAAAAAGTTCAAAAAAGAAAAAGTTATATCAATTTTTGTCATATTAAATTGACATGCGAATATCTCGCCTAAAAATGCAGCATAAACAATGAAACTTGGAGATTCCCCGGCACAAACGAAGCCTAATAAAATGTTAAAAAGAAATTTTGAAAAAACTCAAAAATAAAAAGTGGCCATACCAACTTGACATGCAAATATCTCGCGTAATAATGCGGCATAAACGATGAAACTCGACGAATCGCTTGCAGAAACAAGGCCAAAGAGATTGGCAAAATGAAATTTTGAAAAAATTCAAAATATGAAATGTTATATTAATTTTTCTCATATTTAATTGACACGCTAATATTTCGCTTAGTATGGCGGTAAAAACGACAAAACTATTTATATTACTAAAATAGTTATTTGTAAAGTTGTAGGTAAAAGAAAAATACTATTATTTGCTTTAATAGATATGTATTTATAGACAAATTATCAACCCATCAACCGCTGGTGTATGCTGGCAGTTAGTTGCTTTAGTTGACGTAGAGATGCGCTGCTGGCGTCAGTATGTCTGTAACGGTTTTTCTTTAATAACTTCTTTAATATTGCGGCACAAACGATGAGACTTGGTGAATCGCCGGCACAAACGAGGCCAAAGAGAATGGCAAAAAAAAAATTTAGAAAAATCTCAAATAAAAGCGAAATCGCATGTCCAAATTCCGTCAAGTTGGTATGGCCACTTTAAATCCTTAATAACTTTTTCAATTTTTGAGCTAAATGGCTGAAATTATGGGAAAGGACGGCACAATCGCGGCACAAACGATTGGTAAAATGAAATTTTCAAAAAACTCAAAAAATAAAAAGTGGCCATTCCAAATTGACATGCCAATATCTCGCCTAAAAATGCGGCTCAAACGATGAAACTTGGTGAATCGCTGGCACAACCGAAGCCTAAAAGAATGGTAAAAAGAAATTTACAAAAAACTCAAAAATAAAAAGTGACTATACCAATTTGATATGCGAATATCACGCCTAATAATGCGACACAAACGATGAAATTTGGCGAATCAGCGGCACAAATGACGCCAAAGAGATTGGCAAAATGAAATTTTGAAAAAGTTCAAAAAAAAAGTTATATCAATTTTTGTCATATTAAATTGACATGCGAATATCTCGCCTAAAAATGCAGAACAAAGGATGAAACTTGGTGATTCCCCGACACACACGAAGCCTAATAGAATGGTAAAAAGAAATTTTGAAAAAACTCAAAAATAAAAAGTGGCCATACCAACTTGACAAGCAAATATCTCGCGTAATTATGCGGCATAAACGATGAAACTCGAGGAATCGCTTGCAGAAACAAGACCAAAAAGATTAACAAAATGAAATTTTGAAAAAATTCAAAATATGAAATGTTATATTAATTTTTCTCATATTTACTTGACACGCTAATATCTCGCTTAGTATGGCGGTAAAAACGAAAAAAACTTTTTATATTACTAAAATAGTTATTTGTAAATTTTTAGGTAAAAGAAAAATACTATTATTTGCTCTAATAGATATGTATTTATAGACAAATTATCAACCCATCAACCGCTGGTGTATGTTGGCAGTTAGTTACTTTAGTTGACGTAGAGTTGCGCTGCTGGCGTCAGTACGTCAGTAACAGTTTTTCTTTAATAACTTCTTTAATATTGCGGCACAAACAATGAAACTTGGTGAAAAGCCGGCACATACGAGGCCAAAGAGAATAACAAAAAAAAATTGCGAAAAATCTCAAATACAAGCGAAATCGCATGTCCAACTTCCGTCAAGTTAATATGGCTACTTTATATCCTTAATAACTTTTTCAATTTTTGAGCTAAATGGCTGAAATTTTAGGAAAGGACGGCACAAACGTTTGGAAAAAAGAAATTTTCCAAAACCTCAAAAAATAAAAAGTGGCCATTCCAAATTGACATGCCAATATCTCGCCTAAAATTGCGGCACAAACGATGAAACTTGGTGAATCGCTGGCACAACCGAAGCCTAAAAGAATGGTAAAAAGAAATTTCCAAAAATAAAAAGTGACCATACCAACTTGACATGCGAATATCACGCTTAATAATGCGGCACAAACGATGAAATTTGGCGAATCAGCGGTACAAACGAGGCCAAAATGATTGGCAAAATGAAATTTAGAAAAAATTCAAAAAAAAAAGTTATATCAATTTTTGTCATATTAAATTGACATGCGAATATCTCGCCTAAAAATGCGGTACAAACGATGAAACTTAGTGAATCGCCGGCACAAACGAAGCCTAAAAGAATGATGAAAAGAAATTTTAAAGAAACTCAAAAATAAAAAGTGGCCATACCAAATTTACTTGCGAATATCTCGCTTAATAATGCGGCACAAACGATGAAATTTGGCAAATCAGCGGCACAAATGAGGCCACAGAGATTGGCAAAATGAAATTTTGAAAAAGTTCAAAAAAAAGTTATATCAATTTTTGTCATATTAAATTGACAATGGTAAAAAGAAATTTTAAAAAAACTCTAAAATAAAAAGTGGTCATAACAAATTGACATGCGAAAATCTCGCTTGATAATGCGGCAATAAAGATGAAATTTGGCGAATCAGCGGCACAAACGAGGCCAAAGAACTTGGCAAAAAGAAATTTTGAAAAAGTTCAAAAAAAAGTTATATCAATTTTTGTCATATTAAATTGACATGCGAATATCTCGCCTAAAAATGCGGCACAAACGATGAAACATGGTGAATCGCCGGCACAAACGAAGCCTAAAAGAATGATGAAAAGAAATTTTAAAGAAACTCAAAAATAAAAAGTGGCCATACCAAATTGACTTGCGAATATCTCGCTTAATAATGCGGCACAAACGATGAAATTTGGCAAATCAGCGGCACAAATGAGGCCACAGAGATTGGCAAAATGAAATTTTGAAAAAGTTCAAAAAAAAAGTTATATCAATTTTTGTCATATTAAATTGACATGCGAATATCTCGCCTAAAAATGCAGCACAAACGATGAAACATGGTGATTCCCCGGCACAAACGAAGCCTAATAGAATGGTAAAAAGAAATTTTGAAAAAACTCTAAAATAAAAAGTGGCCATAACAACTTAACATGCGAAAATCTCGCTTGATAATGCGGCAAAAAAGATGAAATTTGGCGAATCAGTAGCACAAACGAGGCCAAAGAGGTTAGCAAAAAGAAATTTTGAAAAAGTTCAAAAAAAAGTTATATCAATTTTTGTCATATTAAATTGACATGCGAATATCTCGCCTAAAAATGCGGCACAAACGATGAAACATGGTGAATCAACGGCACAAACGAAGCCCAAACGAATGGTAAAAAGAAATTTTGAAAAAACTGAAAAATAAAAACTGGCCATACAAACATGACATGCGAATATCTCGCGTAATAATGCGGCACAAACGATGAAACTCAAAGAATCGCTAGCAGAAACAAGGCCAAAGAGATTGGCCAAAAGAAATTTTGAAAAAATTCAAAATATGAAACTTATATTAATTTTTCTCATATTTACTTGTCACGCTTATATCTCGCTTGGTATGGCGGTAAAAACGAAAAAAACTTTTTATATTACTAAAATAGTTATTTGTAAATCTGTAGGTAAAAAAAAAATACTATTATTTGCTGTAATAGATATGTATTCATAGACAAATTATCAACCCATCAACCGCTGGTGTATGCTGGCAGTTAGTTACTTTAGTTGACGTAGAGTTGCGCTGCTGGCGTCAGTATGTCAGTAACAGTTTTTCTTTAATAACTTCTTTAATATTGCGGCACAAACGATGAAACTTGGTGAATCGCCGGCACAAACGAGGCCAAAGAGAATAACAAAAAAAATTTTGAAAAATCTCAAATACAAGCGATATCGCATGTCCAACTTCCGACAAGTTGGTACGGCCACTTTAAATCCTTAATAACTTTTTCAATTTTTGAGCTAAATGGCTGAAATTTTGGGAAAGGACGGCACAAGCGCGGCACAAACGATTGGGAAAAAGAAATTTTCAAAACCTCAAAAAATAAAAAGTGGCCATTCCAAATTGACATGCCAATATCTCGCCTAAAATTGCGGCACAAACGATGAAACTTGGTGAATCGCTGGCACAACCGAAGCCTAAAAGAATGGTAAAAAGAAATTTCCAAAAAACTCAAAAATAAAAAGTGACCATACCAACTTGATATGCGAATATCACGCTTAATAATGCGGCACAAACGATGAAATTTGGCGAATCTGCGGCCCAAATGAGGCCAGAGATTGGCAAAATGAAATTTTGAAAAAGTTCAAAAAAAAGTTATATCAATTTTTGTCATATTAAATTGACATACGAATATCTCGCCTAAAAATGTGGCACAAACAATGAAACTTGGTGATTCCCCGGCACAAACGAAGCCTAATAAAATGTTAAAAAGAAATTTTGAAAAACTCAAAAATAAAAAGTGGTCATACCAACTTGACATGCAAATATCTCGCGTAATAATGCGGCATAAACGATGAAACACGACGAATCGCTTGCAGAAACAAGGCCAAAGAGATTGGCAATAAGAAATTTTGAAAAAGTTCAAAAAAGAAAAAGTTATATCAATTTTTGTCATATTAAATTGACATGCAAATATCTCGCCTAAAAATGCGGCACAAACGATGAAACTTAGTGAATCGCCGGCACAGACGAAGCCAAATAGATTGGTAAAACGAAATTTTGAAAAAACCCAAAATCAAAAAGTGGCCATACCAACTTGACATGCGAATATCTCGCGTAATAATGCGGCACAAACGATGAAATTCAAGGAAACGCTAGCAGAAACAAGGCCAAAGAGATTGGCAAAAAGAAATTTCGAGAAAATTCAAAATATGAAATGGAATATTAATTTTTCTCATATTCACTTGACACGCTAATATCTCGCTTAGTATGGCGGTAAAAACGAAATAACTTTTTACATTACTAAAATAGTTATTTGTAAATTTGTAGGTAAAAGAAAAATACTATTATTTGCTGTAGTATATATGTATTTATAGACAAATTATCAACCCATCAACCGCTGGTGTATGCTGGCAGTTAGTTACTTTAGTTGACGTAGAGATGCGCTGCTGGCGTCAGTATGTCAGTAACAGTTTTTCTTTAATAACTTCTTTAATATTGCGGCACAAACGATGAAACTTGATGAATCGCCGGCACAAACGAGGCCATAGAGAATAGCAAAAAAAATATTGAAAAATCTCAAAGACAAGCGAAATCGCATGTCCAACTTCCGTCAAGTTGGTATGGCCACTTTAAATCCTTAATAACTTTTTCAATTTTTGAGATAAATGGCTGAAATTATGGGAAGGGACGGCACAAACGCGGCACAAACGATTGGTAAAAAGAAATTTTCAAAAACCTCAAAAAATAAAAAGTGGCCATTCCAACTTGACATGCCAATATCTCGCCTAAAAATGCGGTACAAACGATGAAACTTAGTGAATCGCTGGCACAACCGAAGCCTAAAAGAATGGTCAAAAAAATTTTGAAAAAACCCAAAAATAAAAAGTGGCCATATCAACTTGATATGCGAATATCTCGCTTAATGATGCGGCACAAACGATGAAATTTGGCAAATCAGCGGCACAAACGAGGCCAAAGAGATTGGCAATAAGAAATTTTGAAAATGTTCAAAAAAGAAAAAGTTATATCAATTTTTGTCATATTAAATTGACATGCGAATATCTCGCCTAAAAATGCGGCACAAACGATGAAACTTGGTGAATCGCCGGCACAGACGAAGCCAAATAGATTGGGAAAAAGAAATTTTGAAAAAACCCAAAATCAAAAATTGGCCATACTAATTTGACATGCGAATATCTCGCGTAATAATGCGGCACAAACGATGAAACTCAACGAAACGCTAGCAGAAACAAGGCCAAAGAGATTGGCAAAATGAAATTTTGAAAAAATTCAAAATATGAAATGGAATATTAATTTTTCTCATATTTACTTGACACGCTAATATCTCGCTTAGTATGGCGTTAAAAACGAAAAAAACTTTTTATATTACTAAAATAAATATTTGTAAATTTGTAGGTAAGAGAAAAATACTATTATTTGCTGTAGTAGATATGTATTTATAGACAAATTATCAACCCATCAACCGCTGGTGTATGCTGGCAGTTAGTTACTTTAGTTGACGTAGAGATGCGCTGCTGGCGTCAGTATGTCAGTAACAGTTTTTCTTTAATAACTTCTTCAGTATTGCGGCACAAACGATGAAACTTGGTGAATCGCCGGCACAAACGAGGCCAAAGAGAATAGCAAAAAAAAATTTTGAAAAATCTCAAAGACAAGCGAAATCGCATGTCCAATTTCCGTCAAGGTCATATGGCCACTTTATATCCTTAATAACTTTTTCAATTTTTGAGCTAAATGGCTGAAATTTTGGGAAAGGACGGCACAAACGATTGGAAAAAAGAAATTTTCAAAAACCTCAAAAAATAAAAAGTGGCCATTCCAAATTGACATGCCAATATCTCGCCTAAAATTGCGGCACAAACGATGAAACTTGGTGAATCGCTGGCACAACCGAAGCCTAAAAGAATGGTAAAAAGAAATTTTCAAAAAACCCAAAAATAAAAAGTGACCATACCAATTTGATATGCGAATATCACGCTTAATAATGCGGCACAAACGATGAAATTTGGCGAATCAGCGGCACAAATGAGGTCAAAGAGATTGGCAAAAAGAAATTTTGAAAAAGTTCAATAAAAAAGTTATATCAATTTTTGTCATATTAAATTGACATACGAATATCTCGCCTAAAAATGTGGCACAAACAATGAAACTTGGTGGATCGCCGGCACAAACGAAGCATAAAAGAATGGTAAAAAGAAATTTTGAAAAAACTCAAAAATAAAAAGTGGCCATACCAAATTGACATGCGAATATCTCGCTTAAAAATGCGGCACAAACTATGAAATTTGGCAAATCAGCGGCACAAACGAGGCCAAAGAGATTGGCAATAAGAAATTTAGAAAAAGTTCAAAAAAGAAAAAGTTATATCAATTTTTGTCATATTAAATTGACATGCGAATATCTCGCCTAAAAATGCGGCACAAACGATGAAACTTGGTGAATCGCCGGCACAGACGAATCCAAATCGATTGATAAAAAGAAATTTTGAAAAAACCCAAAATCAAAAAGTGGCCATACCAATGTGACATGCGAATATCTCGCGTAATAATGCGGCACAAACGATGAAACTCAACGAAACGCTAGCAGAAACAAGTCCAAAGAGATTGGCAAAAAGAAATTTTGAAAAAATTCAAAATATGAAATGGAATATTAATTTTTCTCATATTTACTTGACACGCTAATATCTCGCTTAGTATGGCGTTAAAAACGAAAAAATCTTTTTTTATTACTAAAATAGTTATTTGTAAATTTGTAGGTAAAAGAAAAATACTATTATTTGCTGTAGTAGATATGTATTTATAGACAAATTATCAACCCATCAACCGCTGGTGTATGCTGGCAGTTAGTTACTTTAGTTGACGTAGAGATGCGCTGCTGGCGTCAAAATGTCAGTAACAGTTTTTCTTTAATAACTTCTTTAATATTGCGTCACAAACGATGAAACTTGGTGAATCGCTGGCACAACCGAAGCAGAAAAGAATGGTCAAAAGAAATTTTGAAAAAACTCAAAAATTAAAAGTGGCCATACCAAATTGACATGCGAACATCTCGCTTAAAAATGCGGCACAAACGATGAAACTTGGTGATTCCCCGGCACAAACGAGGCCATAGAGAATAGCAAAAAAAAATATTGAAAAATCTCAAAGACAAGCGAAATCGCATGTCCAACTTCCGTCAAGTTGGTATGGCCACTTTAAATCCTTAATAACTTTTTCAATTTTTGAGATAAATGGCTAAAATTATGGGAAGGGACGGCACAAACGCGGCACAAACGATTGGTAAAAAGAAATTTTCAAAAACCTCAAAAAATAAAAAGTGGCCATTCCAACTTGACATGCCAATATCTCGCCTAAAAATGCGGTACAAACGATGAAACTTAGTGAATCGCTGGCACAACCGAAGCCTAAAAGAATGGTCAAAAAAATTTTGAAAAAACCCAAAAATAAAAAGTGGCCATATCAACTTGATATGCGAATATCTCGCTTAATGATGCGGCACAAACGATGAAATTTGGCAAATCAGCGGCACAAACGAGGCCAAAGAGATTGGCAATAAGAAATTTTGAAAATGTTCAAAAAAGAAAAAGTTATATCAATTTTTGTCATATTAAATTGACATGCGAATATCTCGCCTAAAAATGCGGCACAAACGATGAAACTTGGTGAATCGCCGGCACAGACGAAGCCAAATAGATTGGGAAAAAGAAATTTTGAAAAAACCCAAAATCAAAAATTGGCCATACTAATTTGACATGCGAATATCTCGCGTAATAATGCGGCACAAACGATGAAACTCAACGAAACGCTAGCAGAAACAAGGCCAAAGAGATTGGCAAAAAGAAATTTCGAGAAAATTCAAAATATGAAATGGAATATTAATTTTTCTCATATTTACTTGACACGCTAATATCTCGCTTAGTATGGCGTTAAAAACGAAAAAATCTTTTTTTATTACTAAAATAGTTATTTGTAAATTTGTAGGTAAAAGAAAAATACTATTATTTGCTGTAGTAGATATGTATTTATAGACAAATTATCAACCCATCAACCGCTGGTGTATGCTGGCAGTTAGTTACTTTAGTTGACGTAGAGATGCGCTGCTGGCGTCAAAATGTCAGTAACAGTTTTTCTTTAATAACTTCTTTAATATTGCGTCACAAACGATGAAACTTGGTGAATCGCTGGCACAACCGAAGCAGAAAAGAATGGTCAAAAGAAATTTTGAAAAAACTCAAAAATTAAAAGTGGCCATACCAAATTGACATGCGAACATCTCGCTTAAAAATGCGGCACAAACGATGAAACTTGGTGATTCCCCGGCACAAACGAAGCCTAATAGAATGGTAAAAAGAAATTTTGAAAAAACTCTAAAATAAAAAGTGGCCATAACAACTTGACATGCGAAAATCTCGCTTGATAATGCGGCAAAAAAGATGAAATTTGGCGAATCAGTAGCACAAACGAGGCCAAAGAGGTTAGCAAAAAGAAATTTTGAAAAAGTTCAAAAAAAAGTTATATCAATTTTTGTCATATTAAATTGACATGCGAATATCTCGCCTAAAAATGCGGCACAAACGATGAAACATGGTGAATCAACGGCACAAACGAAGCCCAAACGAATGGTAAAAAGAAATTTTGAAAAAACTGAAAAATAAAAACTGGCCATACAAACATGACATGCGAATATCTCGCGTAATAATGCGGCACAAACGATGAAACTCAAAGAATCGCTAGCAGAAACAAGGCCAAAGAGATTGGCCAAAAGAAATTTTGAAAAAATTCAAAATATGAAACTTATATTAATTTTTCTCATATTTACTTGACACGCTTATATCTCGCTTGGTATGGCGGTAAAAACGAAAAAAACTTTTTATATTACTAAAATAGTTATTTGTAAATCTGTAGGTAAAAAAAAAATACTATTATTTGCTGTAATAGATATGTATTTATAGACAAATTATCAACCCATCAACCGCTGGTGTATGCTGGCAGTTAGTTACTTTAGTTGACGTAGAGTTGCGCTGCTGGCGTCAGTATGTCAGTAACAGTTTTTCTTTAATAACTTCTTTAATATTGCGGCACAAACGATGAAACTTGGTGAATCGCCGGCACAAACGAGGCCAAAGAGAATAACAAAAAAAATTTTGAAAAATCTCAAATACAAGCGATATCGCATGTCCAACTTCCGACAAGTTGGTACGGCCACTTTAAATCCTTAATAACTTTTTCAATTTTTGAGCTAAATGGCTGAAATTTTGGGAAAGGACGGCACAAGCGCGGCACAAACGATTGGGAAAAAGAAATTTTCAAAACCTCAAAAAATAAAAAGTGGCCATTCCAAATTGACATGCCAATATCTCGCCTAAAATTGCGGCACAAACGATGAAACTTGGTGAATCGCTGGCACAACCGAAGCCTAAAAGAATGGTAAAAAGAAATTTCCAAAAAACTCAAAAATAAAAAGTGACCATACCAACTTGATATGCGAATATCACGCTTAATAATGCGGCACAAACGATGAAATTTGGCGAATCTGCGGCCCAAATGAGGCCAGAGATTGGCAAAATGAAATTTTGAAAAAGTTCAAAAAAAGTTATATCAATTTTTGTCATATTAAATTGACATACGAATATCTCGCCTAAAAATGTGGCACAAACAATGAAACTTGGTGATTCCCCGGCACAAACGAAGCCTAATAAAATGTTAAAAAGAAATTTTGAAAAACTCAAAAATAAAAAGTGGTCATACCAACTTGACATGCAAATATCTCGCGTAATAATGCGGCATAAACGATGAAACACGACGAATCGCTTGCAGAAACAAGGCCAAAGAGATTGGCAATAAGAAATTTTGAAAAAGTTCAAAAAAGAAAAAGTTATATCAATTTTTGTCATATTAAATTGACATGCAAATATCTCGCCTAAAAATGCGGCACAAACGATGAAACTTAGTGAATCGCCGGCACAGACGAAGCCAAATAGATTGGTAAAACGAAATTTTGAAAAAACCCAAAATCAAAAAGTGGCCATACCAACTTGACATGCGAATATCTCGCGTAATAATGCGGCACAAACGATGAAATTCAAGGAAACGCTAGCAGAAACAAGGCCAAAGAGATTGGCAAAAAGAAATTTCGAGAAAATTCAAAATATGAAATGGAATATTAATTTTTCTCATATTCACTTGACACGCTAATATCTCGCTTAGTATGGCGGTAAAAACGAAATAACTTTTTACATTACTAAAATAGTTATTTGTAAATTTGTAGGTAAAAGAAAAATACTATTATTTGCTGTAGTATATATGTATTTATAGACAAATTATCAACCCATCAACCGCTGGTGTATGCTGGCAGTTAGTTACTTTAGTTGACGTAGAGATGCGCTGCTGGCGTCAGTATGTCAGTAACAGTTTTTCTTTAATAACTTCTTTAATATTGCGGCACAAACGATGAAACTTGGTGAATCGCCGGCACAAACGAGGCCAAAGAGAATAGCAAAAAAAAATTTTGAAAAATCTCAAAGACAAGCGAAATCGCATGTCCAATTTCCGTCAAGGTCATATGGCCACTTTATATCCTTAATAACTTTTTCAATTTTTGAGCTAAATGGCTGAAATTTTGGGAAAGGACGGCACAAACGATTGGAAAAAAGAAATTTTCAAAAACCTCAAAAAATAAAAAGTGGCCATTCCAAATTGACATGCCAATATCTCGCCTAAAATTGCGGCACAAACGATGAAACTTGGTGAATCGCTGGCACAACCGAAGCCTAAAAGAATGGTAAAAAGAAATTTTCAAAAAACCCAAAAATAAAAAGTGACCATACCAATTTGATATGCGAATATCACGCTTAATAATGCGGCACAAACGATGAAATTTGGCGAATCAGCGGCACAAATGAGGTCAAAGAGATTGGCAAAAAGAAATTTTGAAAAAGTTCAAAAAAAAAGTTATATCAATTTTTGTCATATTAAATTGACATACGAATATCTCGCCTAAAAATGTGGCACAAACAATGAAACTTGGTGGATCGCCGGCACAAACGAAGCATAAAAGAATGGTAAAAAGAAATTTTGAAAAAACTCAAAAATAAAAAGTGGCCATACCAAATTGACATGCGAATATCTCGCTTAAAAATGCGGCACAAACTATGAAATTTGGCAAATCAGCGGCACAAACGAGGCCAAAGAGATTGGCAATAAGAAATTTAGAAAAAGTTCAAAAAAGAAAAAGTTATATCAATTTTTGTCATATTAAATTGACATGCGAATATCTCGCCTAAAAATGCGGCACAAACGATGAAACTTGGTGAATCGCCGGCACAGACGAATCCAAATCGATTGATAAAAAGAAATTTTGAAAAAACCCAAAATCAAAAAGTGGCCATACCAACTTGACATGCGAATATCTCGCGTAATAATGCGGCACAAACGATGAAACTCAACGAAACGCTAGCAGAAACAAGGCCAAAGAGATTGGCAAAAAGAAATTTTGAAAAAATTCAAAATATGAAATGGAATATTAATTTTTCTCATATTTACTTGACACGCTAATATCTCGCTTAGTATGGCGTTAAAAACGAAAAAATCTTTTTTTATTACTAAAATAGTTATTTGTAAATTTGTAGGTAAAAGAAAAATACTATTATTTGCTGTAGTAGATATGTATTTATAGACAAATTATCAACCCATCAACCGCTGGTGTATGCTGGCAGTTAGTTACTTTAGTTGACGTAGAGATGCGCTGCTGGCGTCAAAATGTCAGTAACAGTTTTTCTTTAATAACTTCTTTAATATTGCGTCACAAACGATGAAACTTGGTGAATCGCTGGCACAACCGAAGCAGAAAAGAATGGTCAAAAGAAATTTTGAAAAAACTCAAAAATTAAAAGTGGCCATACCAAATTGACATGCGAACATCTCGCTTAAAAATGCGGCACAAACGATGAAACTTGGTGATTCCCCGGCACAAACGAAGCCTAATAGAATGGTAAAAAGAAATTTTGAAAAAACTCTAAAATAAAAAGTGGCCATAACAACTTGACATGCGAAAATCTCGCTTAATAATGCGGCAAAAAAGATGAAATTTGGCGAATCAGCGGCACAATCGAGGCAATGAGGTTGGCAAAAAGAAATTTTGAAAAAGTTCAAAAATAAGTTATATCAATTTTTGTCATATTAAATTGACATGCGAATATCTCGCCTAAAAATGCGGCACAAACGATGAAACATGGTGAATCGCCGGCACATACGAAGCCCAAACGAATGGTAAAAAGAAATTTTGAAAAAACTCAAAAATAAAAAGTGGCCATACAAACTTGACATGCGAATATCTCGCGTAATAATGCGGCACAAACGATGAAACTCGAAGAATCGCTAGCAGAAACAAGGCCAAAGAGATTGGCAAAAAGAAATTTTGAAAAAAATCAAAAAAAAAGTTATATCAATTTTTGTCATATTAAATTGACATACGAATATCTCGCATAAAAATGCGGCACAAACAATGAAACTTGGTGAATCGCCGGCACAAACGAAGCATAAAAGAATAGTAAAAAGAAATTTTGAAAAAACTCAAAAATAAAAAGTGGCCATACCAAATTGACATGCGAATATCTCGCTTAAAAATGCGGCACAAACGATTAAATTTGGCAAATCAGCGGCACAAACGATGCCAAAGAGATTGGCAATAAGAAATTTTGAAACAACCCAAAATCAAAAAGTGGCCATACCAACTTGACATGCGAATATCTCGCGTAATAATGCGGCACAAACGATGAAACTCAACGAATCGCTAGCAGAAACAAGGCCAAAGAGATTGGCAAAACGAAATTTGGAAAAAATTCAAAATATGAAATGTAATATTTATTTTTCTCATATTTACTTGACACGCTAATATCTCGCTTAGTATGGCGGTAAAAACTAAAAAAATTTTTATATTACAAAAATAGTTATTTGTAAATTTGTAGGTAAAAGAAAAATACTATTATTTGCTGTAGTAGATATGTATTTATAGACAAATTATCAACCCATCAACCGCTGGTGTATGCTGGCAGTTAGTTACTTTAGTTGACGTAGAGATGCGCTGCTGGCGTCAGTATGTCAGTAACAGTTTTTCTTTAATAATTTCTTTAATATTGCGGCACAAACGATGAAACTTGGTGAATCGCCGGCACAAAAGAGGCCAAAAAAAATTTTTGAAAATCTCGAAGACAAGCGAAATCGCATGTCCAACTTCTGTCAAGTTGGTATGGCCACATTAAATCCTTATTAACTTTTTCAATTTTTGAGCTAAATGGCTGAAATTTTGGGAAAAGGCGGCACAAACGATTGGTAAAAAGAAATTTTGAAAAACCTCAAAAAATAAAAAGTGGCCATTCCAACTTGACATGCCAATATCTCGCCTAAAAATGCGGCACAAACGATAAAATTTGGCGAATCAGCGGCACAAACGAGGCCAAAGATATTGGCAAAAAGAAATTTTGAAAAAATTCAATAAAAAAAGTTATATCAATTTTTGTCATATTAAATTGACATACGAATATCTCGCACAAAAATGCGGCACAAACAATGAAACTTGGTGAATCGCCGGCACAAACGAAGCATAAAAGAATGGTAAAAAGAAATTTTGAAAAAACTCAAAAATTAAAAGTGGCCATACCAAATTGACATGCGAATATCTCGCTTAAAAATGCGGCACAAACGATTAAATTTGGCAAATCAGCGGCACAAACGAGGCCAAAGAGATTGGCAATAAGAACTTTTGAAAAAGTTCAAAAAAGAAAAAGTTATATCAATTTTTGTCATATTAAATTGACATGCGAATATCTCGCCTAAAAATGCGGCACAAACGATGAAACTTGGTGAATCGCCGGCACAGACGAAGCCTAATATAATGGTAAAAAGAAATTTTGAAGAAACCCAAAATCAAAAAGTGGCCATACCAACTTGACATGCGAATATCTCGCGTAATAATGCGGCACAAACGATGAAACTCAACGAATCGCTAGCAGAAACAAGGCCAAAGAGATTGGCAAAACGAAATTTTGAAAAAATTCAAAATATGAAATGTAATATTAATTTTTCTCATATTTACTTGACACGCTAATATCTCGCTTAGTATGGCGGTAAACACTAAAAAAACTTTTTATATTACAAAAATAGTTATTTGTAAATTTGTAGGTAAAAGAAAAATACTATTATTTGCTGTAGTAGATATGTATTTATAGACAAATTATCAACCCATCAACCGCTGGTGTATGCTGGCAGTTAGTTACTTTAGTTGACGTAGAGATGCGCTGCTGACGTCAGTATGTCAGTAACAGTTTTTCTTTAATAATTTCTTTAATATTGCGGCACAAACGATGAAACTTGGTGAATCGCCGGCACAAACGAGGCGAAAAAAAATTTTGAAAATCTCGAAGACAAGCGAAATCGCATGTCCACCTTCTGTCAAGTTGGTATGGCCACATTAAATCCTTATTAACTTTTTCAATTTTTGAGCTAAATGGCTGAAATTTTGGGAAAGGGCGGCACAAACGATTGGTAAAAAGAAATTTTGAAAAACCTCAAAAAATAAAAAGTGGCCATTCCAACTTGACATGCCAATACCTCGCCTAAAAATGCGGCACAAACGATAAAATTTGGCGAATCAGCGGCACAAACGAGGCCAAAGAGATTGGCAAAAAGAAATTTTGAAAAAATTCAATGAAAAAAGTTATATCAATTTTTTTCATATTAAATTGACATACGAATATCTCGCCTAAAAATGCGGCACAAACAATGAAACTTGGTGAATCGCCGGCACAAACGAAGCATAAAAGAATAGTAAAACGAAATTTTGAAAAAACTCAAAAATTAAAAGTGGCCATACCAAATTGACATGCGAATATCTCGCTTAAAAATGCGGCACAAACGATTAAATTTGGCAAATCAGCGGCACAAACGAGGCCAAAGAGATTGGCAATAAGAAATTTTGAAAAAGTTCAAAAAAGAAAAAGTTATATCAATTTTTGTCATATTAAATTGACATGCGAATATCTCGCCTAAAAATGCGGCACAAACGATGAAACTTGGTGAATCGCCGGCACAGACGAAGCCTAATATAATGGTAAAAAGAAATTTTGAAAAAACCCAAAATCAAAAATTGGCCATACTAACTTGACATGCGAATATCTCGCGTAATAATGCGGCACAAACGATGATTTTCAACGAAACGCTAGCAGAAACAAGGCCAAAGAGATTGGCAAAAAGAAATTTTGAAAAAATTCAAAATATGAAATGGAATATTAATTTTTCTCATATTTACTTGACACGCTAATATCTCGCTTAGTATGGCGTTAAAAACGAAAAAAACTTTTTATATTACTAAAATAAATATTTGTAAATTTGTAGGTAAGAGAAAAATACTATTATTTGCTGTAGTAGATATGTATTTATAGACAAATTATCAACCCATCAACCGCTGGTGTATGCTGGCAGTTAGTTACTTTAGTTGACGTAGAGATGCGCTGCTGGCGTCAGTATGTCAGTAACAGTTTTTCTTTAATAACTTCTTTAATATTGCGGCACAAACGATGAAACTTGGTGAATCGCCGGCACAAACGAGGCCAAAGAGAATAGCAAAAAAAAATTTTGAAAAATCTCAAAGACAAGCGAAATCGCATGTCCAACTTCTGTCAAGTTGGTATGGCCACATTAAATCCTTAATAACTTTTTCAATTTTTGAGGTAAATGGCTAAAATTTTGGGAAAGGGCGGCACAAACGATTGGTAAAAAGAAATTTTGAAAAACCTCAAAAAATAAAAAGTGGCCATTCCAACTTGACATGCCAATATCTCGCCTAAAAATGCGGCACAAACGATAAAATTTGGCGAATCAGCGGCACAAACGAGGCCAAAGAGATTGGCAAAAAGAAATTTTGAAAAAGTTCAAAAAAAAAAGTTATATCAATTTTTGTCATATTAAATTGACATACGAATATCTCGCCTTAAAATGCGGCACAAATAATGAAACTTGGTGAATCACCGGCACAAACGAAGCATAAAAGAATGGTAAAAAAAAATTTTGAAAAAACTCAAAAATTAAAAGTGGACATACCAAATTGACATGCGAACATTTCGCTTAAAAATGCGGCACAAACGATGAAATTTGGCAAATCAGCGGCACAAACGAGGCCAAAGAGATTAGCAATATGAAATTTCGAAAAAGTTCAAAAAAGAAAAAGTTATATCAATTTTTGTCATATTAAATTGACATGCGAATATCTCGCCTAAAAATGCGGCACAAACGATGAAACTTGGTGAATCGTCGGCACAGACGAAGCCTAATATAATGGTAAAAAGAAATTTTGAAGAAACCCAAAATCAAAAAGTGGCCATACCAACTTGACAAGCGAATATCTCGCGTAATAATGCGGCACAAACGATGAAACTCAACGAATCGCTAGCAGAAAAAAGGCCAAAGAGATTGGCAAAAAGAAATTTTGAAAAAATTCAAAATATGAAATGTAATATTAATTTTTCTCATATTTACTTGACACACTAATATCTCGCTTAGTCTGGTGGTAAAAACGAAAAAAACTTTTTATATTTCTAAAATAGTTATTTGTAAATTTGTAGGTAAAAGAAAAATACTATTATTTGCTGTAATAGATATGTATTTATAGACAAATTTTCAACCCATCAACCGCTGGTGTATGCTGGCAGTTAGTTACTTTAGTTGACGTAGAGATGCGCTGCTGGCGTCAGTATGTCAGTAACAGTTTTTCTTTAATAACTTCTTTAATATTGCGGCACAAACGATGAAACTTGGTGAATCGCCGGCACAAGCGAGGCCAAAGAGAATAGCAAAAAAAATTTTGAAAAATCTCAAAGACAAGCGAAATCGCATGTCCAACTTCCGTCAAGTTGGTATGGCCACTTTAAATCCTTAATAACTTTTTCAATTTTTGAGCTAAATGGCTGAAATTTTGGGAAAGGACGGCACAAACGCGGCACAAACGATTGGTAAAAAGAAATTTTCAAAAACCTCAAAAAATAAAAAGTGGCCATTCCAACTTGACATGCCAATATCTCGCCTATAAATGCGACACAAACGATGAAACTTAGTGAATCGTTGGCACAACCGAAGCCTAAAAGAATGGTCAAAAGAAATTTTGATAAAATTTCGCTTAATGATGCGGCACAAACGATGAAATTTGGCGAATCAGCGGCAGAAACGAGGCCAAAGAGATTGGCAAAAAGAAATTTTGAAAAGTTCAAAAAAAAAAAGTTATATCAATTTTTGTCATATTAAATTGACATAGGAATATCTCGCCTAAAAATGCGGCACAAATAATGAAACTTGGTGAATCGCCGGCTCAAACAAAACATAAAAGAATGGTAAAAAGAAATTTTGAAAAACTCAAAAATAAAAAGTGGCCATACCAAATTGACATGCGAATATCTCGCTTAAAAATGCGGCACAAACGATGAAATTTGGCAAATCAGCGGCACAAACGGGGCCAAAGAGAATGGCAATAAGAAATTTTGAAAAAGTTCAAAAAAGAAAAAGTTATATCAATTTTTGTCATATTAAATTGACATGCGAATAATATAATAATATAATAATTTATTTATTTTGTTTTGAGGAATTCCTCATACAAATGGAGTTGAGTGACAAAACAGAATACATTTCTTGAAAAATAAATACAAAATAAAAATAAAATATATATATATATAAATTTATAATATAATAAAATATATTATATGCTCTTTAAAACAAAGTAAAATAATAATAGTAATAATAATAATAGAGAGAGAGAAACATTTTAATGCAAATATTTGCAAAACAAAGGGTGCTGCCCAAAAATTTTTGGATTAAAAATTTAGAATTTAATAGATAGGCCTGACATTACAAAAAAATAAACATTATTCATTTTGTCCGCATTATCAATAAACAGTAAATTAGAAACATTTTCATCCAAACTTACATTACTATCTATGTAGCTAGTGAGGAATCTATTTCTAATAATGGCGAGTGGGGCACAAGAGAGCAAGAAATGACGAATATCATCCGGCGAGCGTTCGTCACAAAGGTTGCAACGTTGTTCACCATCAAATATATAGAGCTTTCCTTTAATGAGCAGTCTGCAGAAATTAAATTTGGCGACTCTTATCTGGCTAATTACTTTTTGTTTTGAAATATTAGTTCTAAATTTTAGATAAGGCTCTCCAAATCCTAAATTGCTTATTTTTCTGTAGGATGGACTGAAATTTGAATTCATAACAGAATTTATATTTGTTCAAAAAAGAAAAAGTTATATCAATTTTTGTCATATTAAATTGACATGGGAATATCTCGCCTAAAAATGCGGCACAAACGATGAAACTTGGTGAATCGTCGGCACAGACGAAGCCTAATATAATGGTAAAAAGAAATTTTGAAGAAACCCAAAATCAAAAAGTGGCCATACCAAATTGACAAGTGAATATCTCGCGTAATAATGCGGCACAAACGATGAAACTCTACGAATCGCTAGCAGAAACAAGGCCAAAGAGATTGGCAAAAAGAAATTTTGAAAAAATTCAAAATATGAAATGTAATATTAATTTTTCTCATATTTACTTGACACGCTAATATCTCGCTTAGTATGGCGTTAAAAACGAAAAAAACTTTTTATTTTACTAAAATAGTTATGTGTAAATTTCTAGGTAAAAGAAAAATACTATTATTTGCTGTAGTAGATATGTATTTATAGACAAATTATCAACCCATCAACCGCTGGTGTATGCTGGCAGTTAGTTACTTTAGTTGACGTAGAGATGCGCTGCTGGCGTCAGTATGTCAGTAACAGTTTTTCTTTAATAACTTCTTTAATATTGCGGCACAAACGATGAAACTTGGTGAATCGCCGGCACAAACGAAGCATAAAAGAATGGTAAAAAGAAATTTTGAAAAAACCCAAAATCAAAAAGTGGACATACCAACTTGACATGCGAATATCTCGCGTAATAATGCGGCACAAACGATGAAACTCAACGAATCGCTAGCAGAAACAAGGCCAAAGAGATTGGCGAAACGAAATTTTGAATAAATTCAAAAAATGAAATGTAACATTAATTTTTACTTGACACGCTAATATCTCGCTTAGTATGGCGGTAAAAACGAAAAAAACTTTTTATATTACTAAAATAGTTATTTGTAAATTTGTAGGTAAAAGAAAAATACTATTATTTGCTGTAGTAGATATGTATTTATAGACAAATTATCAACCCATCAACCGCTGGCGTATGCTGGCAGTTAGTTACTTTAGTTGACGTAAAGATGCGCTGCTGGCGTCAGTATGTCAGTAACAGTTTTTCTTTAATAACTTCTTTATTATTGCGGCACAAACGATGAAACTTGGAGAATCGCTGGCACAACCGAAGCCTAAAAGAATGGTAAAAAGAAATTTTGAAAAAACTCAAAAATAAAAAGTGGCCATACCAACTTGACATGAGAATATCACGCTTAATAATGTGGCACAAACGATAAAATTTGGCGAATCAGCGGCACAAACAAGGCCAAAGAGATTGGCAAAAAGAAATTTTGAAAAAGTTCAAAAAATAGTTATATCAATTTTTGTCATATTAAATTGACATACGAATATCTCGCCTAAAAATGCGGCACAAACAATGAAACTTGGTGAATCGCCGGCTCAAACAAAACATAAAAGAATGGTAAAAAGAAATTTTGAAAAAACTCAAAAATTAAAAGTGGCCATACCAAATTGACATGCGAACATCTCGCTTAAAAATGCGGCACAAACGATGAAATTTGGCAAATCAGCGGCACAAACGAGGCCAAAGAGATTAGCAATAAGAAATTTTGAAAAAGTTCAAAAAAGAAAAAGTTATATCAATTTTTGTCATATTAAATTGACATGCGAATATCTCGCCTAAAAATGCGGCACAAACGATGAAACTCAACGAATCGCTAGCAGAAACAAGGCCAAAGAGATTGGCAAAACGAAATTTTGAATAAATTCAAAATATGAAATGTAACATTAATTTTTACTTGACCCGCTAATATCTCGCTTAGTATGGCGGTAAAAACGAAAAAAACTTTTTATATTACTAAAATAGTTATTTGTAAATTTGTAGGTAAAAGAAAAATACTATTATTTGCTGTAGTAGATATGTATTTATAGACAAATTATCAACCCATCAACCGCTGGTGTATGCTGGCAGTTAGTTACTTTAGTTGACGTAGAGATGCGCTGCTGGCGTCAGTATGTCAGTAACAGTTTTTCTTTAATAACTTCTTTATTATTGCAGCACAAACGATGAATCTTGGTGAATCGCTGGCACAACCGAAGCCTAAAAGAATGGTAAAAAGAAATTTTGATAAAACTCAAAAATAAAAAGTGGCCATACCAACTTGACATGCGAATATCACGCTTAATAATGTGGCACAAACGATAAAATTTGGCGAATCAGCGGCACAAACAAGGCCAAAGAGATTGGCAAAAAGAAATTTTGAAAAAGTTCAAAAAAAAAAGTTATATCAATTTTTGTCATATTAAATTGACATACGAATATCTCGCCTAAAAATGCGGCACAAACAATGAAACTTGGTGAATCGCCGGCTCAAACAAAGCATAAAAGAATGGTAAAAAGAAATTTTGAAAAACTCAAAAATTAAAAGTGGCCATACCAAATTGACATGCGAACATCTCGCTTAAAAATGCGGCACAAACGATGAAATTTGGCAAATCAGCGGCACAGACGAGGCCAAAGAGATTAGCAATAAGAAATTTTGAAAAAGTTCAAAAAAGAAAAAGTTATATCAATTTTTGTCATATTAAATTGACATGCGTATATCTCGCCTAAAAATGCGCACAAACGATGAAACTTGGTGAATCGTCGGCACAGACGAAGCCTAATATAATGTTAAAAAGAAATTTTGAAGAAACCCAAAATCAAAAAGTGGCCATACCAACTTGACATGCGAATATCTCGCGTAATAATGCGGCAGAAAAGATGAATCTCAACGAATCGCTAGCAGAAAAAAGGCCAAAGAGATTGGCAAAAAGAATTTTTGAAATAATTCAAAATATGAAATGTAATATTAATTTTTCTCATATTTACTTGACACACTAATATCTCGCTTAGTATGGCGGTAAAAACGAAAAAAACTTTTTATATTACTAAAATAGTTATTTGTAAATTTGTAGGTAAAAGAAAAATACTATTATTTGCTGTAATAGATATGTATTTATAGACAAATTATCAATCCATCAACCGCTGGTGTATGCTGGCAGTTAGTTACTTTAGTTGACGTAGAGATGCGCTGCTGGCGTCAGTATGTCAGTAACAGTTTTTCTTTAATAACTTCTTTAATATGGCGGCACAAACGATGAAACTTGGTGAATCGCCGGCACAAACGAGGCCAAAGAGAATAGCAAAAAAAAAATTTTGAAAAATCTCAAATACTAGCGAAATAGCATGTCCAACTTCCGTCAAGTTGGTATGGCCACTTTATATCCTTAATAACTTTTCCAATTTTTGAGCTAAATGGCTGAAATTTTGGGAAACGACGGCACAAACGCGGCACAAACAATTGGTAAAAAGAAATTTTCAAAAACCTCAAAAAATAAAAAGTGGCCATTTCAAATTGACATGCCAATATCTCGCCTAAAAATGCGGCACAAACGATGAAACTTAGTGAATCGCTGGCACAACCGAAGCCTAAAAGAATGGGCAAAAGAAATTTTGAAAAAATTCAAAAATAAAAAGTGGCCATACCAACTTCATACGCGAATATTTCGCTTAAAAATGCGGCACAAACGATTAAATTTGGCAAATCAGCGGCACAAACGAGGCCAAAGAGATTGTCAATAAGAAATTTTGAAAAAGTTCAAAAAAAAAAAAGTTATATCATTTTTTGTCATATTAAATTGACATGCGAATCTCGCCTAAAAATGCGGCACAAACGATGAAACTTGGAGAATCGCCGGCAAAGACGAAGCCTAATAGAATGGTAAAAAGAAATTTTGAGAAAACCCAAAATCCAAAAGTGGCCATACGAACTTGACATGCGAATATCTCGCGTAATAATGCGGCACAAACGATGAAACTCAACGAATCGCTAGCAGAAACAAGGCCAAAGAGATTGGCAAAACGAAATTTTGAAAAAATTCAAAATATGAAATGTAATATTAATTTTTACTTGACACGCTAATATCTCGCTTAGTATGGCGGTAAAAACGAAAAAAACTTTTTATTTTACTAAAATAGTTATTTGTAAATTTGTAGGTAAAAGAAAAATACTATTATTTGCTATAGTAGATATGTATTTATAGACAAATTATCAACCCATCAACCGCTGGCGTATGCTGGCAGTTAGTTACTTTAGTTGACGTAAAGATGCGCTGCTGGCGTCAGTATGTCAGTAACAGTTTTTCTTTAATAACTTCTTTATTATTGCGGCACAAACGATGAAACTTGGAGAATCGCTGGCACAACCGAAGCCTAAAAGAATGGTAAAAAGAAATTTTGAAAAAACTCAAAAATAAAAAGTGGCCATACCAACTTGACATGAGAATATCACGCTTAATAATGTGGCACAAACGATAAAATTTGGCGAATCAGCGGCACAAACAAGGCCAAAGAGATTGGCAAAAAGAAATTTTGAAAAAGTTCAAAAAATAGTTATATCAATTTTTGTCATATTAAATTGACATACGAATATCTCGCCTAAAAATGCGGCACAAACAATGAAACTTGGTGAATCGCAGGCTCAAACAAAACATAAAAGAATGGTAAAAAGAAATTTTGAAAAAACTCAAAAATTAAAAGTGGCCATACCAAATTGACATGCGAACATCTCGCTTAAAAATGCGGCACAAACGATGAAATTTGGCAAATCAGCGGCACAAACGAGGCCAAAGAGATTAGCAATAAGAAATTTTGAAAAAGTTCAAAAAAGAAAAAGTTATATCAATTTTTGTCATATTAAATTGACATGCGTATATCTCGCCTAAAAATGCGCACAAACGATGAAACTTGGTGAATCGTCGGCACAGACGAAGCCTAATATAATGTTAAAAAGAAATTTTGAAGAAACCCAAAATCAAAAAGTGGCCATACCAACTTGACATGCGAATATCTCGCGTAATAATGCGGCAGAAAAGATGAATCTCAACGAATCGCTAGCAGAAAAAAGGCCAAAGAGATTGGCAAAAAGAATTTTTGAAATAATTCAAAATATGAAATGTAATATTAATTTTTCTCATATTTAATTGACACGCTAATATCTCGCTTAGTATGGCGGTAAAAACGAAAAAAACTTTTTATATTACTAAAATAGTTATTTGTAAATTTGTAGGTAAAAGAAAAATACTATTATTTGCTGTAATAGATATGTATTTATAGACAAATTATCAATCCATCAACCGCTGGTGTATGCTGGCAGTTAGTTACTTTAGTTGACGTAGAGATGCGCTGCTGGCGTCAGTATGTCAGTAACAGTTTTTCTTTAATAACTTCTTTAATATTGCGGCACAAACGATGAAACTTGGTGAATCGCCGGCACAAACGAGGCCAAAGAGAATAGCAAAAAAAAAATTTTGAAAAATCTCAAATACTAGCGAAATAGCATGTCCAACTTCCGTCAAGTTGGTATGGCCACTTTATATCCTTAATAACTTTTCCAATTTTTGAGCTAAATGGCTGAAATTTTGGGAAACGACGGCACAAACGCGGCACAAACGATTGGTAAAAAGAAATTTTCAAAAACCTCAAAAAATAAAAAGTGGCCATTTCAAATTGACATGCCAATATCTCGCCTAAAAATGCGGCACAAACGATGAAACTTAGTGAATCGCTGGCACAACCGAAGCCTAAAAGAATGGTCAAAAGAAATTTTGAAAAAATTCAAAAATAAAAAGTGGCCATACCAACTTGATATGCGAATATTTCGCTTAAAAATGCGGCACAAACGATTAAATTTGGCAAATCAGCGGCACAAACGAGGCCAAAGAGATTGGCAATAAGAAATTTTGAAAAAGTTCAAAAAAGAAAAAGTTATATCAATTTTTGTCATATTAAATTGACATGCGAATATCTCGCCTAAAAATGCGGCACAAACGATGAAACTTGGTGAATCGCCGGCAAAGACGAAGCCTAATAGAATGGTAAAAAGAAATTTTGAGAAAACCCAAAATCAAAAAGTGGCCATACGAACTTGACATGCGAATATCTCGCGTAATAATGCGGCACAAACGATGAAACTCAACGAATCGCTAGCAGAAACAAGGCCAAAGAGATTGGCAAAACGAAATTTTGAAAAAATTCAAAATATGAAATGTAATATTAATTTTTACTTGACACGCTAATATCTCGCTTAGTATGGCGGTAAAAACGAAAAAAACTTTTTATTTTACTAAAATAGTTATTTGTAAATTTGTAGGTAAAAGAAAAATACTATTATTTGCTATAGTAGATATGTATTTATAGACAAATTATCAACCCATCAACCGCTGGTGTATGCTGGCAGTTAGTTACTTTAGTTGACGTAGAGATGCGCTGCTGGCGTCAGTATGTCAGTAACAGTTTTTCTTTAATAACTTCTTTAATATGGCGGCACAAACGATGAAACTTGGTGAATCGCCGGCACAAACGAGGCCAAAGAGAATAGCAAAAAAAAAATTTTGAAAAATCTCAAATACTAGCGAAATAGCATGTCCAACTTCCGTCAAGTTGGTATGGCCACTTTATATCCTTAATAACTTTTCCAATTTTTGAGCTAAATGGCTGAAATTTTGGGAAACGACGGCACAAACGCGGCACAAACAATTGGTAAAAAGAAATTTTCAAAAACCTCAAAAAATAAAAAGTGGCCATTTCAAATTGACATGCCAATATCTCGCCTAAAAATGCGGCACAAACGATGAAACTTAGTGAATCGCTGGCACAACCGAAGCCTAAAAGAATGGGAAAAAGAAATTTTGAAAAAATTCAAAAATAAAAAGTGGCCATACCAACTTGATATGCGAATATTTCGCTTAAAAATGCGGCACAAACGATTAAATTTGGCAAATCAGCGGCACAAACGAGGCCAAAGAGATTGTCAATAAGAAATTTTGAAAAAGTTCAAAAAAAAAAAAGTTATATCATTTTTTGTCATATTAAATTGACATGCGAATCTCGCCTAAAAATGCGGCACAAACGATGAAACTTGGTGAATCGCCGGCAAAGACGAAGCCTAATAGAATGGTAAAAAGAAATTTTGAGAAAACCCAAAATCCAAAAGTGGCCATACGAACTTGACATGCGAATATCTCGCGTAATAATGCGGCACAAACGATGAAACTCAACGAATCGCTAGCAGAAACAAGGCCAAAGAGATTGGCAAAACGAAATTTTGAAAAAATTCAAAATATGAAATGTAATATTAATTTTTACTTGACACGCTAATATCTCGCTTAGTATGGCGGTAAAAACGAAAAAAACTTTTTATTTTACTAAAATAGTTATTTGTAAATTTGTAGGTAAAAGAAAAATACTATTATTTGCTATAGTAGATATGTATTTATAGACAAATTATCAACCCATCAACCGCTGGTGTATGCTGGCAGTTAGTTACTTTAGTTGACGTAGAGATGCGCTGCTGGCGTCAGTATGTCAGTAACAGTTTTTCTTTAATAACTTCTTTATTATTGCGGCACAAACGATGAAACTTGGTGAATCGCCGGCACAAACGAGGCCAAAGAGAATGGCAAAAAAAAATTTTGAAAAATCTCAAAGACAAGCGAAATCGCATGTCCAACTTCCGTCAAGTTGGTATGGCCACTTTAAATCCTTAATAACTTTTTCAATTTTTGAGCTAAATGGCTGAAATTTTGGCAAAGGACGGCACAAACGCGGCACAAAAGATTGGTAAAAAGAAATTTTCAAAAACCTCAAAAAATAAAAAGAGGCCATTCCAAGTTGACATGCCAATATCTCGCCTAAAAATGCGGCACAAACGATGAAACTTAGTGAATCGCTGGCACAACCGAAGCCTAAAAGAATGGTCAAAAGAAATTTTGAAAATACTCAAAAATAAAAAGTGGCCATACCAACTTGATATGCGAATATCTCGCTTAATGATGCGGCACAAACGATGAAATTTGGCGAATCAGCGGCAGAAACGAGGCCAAAGAGATTGGCAAAAAGAAATTTTGAAAAGTTCAAAAAAAAAAGTTATATCAATTTTTGTCATATTAAATTGACATAGGAATATCTCGCCTAAAAATGCGGCACAAATAATGCAACTTGGTGAATCGCCGGCGCAGACGAAGCATAAAAGAATGGTAAAAAGAAATTTTGAAAAACTCAAAAATAAAAAGTGGCCATACCAAATTGACATGCGAATATCTCGCCTAAAAATGCGGCACAACCGATGAAACTTGGTGAATCGCCGGCACAGAAGAAGCTAAATAGAATGGTAAAACGAAATTTTGAAAAAACCCAAAATCAAAAAGTCGCCATACCAACTTGACATGCGAATATCTCGCGTAATAATGCGGCACAAACGATGAAACTCTACGAATCGGTAGCAGAAACAAGGCCAAAGAGATTGGCAAAAAGAAATTTTGAAAAAATTCAAAATATGAAATGTAATATTAATTTTTACTTGACACGCTAATATCTCGCTTAGTATGGCGTTAAAAACGAAAAAAACTTTTAATTTTACTAAAATAGTTATGTGTAAATTTCTAGGTAAAAGAAAAATACTATTATTTGCTGTAGTAGATATGTATTTATAGACAAATTATCAACCCATCAACCGCTGGTGTATGCTGGCAGTTAGTTACTTTAGTTGACGTAGAGATGCGCTGCTGGCGTCAGTATGTCAGTAACAGTTTTTCTTTAATAACTTCTTTAATATTGCGGCACAAACGATGAAACTTGGTGAATCGCCGGCACAATCGAGGCCAAAGAGAATAGCAAAAAAAAATTTTGAAAAATCTCAAAGACAAGCGAAATCGCATGTCCAACTTCCGTCAAGTTGTTATGGCCACTTTAAATCCCTAATAACTTTTTCAATTTTTGAGCTAAATGGCTAAAATTTTAGGAAAGGACGGCACAAACGCGGCACAAACGATTGGTAAAAAGAAATTTTCAAAAACCTCAAAAAATAAAAAGTGGCCATTCCAACTTGACATGCCAATATCTCGCCTAAAAATGCGGCACAAACGATGAAATTTGGCAAATAAGCGGCACAAACGAGGCCAAAGAGATTGGCAATAAGAAATTTTGAAAAAGTTCAACAAAGAAAAAGTTATATCAATTTTTGTCATATTAAATTGACCTGCGAATATCTCGCCTAAAAATGCGGCACAAACGATGAAACTTGGTGAATCGCCGGCACAGACGAAGCATAAAAGATTGGTAAAAAGAAATTTTGAAAAAACTCAAAAATAAAAAGTGGCCATACCAAATTGACATGCGAATATCTCGCTTAAAAATGCGGCACAAACGATGAAATTTGGCGAATAAGCGGCACTAACGAGGCGAAAGAGATTGGCAAAAAGAAATTTTGAAAAAGTTCAAAAAAAAAGTTATATTAATTTTTGTCATATTAAATTGACATACGAATATCTCGCCTAAAAATGCGGCACAAACAATGAAACTTGGTGAATCGCCGGCACAAACGAAGCATAAAAGAATGGTAAAAAGAAATTTTGAAAAAACTCAAAAATAAAAAGTCGCTATACCAAATTGACATGCGAATATCTCGCTTAAAAATGCGGCACAAACGATCAAATTTGGCAAATCAGCGGCACAAACGAGGCCAAAGAGATTGGCAATAAGAAATTTTCAAAAACCTCAAAAAATAAAAAGTGGCCATTCCAAATTGACGTGCCAATATCTCGCCTAAAAATGCGGCACAAACGATGAAACTTAGTGAATCGCTGGCAAAAACGAAGCCTAAAAGAATGGTCAAAAGAAATTTTGAATGAACTCAAAAATAAAAAGTGGCCATACCAAATTGACATGCGAATATCTCGCTTAAAAATGCGGCACAAACGATTAAATTTGGCAAATCAGCGGCACAAACGAGGCCAAAGAGATTGGCAATAAGAAATTTTGAAAAAGTTCAAAAAAGAAAAAGTTATATCATTTTTTGTCATAATAAATTGACATGCGAATATCTCGCCTAAAAATGCGGCACAAACGATGAAACTTGGTGAATCGCCGGCAAAGACGAAGCCTAATAGAATGGTAAAAAGAAATTTTGAGAAAACCCAAAATCAAAAAGTGGCCATACCAACTTGACATGCGAATATCTCGCGTAATAATGCGGCACAAACGATGAAACTCAACGAATCGCTAGCAGAAACAAGGCCAAAGAGATTGGCAAAACGAAATTTTGAAAAAATTTAAAATATGAAATCTAATATTAATTTTTACTTGACACGCTAATATCTCGATTAGTATGGCGGTAAAAACGAAAAAAAATTTTATATTACTAAAACAGTTATTTGTAAATTTGTAGGTAAAAGAAAAATACTATTATTTGCTGTAGTAGATATGTATTTATAGACAAATTATCAACCCATCAACCGCTGGTGTATGCTGGCAGATAGTTACTTTAGTTGACGTAGAGATGCGCTGCTGGCGTCAGTATGTCGGTAACAGTTTTTCTTTAATAACTTCTTTAATATTGCGGCACAAACGATGAAACTTGGTGAATCGCCGGCACAATCGAGGCCAAAGAGAATAGCAAAAAAAAATTTTGAAAAATCTCAAAGACAAGCGAAATCGCATGTCCAACTTCCGTCAAGTTGGTATGGCCACTTTAAATCCTTAATAACTTTTTCAATTTTTGAGCTAAATGGCTGAAATTTTATGAAAGGACGGCACAAACGCGGCACAAACGATTGGTAAAAAGAAATTTTCAAAAACCTCAAAAAATAAAAAGTGGTCATTCCAACTTGACATGCCAATATCTCGCCTAAAAATGCGGCACTAACGATGAAACTTAGTGAATCGCTGGCACAACCGAAGCCTAAAAGAATGGTCAAAAGAAATTTTGAAAAAACTCAAAAATAAAAAGTGGCCATACCAACTTTATATGCGAATATCTAGCTTGATGATGCGGCACAAACGATGAAATTTGGCGAATCAGCGGCACAAACGAGGCCAAAGAGATTGGCAAAAGGAAATTTTGAAAAAGTTCAAAAAAAAAGTTATATCAATTTAGGTCATATTAAATTGACATACGAATATCTCGCATAAAAATGCGGCACAAACAATGAAACTTGGTGAATCGCCGGCACAATCGAAGCATAAAAGAATGGTAAAAAGAAATTTTGAAAAAACTCAAAAATATAAAGTGGCTATACCAAATTGACATGCGAATATCTCGCTTAAAAATGCGGCACAAACGATGAAACTTGGTGAATCGCCGGCAAAGACGAAGCCGAATAGAATGGTAAAAAGAAATTTTGAAAAAACCAAAAATCAAAAAGTGGCCATACCAACTTGACATGCGAATATCTCGCGTAATAATGCGGCAAAAACGATGAAACTCAACGAATCGCTAGCAGAAAAAAGGCCAAAGAGATTGGCAAAACGAAATTTTGAAAAAATTCAAAATATGAAATGTAATATTAATTTTTATTTGACACGCTAATATCTCGCTTAGCATGGCGGTAAAAACGAAAAAACTTTTTATATTACTAAAATAGTTATTTGTAAATTTGTAGGTAAAAGAAAAATACTATTATTTGCTGTAATAGATATGTATTTATAGACAAATTATCAACCCATCAACCGCTGGTGTATGCTGGCAGTTAGTTACTTTAGTTGACGTAAAGATGCGCTGCTGGCGTCAGTATGTCAGTAACAGTTTTTCTTTAATAACTTCTTTAATATTGCGGCACAAACGATGAAACTTGGTGAGTCGCCGGCACAAACGAGGCCAAAGAGAATAGCAAAAAAAAAAATTTTGAAAAATCTCAAAGACAAGCGAAATCGCATGTCCAACTTCCGTCAAGTTGGTATGGCCACTTTAAATCCTTAATAACTTTTTCAATTTTTGAGCTAAATGGCTGAAATTTTGGGAAAGGACGGCGCAAACGCGGCACAAACGATTGGTAAAAAGAAATTTTCAAAAACCTCAAAAAATAAAAAGTGGCCATTCCAACTTGACATGCCAATATCTCGCCTAAAAATGCGGCACAAACGATGAAACTTAGTGAATCGCTGGCACAACCGAAGCCTAAAAGAATGGTCAAAAGAAATTTTGAAAAAACTCAAAAATAAAAAGTGGCCATACCAACATGATATGCGAATATCTCGCTTAATGATGCGGCACAAACGATGAAATTTGGCGAATCAGCGGCACAAACGAGGCCAAAGAGATTGGCAATAAGAAATTTTCAGAAACCTCAAAAAATAAAAAGTGGCCATTCCAACTTGACATTCCAATATCTCGCCTAAAAATGCGGCACAAACGATGAAACTTGGTGAATCGCTGGCACTAACGAAGCCTAAATGAATGGTAAATAGAAATTATAAAAAAACTCAAAAATAAAAAGTGGCCATACCAACTTGACATGCGAATATCTAGCGTAATAATGCCGCACAAACGATGAAATTTGGCGAATCAGCGGCACAAACGAGGCTAAAGAGATTCGCAAAAAGAAATTTTGAAAAAGTTAAAAAAAAAAGTTATATCAATTTTGGTCATATTAAATTGAAATGCGAATATCTCGCCTAAATATGCGGCACAAACGATGAAACTAGGTGAATCGCCGGCACAAACAAAGCCTAAACGAAAGGTAAAACGGAATTTTGAAAATACTCAAAAATAAAAAGTGGCCATACCAAATTGACATGCGAATATCTCGCGTAATAATGCGGCACAAACGATGAATTTTGGCAAATCAGCGGCTCAAACGAGGCCAAAGAGATTAGCAATAAGAAATTTTAAAAAAGTTCAAAAAAGAAAAAGTTATATCAATTTTTGTCATATTAAATTGACATGCGAATATCTCGCCTAAAAATGCGGCACAAACGATGAAACTTGGTGAATCGTCGGCACAGACGAAGCCTAATATAATGGTAAAATGAAATTTTCAAAAACCTCAAAAAATAAAAAGTGGCCATTCAAACTTGACATGCCAATATCTCGCCTAAAAATGCGGCACAAACGATGAAACTTAGTGAATCGCTGGCACAACCGAAGCCTAAAAGAATGGTCAAAAGAAATTTTGAAAAAACTCAAAAATAAAAAGTGGCCATACCAACTTTATATGCGAATATCTAGCTTGATGATGCGGCACAAACGATGAAATTTGGCGAATCAGCGGCACAAACGAGGCCAAAGAGATTGGCAAAAGGAAATTTTGAAAAAGTTCAAAAAAAAAGTTATATCAATTTAGGTCATATTAAATAGACATACGAATATCTCGCATAAAAATGCGGCACAAACAATGAAACTTGGTGAATCGCCGGCACAATATAAGCATAAAAGAATGGTAAAAAGAAATTTTGAAAAAACTCAAAAATATAAAGTGGCTATACCAAATTGACATGCGAATATCTCGCTTAAAAATGCGGCACAAACGATGAAACTTGGTGAATCGCCGGCAAAGACGAAGCCGAATAGAATGGTAAAAAGAAATTTTGAAAAAACCAAAAATCAAAAAGTGGCCATACCAACTTGACATGCGAATATCTCGCGTAATAATGCGGCAAAAACGATGAAACTCAACGAATCGCTAGCAGAAACGAGGCCAAAGAGATTGGCAATAAGAAATTTTGAAAAAGTACAAAAAAGAAAAGTTATATCAATTTTTGTCATATTAAATTGACCTGCGAATATCTCGCCTAAAAATGCGGCACAAACGATGAAACTTGGTGAATCGCCGGCACAGACGAAGCATAAAAGAATGGTAAAAAGAAATTTTGGAAAAACTCAAAAATAAAAAGTGGCCATACCAAATTGAGATGCGAATATCTCGCTTAAAAATGCGGCACAAACGATTAAATTTGGCGAATAAGCGGCACTAACGAGGCGAAAGAGATTGGCAAAAAGAAATTTTGAAAAAGTTCAAAAAAAAAAGTTATATTAATTTTTGTCATATTAAATTGACATACGAATATCTCGCCTAAAAATGCGGCACAAACAATGAAACTTGGTGAATCGCCGGCACAAACGAAGCATAATAGAATGGTAAAAAGAAATTTTGAAAAAACCCAAAATCAAAAAGTGGCCATACCAACTTGACATGCGAATATCTCGCGTAATAATGCGGCAAAAACGATGAAACTCAACGAATCGCTAGCAGAAACAAGGCCAAAGATATTGGCAAATAGAAATTTTGAAAAAATTCAAAATATGAAATGTAATATTAATTTTTCTCATATTTACTTTACACGCTAATATCTCGCTTAGTATGGCGTTAAAAACGAAAAATACTTTTTATATTACTAAAATAGTTATGTGTAAATTTCTAGGTAAAAGAAAAATACTATTATTTGCTGTAGTAGATATGTATTTATAGACAAATTATCAACCCATCAACCGCTGGTGTATGCTGGCAGTTAGTTACTTTAGTTGACGTAGAGATGCGCTGCTGGCGTCAGTATGTCAGTAACAGTTTTTCTTTAATAACTTCTTTAATATTGCGGCACAAACGATGAAACTTGGTGAATCGCCGGCACAAACGAGGCCAAAGAGAATCGAAAAAAAAAATTTTGAAAAATCTCAAAGACAAGCGAAATCGCATGTCCAACTTCCGTCAAGTTGGTATGGCCACTTTAAATCCTTAATAACTTTTGCAATTTTTGAGCTAAATGGCTGAAATTTTGGGAAAGGACGGCACAAACGCGGCACAAACGATTGGTAAAAAGAAATTTTCAAAAACCTCAAAAAATAAAAAGTGGCCATTCCAAATTGACATGCCAATATCTCGCCTAAAAATGCGGCACAAACGATGAAACGTGGTGAATCGCCGGCACAAACGAAGCCTAAAAGAATGGTGAAAAGAAATTTTGAAAAAACTCAAAAATAAAAAGTGGCCATAACAAATTGACATGCGAATATCTCGCTTAAAAATGCGGCACAAACGATTAAATTTGGCAAATCAGCGGCACAAACGAGGCCAAAGAGATTGGCAATACGAAATTTTCAAAAACCTCAAAAAATTAAAAGTGGCCATTCCAACTTGACATGCCAATATCTCGCCTAAAAATGCGGCACAAACGATGAAACTTAGTGAATCGTTGGCACAACCGAAGCCTAAAAGAATGGTCAAAAGAAATTTTGAAAGAACTCAAAAATAAAAAGTGGTATACCAAATTGACATGCGAATATCTCGCTTAAAAATGCGGCACAAACGATTAAATTTGGCAAATCAGCGGCACAAACGAGGCCAAAGAGATTGGCAATAAGAAATTTTGAAAAAGTACAAAAAAGAAAAGTTATATCAATTTTTGTCATATTAAATTGACCTGCGAATATCTCGCCTAAAAATGCGGCACAAACGATGAAACTTGGTGAATCGCCGGCACAGACGAAGCATAAAAGAATGGTAAAAAGAAATTTTGAAAAAACTCAAAAATAAAAAGTGGCCATACCAAATTGACATGCGAATATCTCGCTTAAAAATGCGGCACAAACGATGAAATTTGGCGAATAAGCGGCACTAACGAGGCGAAAGAGATTGGCAAAAAGAAATTTTGAAAAAGTTCAAAAAAAAAAGTTATATTAATTTTTGTCATATTAAATTGACATACGAATATCTCGCCTAAAGATGCGGCACAAACAATGAAACTTGGTGAATCGCCGGCACAAACGAAGCATAATAGAATGGTAAAAAGAAATTTTGAAAAAACCCAAAATCAAAAAGTGGCCATACCAACTTGACATGCGAATATCTCGCGTAATAATGCGGCAAAAACGATGAAACTCAACGAATCGCTAGCAGAAACAAGGCCAAAGATATTGGCAAATAGAAATTTTGAAAAAATTCAAAATATGAAATGTAATATTAATTTTTCTCATATTTACTTTACACGCTAATATCTCGCTTAGTATGGCGTTAAAAACGAAAAAAACTTTTTATATTACTAAAATAGTTATGTGTAAATTTCTAGGTAAAAGAAAAATACTATTATTTGCTGTAGTAGATATGTATTTATAGACAAATTATCAACGCATCAACCGCTGGTGTATGCTGGCAGTTAGTTACTTTAGTTGACGTAGAGATGCGCTGCTGGCGTCAGTATGTCAGTAACAGTTTTTCTTTAATAACTTCTTTAATATTGCGGCACAAACGATGAAACTTGGTGAATCGCCGGCACAAACGAGGCCAAAGAGAATCGAAAAAAAAAAAAATTGAAAAATCTCAAAGACAAGCGAAATCGCATGTCCAACTTCCGTCAAGTTGGTATGGCCACTTTAAATCCTTAATAACTTTTGCAATTTTTGAGCTAAATGGCTGAAATTTTGGGAAAGGACGGCACAAACGCGGCACAAACGATTGGTAAAAAGAAATTTTCAAAAACCTCAAAAAATAAAAAGTGGCCATTCCAAATTGACATGCCAATATCTCGCCTAAAAATGCGGCACAAACGATGAAACGTGGTGAATCGCCGGCACAAACGAAGCCTAAAAGAATGGTGAAAAGAAATTTTGAAAAAACTCAAAAATAAAAAGTGGCCATACCAAATTGACATGCGAATATCTCGCTTAAAAATGCGGCACAAACGATTAAATTTGGCAAATCAGCGGCACAAACGAGGCCAAAGAGATTGGCAATACGAAATTTTCAAAAACCTCAAAAAATTAAAAGTGGCATTTCCAACTTGACATGCCAATATCTCGCCTAAAAATGCGGCACAAACGATGAAACTTAGTGAATCGCTGGCACAACCGAAGCCTAAAAGAATGGTCAAAAGAAATTTTAACGAACTCAAAAATAAAAAGTGGTATACCAAATTGACATGCGAATATCTCGCTTAAAAATGCGGCACAAACGATTAAATTTGGCAAATCAGCGGCACAAACGAGGCCAAAGAGATTGGCAATAAGAAATTTTGAAAAAGTACAAAAAAGAAAAAGTTATATCAATTTTTGTCATATTAAATTGACCTGCGAATATCTCGCCTAAAAATGCGGCACAAACGATGAAACTTGGTGAATCGCCGGCACAGACGAAGCATAAAAGAATGGTAAAAAGAAATTTTGAAAAAACTCAAAAATAAAAAGTGGCCATACCAAATTGACATGCGAATATCTCGCTTAAAAATGCGGCACAAACGATGAAATTTGGCGAATAAGCGGCACTAACGAGGCGAAAGAGATTGGCAAAAAGAAATTTTGAAAAAGTTCAAAAAAAAAAGTTATATTAATTTTTGTCATATTAAATTGACATACGAATATCTCGCCTAAAAATGCGGCACAAACAATGAAACTTGGTGAATCGCCGGCACAAACGAAGCATAATAGAATGGTAAAAAGAAATTTTGAAAAAACCCAAAATCAAAAAGTGGCCATAACAACTTGACATGCGAATATCTCGCGTAATAATGCGGCAAAAACGATGAAACTCAACGAATCGCTAGCAGAAACAAGGCCAAAGATATTGGCAAATAGAAATTTTGAAAAAATTCAAAATATGAAATGTAATATTAATTTTTCTCATATTTACTTTACACGCTAATATCTCGCTTAGTATGGCGTTAAAAACGAAAAAAACTTTTTATATTACTAAAATAGTTATGTGTAAATTTCTAGGTAAAAGAAAAATACTATTATTTGCTGTAGTAGATATGTATTTATAGACAAATTATCAACCCATCAACCGCTGGTGTATGCTGGCAGTTAGTTACTTTAGTTGACGTAGAGATGCGCTGCTGGCGTCAGTATGTCAGTAACAGTTTTTCTTTAATAACTTCTTTAATATTGCGGCACAAACGATGAAACTTGGTGAATCACCGGCACAATCGAGGCCAAAGAGAATAGCAAAAAAAAATTTTGAAAAATCTCAAAGACAAGCGAAATCGCATGTCCAACTTCCGTCAAGTTGGTATGGCCACTTTAAATCCTTAATAACTTTTTCAATTTTTGAGCTAAATGGCTGAAATTTTGGGAAAGGACGGCACAAACGCGGCACAAACGATTGGTAAAAAGAAATTTTAAAAACCTCAAAAAATAAAAAGTGGCCATTCCAACTTGACATGCCAATATCTCGCCTAAAAATGCGGCAAAAACGATGAAATTTGGCAAATCGCTAGCAGAAACAAGGCCAAAGATATTGGCAAATAGAAATTTTGAAAAAATTCAAAATATGAAATGTAATATTAATTTTTCTCATATTTACTTTACACGCTAATATCTCGCTTAGTATGGCGTTAAAAACGAAAAAAACTTTTTATATTACTAAAATAGTTATGTGTAAATTTCTAGGTAAAAGAAAAATACTATTATTTGCTGTAGTATTTTTTATTTTTTTATTATTTTTTATTTTATTTGTTTTATAGGTTATAAACCTGTAACAAAAGGAGTTGGTTTTATCCTTAACAACAATGAATACAACTTGGTACAAAAAATACAAACGAAATAATAAGAATCTAACATACAACTAAATTCAAACTTTACTCATTCAACAGAAATGACCGTAACATTAGTATATTTTTAACATATTTGTACACGTTGTGAATGTTTGATTGAGAATAATCATTCGCTAATATTTCCATTTCTCTCGCTAAATTGTTGTTATCAAGGTTTAAACTTTGCCTATAAATGCTATATGCAGGACATTCTAAAAACAACTGAGCGATATTTTCACGCTGACCTCCATTACAAACCATACAAAATTTATTTGAATCTATTGTATATATAATATTTTTGACAGTAAACTTCAGTACATAAGGTCCTGACATTCTGAATTGAAAGAACAATTTAATAATATGAAATGATAATTTGTTATTAAGATATGGTTGTATTATTTGTTTATTAAGATAAGAGTTTTTAGTAAAAGTAAGAAAACTAGAATTTATCATTTTATTTGCTGTAGTAGATATGTATTTATAGACAAATTATCAACCCATCAACCGCTGGTGTATGCTGGCAGTTAGTTACTTTAGTTGACGTAGAGATGCGCTGCTGGCGTCAGTATGTCAGTAACAGTTTTTCTTTAATAACTTCTTTAATATTGCGGCACAAACGATGAAACTTGGTGAATCGCCGGCACAAACGAGGCCAAAGAGAATCGAAAAAAAAAATTTTGAAAAATCTCAAAGACAAGCGAAATCGCATGTCCAAATTCCGTCAAGTTGGTATGGCCACTTTAAATCCTTAATAACTTTTGCAATTTTTGAGCTAAATGGCTGAAATTTTGGGAAAGGACGGCACAAACGCGGCACAAACGATTGGTAAAAAGAAATTTTCAAAAACCTCAAAAAATAAAAAGTGGCCATTCCAAATTGACATGCCAATATCTCGCCTAAAAATGCGGCACGAACGATGAAACGTGGTGAATCGCCGGCACAAACGAAGCCTAAAAGAATGGTGAAAAGAAATTTTGAAAAAACTCAAAAATAAAAAGTGGCCATACCAAATTGACATGCGAATATCTCGCTTAAAAATGCGGCACAAACGATTAAATTTGGCAAATCAGCGGCACAAACGAGGCCAAAGAGATTGGCAATACGAAATTTTCAAAAACCTTAAAAAATTAAAAGTGGCCATTCCAACTTGACATGCCAATATCTCGCCTAAAAATGCGGCACAAACGATGAAACTTAGTGAATCGCTGGCACAACCGAAGTCTAAAAGAATGGTCAAAAGAAATTTTGAAAGAACTCAAAAATAAAAAGTGGTATACCAAATTGACATGCGAATATCTCGCTTAAAAATGCGGCACAAACGATTAAATTTGGCAAATCAGCGGCACAAACGAGGCCAAAGAGATTGGCAATAAGAAATTTTGAAAAAGTACAAAAAAGAAAAAGTTATATCAATTTTTGTCATATTAAATTGACCTGCGAATATCTCGCCTAAAAATGCGGCACAAACGATGAAACTTGGTGAATCGCCGGCACAGACGAAGCATAAAAGAATGGTAAAAAGAAATTTTGAAAAAACTCAAAAATAAAAAGTGGCTATACCAAATTGACATGCGAATATCTCGCTTAAAAATGCGGCACAAACGATGAAATTTGGCGAATAAGCGGCACTAACGAGGCGAAAGAGATTGGCAAAAAGAAATTTTGAAAAAGTTCAAAAAAAAAAGTTATAATTATTTTTGTCTTATTAAATTGACATACGAATATCTCGCCTAAAAATGCGGCACAAACAATGAAACTTGGTGAATCGCCGGCACAAACGAAGCATAATAGAATGGTAAAAAGAAATTTTGAAAAAACCCAAAATCAAAAAGTGGCCATACCAACTTGACATGCGAATATCTCGCGTAATAATGCGGCAAAAACGATGAAACTCAACGAATCGCTAGCAGAAACAAGGCCAAAGATATTGGCAAATAGAAATTTTGAAAAAATTCAAAATATGAAATGTAATATTAATTTTTCTCATATTTACTTTACACGCTAATATCTCGCTTAGTATGGCGTTAAAAACGAAAAAAACTTTTTATATTACTAAAATAGTTATGTGTAAATTTCTAGGTAAAAGAAAAATACTATTATTTGCTGTAGTAGATATGTATTTATAGACAAATTATCAACCCATCAACCGCTGGTGTATGCTGGCAGTTAGTTACTTTAGTTGACGTAGAGATGCGCTGCTGGCGTCAGTATGTCAGTAACAGTTTTTCTTTAATAACTTCTTTAATATTGCGGCACAAACGATGAAACTTGGTGAATCGCCGGCACAAACGAGGCCAAAGAGAATCGAAAAAAAAAAATTTTGAAAAATCTCAAAGACAAGCGAAATCGCATGTCCAACTTCCGTCAAGTTGGTATGGCCACTTTAAATCCTTAATAACTTTTTCAATTTTTGAGCTAAATAGCTGAAATTTTGGGAAAGGACGGCACAAACGCGGCACAAACGATTGGTAAAAAGAAATTTTAAAAACCTCAAAAAATAAAAAGTGGCCATTCCAACTTGACATGCCAATATCTCGCCTAAAAATGCGGCAAAAACGATGAAATTTGGCAAATCGCTAGCAGAAACAAGGCCAAAGATATTGGCAAATAGAAATTTTGAAAAAATTCAAAATATGAAATGTAATATTAATTTTTCTCATATTTACTTTACACGCTAATATCTCGCTTAGTATGGCGTTAAAAACGAAAAAAACTTTTTATATTACTAAAATAGTTATGTGTAAATTTCTAGGTAAAAGAAAAATACTATTATTTGCTGTAGTATTTTTTATTTTTTTATTATTTTTTATTTTATTTGTTTTATAGGTTATAAACCTGTAACAAAAGGAGTTGGTTTTATCCTTAACAACAATGAATACAACTTGGTACAAAAAATACAAACGAAATAATTAGAATCTAACATACAACTAAATTCAAACTTTACTCATTCAACAGAAATGACCGTAACATTAGTATATTTTTAACATATTTGTACACGTTGTGAATGTTTGATTGAGAATAATCATTCGCTAATATTTCCATTTCTCTCGCTAAATTGTTGTTATCAAGGTTTAAACTTTGCCTATAAATGCTATATGCAGGACATTCTAAAAACAACTGAGCGATATTTTCACGCTGACCTCCATTACAAACCATACAAAATTTATTTGAATCTATTGTATATATAATATTTTTGACAGTAAACTTCAGTACATAAGGTCCTGACATTCTGAATTGAAAGAACAATTTAATAATATGAAATGATAATTTGTTATTAAGATATGGTTGTATTATTTGTTTATTAAGATAAGAGTTTTTAGTAAAAGTAAGAAAACTAGAATTTATCATTTTATTTGCTGTAGTAGATATGTATTTATAGACAAATTATCAACCCATCAACCGCTGGTGTATGCTGGCAGTTAGTTACTTTAGTTGACGTAGAGATGCGCTGCTGGCGTCAGTATGTCAGTAACAGTTTTTCTTTAATAACTTCTTTAATATTGCGGCACAAACGATGAAACTTGGTGAATCGCCGGCACAAACGAGGCCAAAGAGAATCGAAAAAAAAAATTTTGAAAAATCTCAAAGACAAGCGAAATCGCATGTCCAACTTCCGTCAAGTTGGTATGGCCACTTTAAATCCTTAATAACTTTTGCAATTTTTGAGCTAAATGGCTGAAATTTTGGGAAAGGACGGCACAAACGCGGCACAAACGATTGGTAAAAAGAAATTTTCAAAAACCTCAAAAAATAAAAAGTGGCCATTCCAAATTGACATGCCAATATCTCGCCTAAAAATGCGGCACGAACGATGAAACGTGGTGAATCGCCGGCACAAACGAAGCCTAAAAGAATGGTGAAAAGAAATTTTGAAAAAACTCAAAAATAAAAAGTGGCCATACCAAATTGACATGCGAATATCTCGCTTAAAAATGCGGCACAAACGATTAAATTTGGCAAATCAGCGGCACAAACGAGGCCAAAGAGATTGGCAATACGAAATTTTCAAAAACCTTAAAAAATTAAAAGTGGCCATTCCAACTTGACATGCCAATATCTCGCCTAAAAATGCGGCACAAACGATGAAACTTAGTGAATCGCTGGCACAACCGAAGCCTAAAAGAATGGTCAAAAGAAATTTTGAAAGAACTCAAAAATAAAAAGTGGTATACCAAATTGACATGCGAATATCTCGCTTAAAAATGCGGCACAAACGATTAAATTTGGCAAATCAGCGGCACAAACGAGGCCAAAGAGATTGGCAATAAGAAATTTTGAAAAAGTACAAAAAAGAAAAAGTTATATCAATTTTTGTCATATTAAATTGACCTGCGAATATCTCGCCTAAAAATGCGGCACAAACGATGAAACTTGGTGAATCGCCGGCACAGACGAAGCATAAAAGAATGGTAAAAAGAAATTTTGAAAAAACTCAAAAATAAAAAGTGGCTATACCAAATTGACATGCGAATATCTCGCTTAAAAATGCGGCACAAACGATGAAATTTGGCGAATAAGCGGCACTAACGAGGCGAAAGAGATTGGCAAAAAGAAATTTTGAAAAAGTTCAAAAAAAAAAGTTATAATTATTTTTGTCTTATTAAATTGACATACGAATATCTCGCCTAAAAATGCGGCACAAACAATGAAACTTGGTGAATCGCCGGCACAAACGAAGCATAATAGAATGGTAAAAAGAAATTTTGAAAAAACCCAAAATCAAAAAGTGGCCATACCAACTTGACATGCGAATATCTCGCGTAATAATGCGGCAAAAACGATGAAACTCAACGAATCGCTAGCAGAAACAAGGCCAAAGATATTGGCAAATAGAAATTTTGAAAAAATTCAAAATATGAAATGTAATATTAATTTTTCTCATATTTACTTTACACGCTAATATCTCGCTTAGTATGGCGTTAAAAACGAAAAAAACTTTTTATATTACTAAAATAGTTATGTGTAAATTTCTAGGTAAAAGAAAAATACTATTATTTGCTGTAGTAGATATGTATTTATAGACAAATTATCAACCCATCAACCGCTGGTGTATGCTGGCAGTTAGTTACTTTAGTTGACGTAGAGATGCGCTGCTGGCGTCAGTATGTCAGTAACAGTTTTTCTTTAATAACTTCTTTAATATTGCGGCACAAACGATGAAACTTGGTGAATCGCCGGCACAAACGAGGCCAAAGAGAATCGAAAAAAAAAAATTTTGAAAAATCTCAAAGACAAGCGAAATCGCATGTCCAACTTCCGTCAAGTTGGTATGGCCACTTTAAATCCTTAATAACTTTTTCAATTTTTGAGCTAAATAGCTGAAATTTTGGGAAAGGACGGCACAAACGCGGCACAAACGATTGGTAAAAAGAAATTTTAAAAACATCAAAAAATAAAAAGTGGCCATTCCAACTTGACATGCCAATATCTCGCCTAAAAATGCGGCACAAACGATGAAATTTGGCGAATCAGCGGCACAAACGAGGCGAAAGAGATTGGCAAAAAGAAATTTTGAAAAAGTTCAAAAAAAAAAGTTATATTAATTTTTGTCATATTAAATTGACATACGAATATCTCGCCTAAAAATGCGGCACAAACAATGAAACTTGGTGAATCGCCGGCACAAACGAAGCATAAAAGAATGGTAAAAAGAAATTTTGAAAAAACACAAAATCAAAAAGTGGCCATAACAACTTGACATGCGAATATCTCGCGTAATAATGCGGCACAAACGATGAAACTCAACAAATCGCTAGCAGAAACAAGGCCAAAGAGATTCGCAAAACGAAATTTTGAATAAATTCAAAATATGAAATGTAACATTAATTTTTACTTGACACGCTAATATCTCGCTTAGTATGGCGGTAAAAACGAAAAAAACTTTTTATATTACTAAAATAGTTATTTGTAAATTTGTAGGTAAAAGAAAAATACTATTATTTGCTGTAGTAGATATGTATTTATAGACAAATTATCAACCCATCAACCGCTGGTGTATGCTGGCAGTTAGTTACTTTAGTTGACGTAGAGATGCGCTGCTGGCGTCAGTATGTCAGTAACAGTTTTTCTTTAATAACTTCTTTAATATTGCGGCACAAACGATGAAACTTGGTGAATCGCCGGCACAAACGAGGCCAAAGAAAATGGCAAAAAAAATTTTGAAAAATCTCAAAGACAAGCGAAATCGCATGTCCAACTTCCGTCAAGTTGGTATGGCCACATTAAATCCTTAATAACATTTTCAATTTTTGAGCTAAATGGCTGAAATTTTGGGAAAGGACGGCACAAACGCGGCACAAACGATTGGTAAAAAGAAATTTTCAAAAACCTCAAAAAATAAAAAGTGGCCATTCCAACTTGACATGCCAATATCTCGCCTAAAAATGCGGCACAAACGATGAAACTTGGTGAATCGCTGGCACAACCGAAGCCTAATAGAATGGTAAAAAGAAATTTTGAAAAAACTCAAAAATAAAAAGTGGCCATACCAACTTTACATGCGAATATCAAGCTTAATAATGTGGCACAAACGATAAAATTTGGCGAATCAGCGGCACAAACAAGGCCAGAGGGATTGGCAAAAAGAAATTTTGAAAAAGTTCAAAAAAAAAAGTTATATCAATTTTTGTCATATTAAATTGACATACGAATATCTCGCCTAAAAATGAGGCACAAACAATGAAACTTGGTGAATCGCCGGCACAAACGAAGCATAAAAGAATAGTAAAAAGAAATTTTGAAAAAACTCAAAAATTAAAAGTGGCTATACCAAATTGACATGCGAACATCTCGCTTAAAAATGTGGCACAAACGATGAAATTTGGCAAATCAGCGGCATAAATGAGGCCAAAGAGATTAGCAATAAGAAATTTTGAAAAAGTTCAAAAAAGAAAAAGTTATATCAATTTTTGTCATTTTAAATTGACATGCGAATATCTCACCTAAAAATGCGGCACAAACGATGAAACTTGGTGAATCGTCGGCACAGACGAAGCCTAATATAATGGTAAAACGAAATTTTGAAGAAACCCAAAATCAAAAAGTGGCCATACCAACTTGACATGCGAATATCTGGCGTAATAATGCGGCACAAACGATGAAACTCAACGAATCGCTAGCAGAAAAAAGGCCAAAGAGATTGGCAAAAAGAAATTTCGAAAAAATTCAAAATATGAAATGTAATATTAATTTTTCTCATATTTACTTGACACGCTAATATCTCGCTTAGTATGGCGGTAAAAACGAAAAAAACTTTTTATATTACTAAAATAGTTATTTGTAAATTTGTAGGTAAAAGAAAAATACTATTATTTGCTGTAATAGATATGTATTTATAGACAAATTATCAACCCATCAACCGCTGGTGTATGCTGGCAGTTAGTTACTTTAGTTGACGTAGAGATGCGCTGCTGGCGTCAGTATGTCAGTAACAGTTTTTCTTTAATAACTTCTTTAATATTGCGGCACAAACGATGAAACTTGGTGAATCGGCGGCACAAACGAGGCCAAAGAGAATAGCAAAAAAAAAGTTTTGAAAAATCTCAAAGACAAGCGAAATCGCATGTCCAACTTCCGTCAAGTTGGTATGGCCACTTTAAATCCTTAATAACATTTTCAATTTTTGAGCTAAATGGCTGAAACTTTATGAAAGGACGGCACAAACGCGGCACAAACGATTGGTAAAAAGAAATTTTCAAAAACCTCAAAAAATAAAAAGTGGCCATTCCAACTTGACATGCCAATATCTCGCCTAAAAATGCGTCACAAACGATGAAACTTAGTGAATCGCTGGCACAACCGAAGCCTAAAAGAATGGTAAAAAGAAATTTTGAAAAAACTCAAAAATAAAAAGTGGCCATACCAACTTGATATGCGAATATCTCGCTTGATGATGCGGCACAAACGATGAAATTTGGCGAATCAGCGGCACAAACGAGGCCAAAGAGATTGGCAAAAGGAAATTTTGAAAAAGTTCAAAAAAAAAAGTTATATCAATTTAGGTCATATTAAATTGACATACGAATATCTCGCATAAAAATGCGGCACAAACAATGAAACTTGGTGAATCGCCGGCACAAACGAAGCATAAAATAATGGTAAAAAGAAATTTTGAAAAAACTCAAAAATAAAAAGTGGCCATACCAAATTGACATGCGAATATCTCGCTTAAAAATGCGGCACAAACGATGAAACTTAGTGAATCGCTGGCACAACCGAAGCCTAAAAGAATGGTCAAATGAAATTTTGAAAGAACTCAAAAATAAAAAGTGGCCATACCAAATTGACATGCGAATATCTCGCCTAAAAATGCGGCACAAACGATGAAACTTGGTGAATCGCCGGCAAAGACGAAGCCTAATGGAATGGTAAAAAGAAATTTTGAAAAAACCAAAAATCAAAAAGTGGCCATACCAACTTGACATGCGAATATCTCGCGTAATAATGCGGCAAAAACGATGAAACTCAACGAATCGCTAGCAGAAACAAGGCCAAAGAGATTGGCAAAACGAAATTTTGAAAAAATTCAAAATATGAAATGTAATATTAATTTTTACTTGACACGCTAATATCTCGCTTAGTATGGCGGTAAAAACGAAAAAAACTTTTTATATTACTAAAATAGTTATTTGTAAATTTGTAGGTAAAAGAAAAATACTATTATTTGCTGTAATAGATATGTATTTATAGACAAATTATCAACCCATCAACCGCTGGTGTATGCTGGCAGTTAGTTACTTTAGTTGACGTAGAGATGCGCTGCTGGCTTCAGTATGTCAGTAACAGTTTTTCTTTAATAACTTCTTTAATATTGCGGCACAAACGATGAAACTTGGTGAATCGCCGGCACAAACGAGGCCAAAGAGAAAAGCAAAAAAAAAATTTTGAAAAATCTCAAAGACAAGCGAAATCGCATGTCCAACTTCCGTCAAGTTGGTATGGCCACTTTAAATCCTTAATAACTTTTGCAATTTTTGAGCTAAATGACTGAAATTTTGGCAAAGGACGGCACAAACGCGGCACAAACGATTGGTAAAAAGAAATTTTCAAAAACCTCAAAAAATAAAAAGTGGCCATTCCAAATTGACATGCCAATATCTCGCCTAAAAATGCGGCACAAACGATGAAACGTGGTGAATCGCCGGCACAAACGAAGCCTAAAAGAATGGTGAAAAGAAATTTTGAAAAAACTCAAAAATAAAAAGTGGCTATACCAAATTGACATGCGAATATCTCGCTTAAAAATGCGGCACAAACGATTAAATTTGGCAAATCAGCGGCACAAACGAGGCCAAAGAGATTGGCAATACGAAATTTTCAAAAACCTCAAAAAATTAAAAGTGGCCATTCCAACTTGACATGCCAATATCTCGCCTAAAAATGCGGCACAAACGATGAAACTTAGTGAATCGCTGGCACAACCGAAGCCTAAAAGAATGGTCAAAAGAAATTTTGAAAGAACTCAAAAATAAAAAGTGGTATACCAAATTGACATGCGAATATCTCGCTTAAAAATGCGGCACAAACGATTAAATTTGGCAAATCAGCGGCACAAACGAGGCCAAAGAGATTGGCAATAAGAAATTTTGAAAAAGTACAAAAAAGAAAAGTTATATCAATTTTTGTCATATTAAATTGACCTGCGAATATCTCGCCTAAAAATGCGGCACAAACGATGAAACTTGGTGAATCGCCGGCACAGACGAAGCATAAAAGAATGGTAAAAAGAAATTTTGAAAAAACTCAAAAATAAAAAGTGGCCATACCAAATTGACATGCGAATATCTCGCTTAAAAATGCGGCACAAACGATGAAATTTGGCGAATAAGCGGCACTAACGAGGCGAAAGAGATTGGCAAAAAGAAATTTTGAAAAAGTTCAAAAAAAAAGTTATATTAATTTTTGTCATATTAAATTGACATACGAATATCTCGCCTAAAAACGCGGCACAAACAATGAAACTTGGTGAATCGCCGGCACAAACGAAGCATAATAGAATGGTAAAAAGAAATTTTGAAAAAACCCAAAATCAAAAAGTGGCCATACCAACTTGACATGCGAATATCTCGCGTAATAATGCGGCAAAAACGATGAAACTCAACGAATCGCTAGCAGAAACAAGGCCAAAGATATTGGCAAATAGAAATTTTGAAAAAATTCAAAATATGAAATGTAATATTAATTTTTCTCATATTTACTTTACACGCTAATATCTCGCTTAGTATGGCGTTAAAAACGAAAAATACTTTTTATATTACTAAAATAGTTATGTGTAAATTTCTAGGTAAAAGAAAAATACTATTATTTGCTGTAGTAGATATGTATTTATAGACAAATTATCAACCCATCAACCGCTGGTGTATGCTGGCAGTTAGTTACTTTAGTTGACGTAGAGATGCGCTGCTGGCGTCAGTATGTCAGTAACAGTTTTTCTTTAATAACTTCTTTAATATTGCGGCACAAACGATGAAACTTGGTGAATCGCCGGCACAAACGAGGCCAAAGAGAATCGAAAAAAAAAAATTTTGAAAAATCTCAAAGACAAGCGAAATCGCATGTCCAACTTCCGTCAAGTTGGTATGCCCACTTTAAATCCTTAATAACTTTTTCAATTTTTGAGCTAAATGGCTGAAATTTTGGGAAAGGACGGCACAAACGCGGCACAAACGATTGGTAAAAAGAAATTTTCAAAAACCTCAAAAAATAAAAAGTGGCCATTCCAAATTGACATGCCAATATCTCGCCTAAAAATGCGGCACAAACGATGAAACGTGGTGAATCGCCGGCACAAACGAAGCCTAAAAGAATGGTGAAAAGAAATTTTGAAAAAACTCAAAAATAAAAAGTGGCCATACCAAATTGACATGCGAATATCTCGCTTAAAAATGCGGCACAAACGATTAAATTTGGCAAATCAGCGGCACAAACGAGGCCAAAGAGATTGGCAATACGAAATTTTCAAAAACCTCAAAAAATTAAAAGTGGCCATTCCAACTTGACATGCCAATATCTCGCCTAAAAATGCGGCACAAACGATGAAACTTAGTGAATCGCTGGCACAACCGAAGCCTAAAAGAATGGTCAAAAGAAATTTTGAAAAAACTCAAAAATAAAAAGTGGTATACCAAATTGACATGCGAATATCTCGCTTAAAAATGCGGCACAAACGATTAAATTTGGCAAATCAGCGGCACAAACGAGGCCAAAGAGATTGGCAATAAGAAATTTTGAAAAAGTACAAAAAAGAAAAAGTTATATCAATTTTTGTCATATTAAATTGACCTGCGAATATCTCGCCTAAAAATGCGGCACAAACGATGAAACTTGGTGAACCGCCGGCACAGACGAAGCATAAAAGAATGGTAAAAAGAAATTTTGAAAAAACTCAAAAATAAAAAGTGGCCATACCAAATTGACATGCGAATATCTCGCTTAAAAATGCGGCACAAACGATGAAATTTGGCGAATAAGCGGCACTAACCAGGCGAAAGAGATTGGCAAAAAGAAATTTTGAAAAAGTTCAAAAAAAAAAGTTATATTAATTTTTGTCATATTAAATTGACATACGAATATCTCGCCTAAAAATGCGGCACAAACAATGAAACTTGGTGAATCGCCGGCACAAACGAAGCATAATAGAATGGTAAAAAGAAATTTTGAAAAAACCCAAAATCAAAAAGTGGCCATACCAACTTGACATGCGAATATCTCGCGTAATAATGCGGCAAAAACGATGAAACTCAACGAATCGCTAGCAGAAACAAGGCCAAAGATATTGGCAAATAGAAATTTTGAAAAAATTCAAAATATGAAATGTAATATTAATTTTTCTCATATTTACTTTACACGCTAATATCTCGCTTAGTATGGCGTTAAAAACGAAAAAAACTTTTTATATTACTAAAATAGTTATGTGTAAATTTCTAGGTAAAAGAAAAATACTATTATTTGCTGTAGTAGATATGTATTTATAGACAAATTATCAACCCATCAACCGCTGGTGTATGCTGGCAGTTAGTTACTTTAGTTGACGTAGAGATGCGCTGCTGGCGTCAGTATGTCAGTAACAGTTTTACTTTAATAACTTCTTTAATATTGCGGCACAAACGATGAAACTTGGTGAATCACCGGCACAATCGAGGCCAAAGAGAATAGCAAAAAAAAATTTTGAAAAATCTCAAAGACAAGCGAAATCGCATGTCCAACTTCCGTCAAGTTGGTATGGCCACATTAAATCCTTAATAACTTTTTCAATTTTTGAGCTAAATGGCTGAAATTTTGGGAAAGGACGGCACAAACGCGGCACAAACGATTGGTAAAAAGAAATTTTCAAAAACCTCAAAAAATAAAAAGTGGCCATTCCAACTTGACATGCCAATATCTCGCCTAAAAATGCGGCACAAACGATGAAACGTGGTGAATCGCCGGCACAAACGAAGCCTAAAAGAATGGTGAAAAGAAATTTTGAAAAAACTCAAAAATAAAAAGTAGCCATTCCAAATTGACATGCGAATATCTCGCTTAAAAATGCGGCACAAACGATTAAATTTGGCAAATCAGCGGCACAAACGAGGCCAAAGAGATTGGCAATACGAAATTTTCAAAAACCTCAAAAAATTAAAAGTGGCCATTCCAACTTGACATGCCAATATCTCGCCTAAAAATGCGGCACAAACGATGAAACTTAGTGAATCGCTGGCACAACCGAAGCCTAAAAGAATGGTCAAAAGAAATTTTGAAAGAACTCAAAAATAAAAAGTGGTATACCAAATTGACATGCGAACATCTCGCTTAAAAATGCGGCACAAACGATTAAATTTGGCAAATCAGCGGCACAAACGAGGCCAAAGAGATTGGCAATAAGAAATTTTGAAAAAGTACAAAAAAGAAAAAGTTATATCAATTTTTGTCATATTAAATTGACCTGCGAATATCTCGCCTAAAAATGCGGCACAAACGATTAAACTTGGTGAATCGCCGGCACAGACGAAGCAAAAAAGAATGGTAAAAAGAAATTTTGAAAAAACTCAAAAATAAAAAGTGGCCATACCAAATTGACATGCGAATATCTCGCTTAAAAATGCGGCACAAACGATGAAATTTGGCGAATCGCTAGCAGAAACAAGGCCAAAGATATTGGCAAATAGAAATTTTGAAAAAATTCAAAATATGAAATGTAACATTAATTTTTACTTGACACGCTAATATCTCGCTTAGTATGGCGGTAAAAACGAAAAAAACTTTTTATATTACTAAAATAGTTATTTGTAAATTTGTAGGTAAAAGAAAAATACTATTATTTGCTGTAGTAGATATGTATTTATAGACAAATTATCAACCCATCAACCGCTGGTGTATGCTGGCAGTTAGTTACTTTAGTTGACGTAGAGATGCGCTGCTGGCGTCAGTATGTCAGTAACAGTTTTTCTTTAATAACTTCTTTAATATTGCGGCACAAACGATGAAACTTGGTGAATCGCCGGCACAAACGAGGCCAAAGAGAGAAAAAAAAAAAATCTTGAAAAATCTCAAAGACAAGCGAAATCGCATGTCCAACTTCCGTCAAGTTGGTATGGCCACTTTAAATCCTTAATAACTTTTGCAATTTTTGAGCTAAATGGCTGAAATTTTGGGAAAGGACGGCACAAACGCGGCACAAACGATTGGTAAAAAGAAATTTTCAAAAACCTCAAAAAATAAAAAGTGTCCATTCCAACTTGACATGCCAATATCTCGCCTAAAAATGTGGCACAAACGATGAAACTTGGTGAATCGCTGGCACAACCGAAGCCTAAAAGAATAGTAAAAAGAAATTTTGAAAAAACTCAAAAATAAATAGTGGCCATACCAACTTGACATGCGAATATCACGCTTAATAATGCGGCACAAACGATAAAATTTGGCGAATCAGCGGCACAAACAAGGCCAAAGAGATTGGCAAAAAGAAATTTTGAAAAAGTTCAAAAAAAAAAGTTATATCAATTTTTGTCATATTAAATTGACAAACGAATATCTCGCCTGAAAATGCGGCACAAACAATGAAACTTGGTGAATCGCCGGCACAAACGAAGCATAAAAGAATAGTAAAAAGAAATATTGAAAAAACTCAAAAATAAAAAGTGGCCATACCAAATTGACATGCGAACATCTCGCTTAAAAATGCGGCACAAACGATGAATTTTTGGCAAATCAGCGGCACAAACGAGGCCAAAGAGATTAGCAATAAGAAATTTTGAAAAAGTTCAAAAAAGAAAAAGTTATATCAATTTTTGTCATATTAAATTGACATGCGAATATCTCGCCTAAAAATGCGGCACAAACGATGAAATTTGGTGAATCGTCGGCACAGACGAAGCCTAATATAATGGTAAAAAGAAATTTTGAAGAAACCCAAAATCAAAAAGTGGCTATACCAACTTGACATGCGAATATCTCGCGTAATAATGCGGCACAAACGATGAAACTCAACGAATCGCTAGCAGAAAAAAGGCCAAAGAGATTGGCAAAAAGAAATTTCGAAAAAATTCAAAATATGAAATGTAATATTAATTTTTCTCATATTTACTTGACACGCTAATATCTCGCTTAGTATGGCGGTAAAAACGAAAAAAACTTTTTATATTACTAAAATAGTTATTTGTAAATTTGTAGGTAAAAGAAAAATACTATTATTTGCTGTAATAGATATGTATTTATAGACAAATTATCAACCCATCCACCGCTGGTGTATGCTGGCAGTTAGTTACTTTAGTTGACGTAGAGATGCGCTGCTGGCGTCAGTATGTCAGTAACAGTTTTTCTTTAATAACTTCTTTAATATTGCGGCACAAACGATGAAACTTGGTGAATCGGCGGCACAAACGAGGCCAAAGAGAATAGCAAAAAAAGTTTTGAAAAATCTCAAAGACAAGCGAAATCGCATGTCCAACTTCCGTCAAGTTGGTATGGCCACTTTAAATCCTTAATAACATTTTCAATTTTTGAGCTAAATGGCTGAAACTTTATGAAAGGACGGCACAAACGCGGCACAAACGATTGGTAGAAAGAAATTTTCAAAAACCTCAAAAAATAAAAAGTGGCCATTCCAACTTGACATGCCAATATCTCGCCTAAAAATACGGCACAAACAATGAAACTTGGTGAATCGCCGGCACAAACGAAGCATAAAATAATGGTAAAAAGAAATTTTGAAAAAACTCAAAATAAAAAGTGGCCATACCAAATTGACATGCGAATATCTCGCTTAAAAATGCGGCACAAACGATGAAACTTAGTGAATCGCTGGCACAACCGAAGCCTAAAAGAATGGTCAAATGAAATTTTGAAAGAACTCAAAAATAAAAAGTGGCCATACCAAATTGACATGCGAATATCTCGCCTAAAAATGCGACACAAACTATGAAACTCGGTGAATCGCCGGCAAAGACGAAGCCTAATAGAATGGTAAAAAGAAATTTTGAAAAAACCCAAAATCAAAAAGTGGCCATACCAACTTGACATGCGAATATCTCGCGTAATAATGCGGCAAAAACGATGAAACTCAACGAATCGCTAGCAGAAACAAGGCCAAAGAGATTGGCAAAACGAAATTTTGAAAAAATTCAAAATATGAAATGTAATATTAATTTTTACTTGACACGCTAATATCTCGCTTAGTATGGCGGTAAAAACGAAAAAAACTTTTTATATTACTAAAATAGTTATTTGTAAATTTGTAGGTAAAAGAAAAATACTATTATTTGCTGTAATAGATATGTATTTATAGACAAATTATCAACCCATCAACCGCTGGTGTATGCTGGCAGTTAGTTACTTTAGTTGACGTAGAGATGCGCTGCTGGCTTCAGTATGTCAGTAACAGTTTTTCTTTAATAACTTCTTTAATATTGCGGCACAAACGATGAAACTTGGTGAATCGCCGGCACAAACGAGGCCAAAGAAAGAAAAAAAAAAAATTTGAAAAATCTCAAAGACAAGCGAAATCGCATGTCCAACTTCCGTCAAGTTGGTATGGCCACTTTAAATCCTTAATAACTTTTGCAATTTTTGAGCTAAATGGCTGAAATTTTGGGAAAGGACGGCACAAACGCGGCACAAACGATTGGTCAAAAGAAATTTTCAAAAACCTCAAAAAATAAAAAGTGGCCATTCCAACTTGACATGCCAATATCTCGCCTAAAAATGCGGCACAAACGATGAAACTTGGTGAATCGCTGGCACAACCGAAGCCTAAAAGAATGGTAAAAAGAAATTTTGAAAAAACTCAAAAAAAAAAGATATCAATTTAGGTCATATTAAATTGACATACGAATATCTCGCATAAAAATGCGGCACAAACAATGAAACTTGGTGAATCGCCGGCACAAACGAAGCATAAAATAATGGTAAAAAGAAATTTTGAAAAAACTCAAAAATAAAAAGTGGCCATACCAAATTGACATGCGAATATCTCGCTTAAAAATGCGGCACAAACGATGAAACTTAGTGAATCGCTGGCACAACCGAAGCCTAAAAGAATGGTCAAATGAAATTTTGAAAGAACTCAAAAATAAAAAGTGGCCATACCAAATTGACATGCGAATATCTCGCTTAAAAATGCGACACAAACGATGAAACTTGGTGAATCGCCGGCAAAGACGAAGCCTAATAGAATGGTAAAAAGAAATTTTGAAAAAACCCAAAATCAAAAAGTGGCCATACTAACTTGACATGCGAATATCTCGCGTAATAATGCGGCAAAAACGATGAAACTCAACGAATCGCTAGCAGAAACAAGGCCAAAGAGATTGGCAAAACGAAATTTTGAAAAAATTCAAAATATGAAATGTAATATTAATTTTTACTTGACACGCTAATATCTCGCTTAGTATGGCGGTAAAAACGAAAAATTTTTTATATTACTAAAATAGTTATTTGTAAATTTGTAGGTAAAAGAAAAATACTATTATTTGCTGTAAAAGATATGTATTTATAGACAAATTATCAACCCATCAACCGCTGGTGTATGCTGGCAGTTAGTTACTTTAGTTGACGTAGAGATGCGCTGCTGGCGTCAGTATGTCAGTAACAGTTTTTCTTTAATAACTTCTTTAATATTGCGGCACAAACGATGAAACTTGGTGAATCACCGGCACAATCGAGGCCAAAGAGAATAGCAAAAAAAAATTTTGAAAAATCTCAAAGTCAAGCGAAATCGCATGTCCAACTTCCGTCAAGTTGGTATGGCCACTTTAAATCCTTAATAACTTTTTCAATTTTTGAGCTAAATGGCTGAAATTTTGGGAAAGGACGGCACAAACGCGGCACAAACGATTGGTAAAAAGAAATTTTAAAAACCTCAAAAAATAAAAAGTGGCCATTCCAATTTGACATGCCAATATCTCGCCTAAAAATGCGGCACAAACGATGAAATTTGGCAAATCAGCGGCACAAACGAGGCCAAAGAGATTGGCAATAAGAAATTTTGAAAAAGTTCAACAAAGAAAAAGTTATATCAATTTTTGTCATATTAAATTGACCTGCGAATATCTCGCCTAAAAATGCGGCACAAACGATGAAACTTGGTGAATCGCTGGCACAACCGAAGCCTAATAGAATGGTAAAAAGAAATTTTGAAAAAACTCAAAAATAAAAAGTGGCCATACCAACTTGACATGCGAATATCACGCTTAATAATGTGGCACAAACGATAAAATTTGGCGAATCAGCGGCACAAACAAGGCCAGAGGGATTGGCAAAAAGAAATTTTGAAAAAGTTCAAAAAAAAAAGTTATATCAATTTTTGTCATATTAAATTGACATACGAATATCTCGCCTAAAAATGCGGCACAAACAATGAAACTTGGTGAATCGCCGGCACAAACGAAGCATAAAAGAATAGTAAAAAGAAATTTTGAAAAAACTCAAAAATTAAAAGTGGCTATACCAAATTGACATGCGAACATCTCGCTTAAAAATGCGGCACAAACGATGAAACTCAACAAATCGCTAGCAGAAACAAGGCCAAAGAGATTGGCAAAACGAAATTTTGAAAAAATTCAAAATATGAAATGTAACATTAATTTTTACTTGACACGCTAATATCTCGCTTAGTATGGCGGTAAAAACGAAAAAAACTTTTTATATTACTAAAATAGTTATTTGTAAATTTGTAGGTAAAAGAAAAATACTATTATTTGCTGTAGTAGATATGTATTTATAGACAAATTATCAACCCATCAACCGCTGGTGTATGCTGGCAGTTAGTTACTTTAGTTGACGTAGAGATGCGCTGCTGGCGTCAGTTTGTCAGTAACAGTTTTTCTTTAATAACTTCTTTAATATTGCGGCACAAACGATGAAACTTGGTGAATCACCGGCACAATCGAGGCCAAAGAGAATAGCAAAAAAAAATTTTGAAAAATCTCAAAGACAAGCGAAATCGCATGTCCAACTTCCGTCAAGTTGGTATGGCCACTTTAAATCCTTAATAACTTTTGCAATTTTTGAGCTAAATGGCTGAAATTTTGGGAAAGGACGGCACAAACGCGGCACAAACGATTGGTAAAAAGAAATTTTCAAAAACCTCAAAAAATAAAAAGTGGCCATTCCAACTTGACATGCCAATATCTCGCCTAAAAATGCGGCACAAACGATGAAACTTAGTGAATCGCTGGCACAACCGAAGCCTAAAAGAATGGTCAAAAGAAATTTTGAAAAAACTCAAAAATAAAAAGTGGCCATACCAAATTGACATGCGAATATCTCGCCTAAAAATGCGACACAAACGATGAAACTTGGTGAATCGCCGGCAAAGACGAAGCCTAATAGAATGGTAAAAAGAAATTTTGAAAAAACCCAAAATCAAAAAGTGGCCATACCAACTTGACATGCGAATATCTCGCGTAATAATGCGGCAAAAACGATGAAACTCAACGAATCGCTAGCAGAAACAAGGCCAAAGAGATTGGCAAAACGAAATTTTGAAAAAATTCAAAATATGAAATGTAATATTAATTTTTACTTGACACGCTAATATCTCGCTTAGTATGGCGGTAAAAACGAAAAAAACTTTTTATATTACTAAAATAGTTATTTGTAAATTTGTAGGTAAAAGAAAAATACTATTATTTGCTGTAATAGATATGTATTTATAGACAAATTATCAACCCATCAACCGCTGGTGTATGCTGGCAGTTAGTTACTTTAGTTGACGTAGAGATGCGCTGCTGGCTTCAGTATGTCAGTAACAGTTTTTCTTTAATAACTTCTTTAATATTGCGGCACAAACGATGAAACTTGGTGAATCGCCGGCACAAACGAGGCCAAAGAAAGAAAAAAAAAAAATTTTGAAAAATCTCAAAGACAAGCGAAATCGCATGTCCAACTTCCGTCAAGTTGGTATGGCCACTTTAAATCCTTAATAACTTTTGCAATTTTTGAGCTAAATGGCTGAAATTTTGGGAAAGGACGGCACAAACGCGGCACAAACGATTGGTAAAAAGAAATTTTCAAAAACCTCAAAAAATAAAAAGTGGCCATTCCAACTTGACATGCCAATATCTCGCCTTAAAATGCGGCACAAACGATGAAACTTGGTGAATCGCTGGCACAACCGAAGCCTAAAAGAATGGTAAAAAGAAATTTTGAAAAAACTCAAAAAAAAAAAGATATCAATTTAGGTCATATTAAATTGACATACGAATATCTCGCATAAAAATGCGGCACAAACAATGAAACTTGGTGAATCGCCGGCACAAACGAAGCATAAAATAATGGTAAAAAGAAATTTTGAAAGAACTCAAAAATAAAAAGTGGCCATACCAAATTGACATGCGAATATCTCGCCTAAAAATGCGACACAAACGATGAAACTTGGTGAATCGCCGGCAAAGACGAAGCCTAATAGAATGGTAAAAAGAAATTTTGAAAAAACCCAAAATCAAAAAGTGGCCATACCAACTTGACATGCGAATATCTCGCGTAATAATGCGGCAAAAACGATGAAACTCAACGAATCGCTAGCAGAAACAAGGCCAAAGATATTGGCAAATAGAAATTTTGAAAAAATTCAAAATATGAAATGTAATATTAATTTTTCTCATATTTACTTTACACGCTAATATCTCGCTTAGTATGGCGTTAAAAACGAAAAAAACTTTTTATATTACTAAAATAGTTATGTGTAAATTTCTAGGTAAAAGAAAAATACTATTATTTGCTGTAGTAGATATGTATTTATAGACAAATTATCAACCCATCAACCGCTGGTGTATGCTGGCAGTTAGTTACTTTAGTTGACGTAGAGATGCGCTGCTGGCGTGAGTATGTCAGTAACAGTTTTTCTTTAATAACTTCTTTAATATTGCGGCACAAACGATGAAACTTGGTGAATCACCGGCACAATCGAGGCCAAAGAGAATAGAAAAAAAAAATTTTGAAAAATCTCAAAGACAAGCGAAATCGCATGTCCAACTTCCGTCAAGTTGGTATGGCCACTTTAAATCCTTAATAACTTTTTCAATTTTTGAGCTAAATGGCTGAAATTTTGGGAAAGGACGGCACAAACGCGGCACAAACGATTGGTAAAAAAAAATTTTCAAAAACCTCAAAAAATAAAAAGTGGCCATTCCAACTTGACATGCCAATATCTCGCCTAAAAATGCGGCACAAACGATGAAACGTGGTAAATCGCCGGCACAAACGAAGCCTAAAAGAATGGTGAAAAGAAATTTTGAAAAAACTCAAAAATAAAAAGTGGCCATACCAAATTGACATGCGAATATCTCGCTTAAAAATGCGGCACAAACGATCAAATTTGGCAAATCAGCGGCACAAACGAGGCCAAAGAGATTGGCAATACGAAATTTTCAAAAACCTCAAAAAATTAAAAGTGGCCATTCCAACTTGACATGCCAATATCTCGCCTAAAAATGCGGCACAAACGATGAAACTTAGTGAATCGCTGGCACAACCGAAGCCTAAAAGAATGGTCAAAAGAAATTTTGAAAGAACTCAAAAATAAAAAGTGGTATACCAAATTGACATGCGAATATCTCGCTTAAAAATGCGGCACGAACGATTAAATTTGGCAAATCAGCGGCACAAACGAGGCCAAAGAGATTGGCAATAAGAAATTTTGAAAAAGTACAAAAAAGAAAAGTTATATCAATTTTTGTCATATTAAATTGACCTGCGAATATCTCGCCTAAAAATGCGGCACAAACGATGAAACTTGGTGAATCGCCGGCACAGACGAAGCATAAAAGAATGGTAAAAAGAAATTTTGAAAAAACTCAAAAATAAAAAGTGGCCATACCAAATTGACATGCGAATATCTCGCTTAAAAATGCGGCACAAACGATGAAATTTGGCGAATAAGCGGCACTAACGAGGCGAAAGAGATTGGCAAAAAGAAATTTTGAAAAAGTTCAAAAAAAAAAGTTATATTAATTTTTGTCATATTAAATTGACATAAGAATATCTCGCCTAAAAATGCGGCACAAACAATGAAACTTGGTGAATCGCCGGCACAAACGAAGCATAATAGAATGGTAAAAAGAAATTTTGAAAAAACCCAAAATCAAAAAGTGGCCATACCAACTTGACATGCGAATATCTCGCGTAATAATGCGGCAAAAACGATGAAACTCAACGAATCGCTAGCAGAAACAAGGCCAAAGATATTGGCAAATAGAAATTTTGAAAAAATTCAAAATATGAAATGTAATATTAATTTTTCTCATATTTATTTTACACGCTAATATCTCGCTTAGTATGGCGTTAAAAACGAAAAAAACTTTTTATATTACTAAAATAGTTATGTGTAAATTTCTAGGTAAAAGAAAAATACTATTATTTGCTGTAGTAGATATGTATTTATAGACAAATTATCAACCTATCAACCGCTGGTGTATGCTGGCAGTTAGTTACTTTAGTTGACGTAGAAATGCGCTGCTGGCGTCAGTATGTCAGTAACAGTTTTTCTTTAATAACTTCTTTAATATTGCGGCACAAACGATGAAACTTGGTGAATCACCGGCACAATCGAGGCCAAAGAGAATAGCAAAAAAAAATTTTGAAAAATCTCAAAGACAAGCGAAATCGCATGTCCAACTTCCGTCAAGTTGGTATGGCCACTTTAAATCCTTAATAACTTTTTCAATTTTTGAGCTAAATGGCTGAAATTTTGGGAAAGGACGGCACAAACGCGGCACAAACGATTGGTAAAAAGAAATTTTAAAAACCTCAAAAAATAAAAAGTGGCCATTCCAACTTGACATGCCAATATCTCGCCTAAAAATGCGGCACAAACGATGATATTTGGCAAATCAGCGGCACAAACGAGGCCAAAGAGATTGGCAATAAGAAATTTTGAAAAAGTTCAACAAAGAAAAAGTTATATCAATTTTTGTCATATTAAATTGACCTGCGAATATCTCGCCTAAAAATGCAGCACAAACGATGAAACTTGGTGAATCGCCGGCACAGACGAAGCATAAAAGAATGGTAAAAAGAAATTTTGAAAAAACTCAAAAATAAAAAGTGGCCATACCAAATTGACATGCGAATATCTCGCTTAAAAATGCGGCACAAACGATGAAATTTGGCGAATAAGCGGCACTAACGAGGCGAAAGAGATTGGCAAAAAGAAATCTTGACAAAGTTCAAAAAAAAAAGTTATATTAATTTTTGTCATATTAAATTGACATACGAATATCTCGCATAAAAATGCGGCACAAACAATGAAACTTGGTGAATCGCCGGCACAAACGAAGCATAAAAGAATGGTAAAAAGAAATTTTGAAAAAACACAAAATCAAAAAGTGGCCATACCAACTTGACATGCGAATATCTCGCGTAATAAAGCGGCACAAACGATGAAACTCAACAAATCGCTAGCAGAAACAAGGCCAAAGAGATTCGCAAAACGAAATTTTGAATAAATTCAAAATATGAAATGTAACATTAATTTTTACTTGACACGCTAATATCTCGCTTAGTATGGCGGTAAAAACGAAAAAAACTTTTTATATTACTAAAATAGTTATTTGTAAATTTGTAGGTAAAAGAAAAATACTATTATTTGCTGTAGTAGATATGTATTTATAGACAAATTATCAACCCATCAACCGCTGGTGTATGCTGGCAGTTAGTTACTTTAGTTGACGTAGATATGCGCTGCTGGCGTCAGTATGTCAGTAACAGTTTTTCTTTAATAACTTCTTTAATATTGCGGCACAAACGATGAAACTTGGTGAATCGCCGGCACAAACGAGGCCAAAGAGAGAAAAAAAAAAAATCTTGAAAAATCTCAAAGACAAGCGAAATCGCATGTCCAACTTCCGTCAAGTTGGTATGGCCACTTTAAATCCTTAATAACTTTTGCAATTTTTGAGCTAAATGGCTGAAATTTTGGGAAAGGACGGCACAAACGCGGCACAAACGATTAGTAAAAAGAAATTTTCAAAAACCTCAAAAAATAAAAAGTGTCCATTCCAACTTGACATGCCAATATCTCGCCTAAAAATGTGGCACAAACGATGAAACTTGGTGAATCGCTGGCACAACCGAAGCCTAAAAGAATAGTAAAAAGAAATTTTGAAAAAACTCAAAAATAAAAAGTGGCCATACCAACTTGACATGCGAATATCACGCTTAATAATGCGGCACAAACGATAAAATTTGGCGAATCAGCGGCACAAACAAGGCCAAAGAGATTGGCAAAAAGAAATTTTGAAAAAGTTCAAAAAAAAAAGTTATATCAATTTTTGTCATATTAAATTGACATACGAATATCTCGCCTGAAAATGCGGCACAAACAATGAAACTTGGTGAATCGCCGGCACAAACGAAGCATAAAAGAATAGTAAAAAGAAATATTGAAAAAACTCAAAAATTAAAAGTGGCCATACCAAATTGACATGCGAACATCTCGCTTAAAAATGCGGCACAAACGATGAATTTTTGGCAAATCAGCGGCTCAAACGAGGCCAAAGAGATTAGCAATAAGAAATTTTGAAAAAGTTCAAAAAAGAATAAGTTATATCAATTTTTGTCATATTAAATTGACATGCGAATATCTCGCCTAAAAATGCGGCACAAACGATGAAATTTGGTGAATCGTCGGCACAGACGAAGCCTAATATAATGGTAAAAAGAAATTTTGAAGAAACCCAAAATCAAAAAGTGGCTATACCAACTTGACATGCGAATATCTCGCGTAATAATGCGGCACAAACGATGAAACTCAACGAATCGCTAGCAGAAAAAAGGCCAAAGAGATTGGCAAAAAGAAATTTCGAAAAAATTCAAAATATGAAATGTAATATTAATTTTTCTCATATTTACTTGACACGCTAATATCTCGCTTAGTATGGCGGTAAAAACGAAAAAAACATTTTATATTACTAAAATAGTTATTTGTAAATTTGTAGGTAAAAGAAAAATACTATTATTTGCTGTAATAGATATGTATTTATAGACAAATTATCAACCCATCAACCGCTGGTGTATGCTGGCAGTTAGTTACTTTAGTTGACGTAGAGATGCGCTGCTGGCGTCAGTATGTCAGTAACAGTTTTTCTTTAATAACTTCTTTAATATTGCGGCACAAACGATGAAACTTGGTGAATCGGCGGCACAAACGAGACCAAAGAGAATAGCAAAAAAAAAGTTTTGAAAAATCTCAAAGACAAGCGAAATCGCATGTCCAACTTCCGTCAAGTTGGTATGGCCACTTTAAATCCTTAATAACATTTTCAATTTTTGAGCTAAATGGCTGAAACTTTATGAAAGGACGGCACAAACGCGGCACAAACGATTGGTAGAAAGAAATTTTCAAAAACCTCAAAAAATAAAAAGTGGCCATTCCAACTTGACATGCCAATATCTCGCCTAAAAATACGGCACAAACAATGAAACTTGGTGAATCGCCGGCACAAACGAAGCATAAAATAATCGTAAAAAGAAATTTTGAAAAAACTCAAAAATAAAAAGTGGCCATACCAAATTGACATGCGAATATCTCGCTTAAAAATGCGGCACAAACGATGAAACTTAGTGAATCGCTGGCACAACCGAAGCCTAAAAGAATGGTCAAATGAAATTTTGAAAGAACTCAAAAATAAAAAGTGGCCATACCAAATTGACATGCGAATATCTCGCCTAAAAATGCGACACAAACTATGAAACTTGGTGAATCGCCGGCAAAGACCAAGCCTAATAGAATGGTAAAAAGAAATTTTGAAAAAACCCAAAATCAAAAAGTTGCCATACCAACTTGACATGCGAATATCTCGCGTAATAATGCGGCAAAAACGATGAAACTCAACGAATCGCTAGCAGAAACAAGGCCAAAGAGATTGGCAAAACGAAATTTTGAAAAAATTCAAAATATGAAATGTAATATTAATTTTTACTTGACACGCTAATATCTCGCTTAGTATGGCGGTAAAAACGAAAAAAACTTTTTATATTACTAAAATAGTTATTTGTAAATTTGTAGGTAAAAGAAAAATACTATTATTTGCTGTAATAGATATGTATTTATAGACAAATTATCAACCCATCAACCGCTGGTGTATGCTGGCAGTTAGTTACTTTAGTTGACGTAGAGATGCGCTGCTGGCTTCAGTATGTCAGTAACAGTTTTTCTTTAATAACTTCTTTAATATTGCGGCCCAAACGATGAAACTTGGTGAATCGCCGGCACAAACGAGGCCAAAGAAAGAAAAAAAAAAAATTTTGAAAAATCTCAAAGACAAGCGAAATCGCATGTCCAACTTCCGTCAAGTTGGTATGGCCACTTTAAATCCTTAATAACTTTTGCAATTTTTGAGCTAAATGGCTGAAATTTTGGGAAAGGACGGCACAAACGCGGCACAAACGATTGGTAAAAAGAAATTTTCAAAAACCTCAAAAAATAAAAAGTGGCCATTCCAACTTGACATGCCAATATCTCGCTTAAAAATGCGGCACAAACGATGAAACATGGTGAATCGCTGGCACAACCGAAGCCTAAAAGAATGGTAAAAAGAAATTTTGAAAAAACTCAAAAATAAAAAGTGGCCATACCAACTTGACATGCGAATATCACGCTTAATAATGCGGCACAAACGATAAAATTTGGCGAAACAGCGGCACAAACAAGGCCAAAGAGATTGGCAAAAAGAAATTTTGAAAAAGTTCAAAAAAAAAAGTTATATCAATTTTTGTCATATTAAATTGACATACGAATATCTCGCCTAAAAATGCGGCACAAACAATGAAACTTGGTGAATCGCCGGCACAAACGAAGCATAAAAGAATGGTAAAAGGAAATTTTGAAAAAACTCAAAAATTAAAAGTGGCCATACCAAATTGACATGCGAACATCTCGCTTAAAAATGCGGCACAAACGATGAAATTTGGCGAATAAGCGGCACTAACGAGGCGAAAGAGATTGGCAAAAAGAAATTTTGAAAAATTTCAAAAAAAAAGTTATATTAATTTTTGTCATATTAAATTGACATACGAATATCTCGCCTAAAAATGCGGCACAAACAATGAAACTTGGTGAATCGCCGGCACAAACGAAGCATAATAGAATGGTAAAAAGAAATTTTGAAAAAACCCAAAATCAAAAAGTGGCCATACCAACTTGACATGCGAATATCTCGCGTAATAATGCGGCAAAAACGATGAAACTCAACGAATCGCTAGCAGAAACAAGGCCAAAGATATTGGCAAATAGAAATTTTGAAAAAATTCAAAATATGAAATGTAATATTAATTTTTCTCATATTTACTTTACACGCTAATATCTCGCTTAGTATGGCGTTAAAAACGAAAAAAACTTTTTATATTACTAAAATAGTTATGTGTAAATTTCTAGGTAAAAGAAAAATACTATTATTTGCTGTAGTAGATATGTATTTATAGACAAATTATCAACCCATCAACCGCTGGTGTATGCTGGCAGTTAGTTACTTTAGTTGACGTAGAGATGCGCTGCTGGCGTCAGTATGTCAGTAACAGTTTTTCTTTAATAACTTCTTTAATATTGCGGCACAAACGATGAAACTTGGTGAATCACCGGCACAATCGAGGCCAAAGAGAATAGCAAAAAAAAAATTTTGAAAAATCTCAAAGTCAAGCGAAATCGCATCTCCAACTTCCGTCAAGTTGGTATGGCCACTTTAAATCCTTAATAACTTTTTCAATTTTTGAGCTAAATGGCTGAAATTTTGGGAAAGGACGGCACAAACGCGGCACAAACGATTGGTAAAAAGAAATTTTAAAAACCTCAAAAAATAAAAAGTGGCCATTCCAATTTGACATGCCAATATCTCGCCTAAAAATGCGGCACAAACGATGAAATTTGGCAAATCAGCGGCACAAACGAGGCCAAAGAGATTGGCAATAAGAAATTTTGAAAAAGTTCAACAAAGAAAAAGTTATATCAATTTTTGTCATATTAAATTGACCTGCGAATATCTCGCCTAAAAATGCGGCACAAACGATGAAACTTGGTGAATCGCTGGCACAACCGAAGCCTAATAGAATGGTAAAAAGAAATTTTGAAAAAACTCAAAAATAAAAAGTGGCCATACCAACTTGACATGCGAATATCACGCTTAATAATGTGGCACAAACGATAAAATTTGGCGAATCAGCGGCACAAACAAGGCCAGAGGGATTGGCAAAATGAAATTTTGAAAAAGTTCAAAAAAAAAAGTTATATCAATTTTTGTCATATTAAATTGACATACGAATATCTCGCCTAAAAATGCGGCACAAACAATGAAACTTGGTGAATCGCCGGCACAAACGAAGCATAAAAGAATAGTAAAAAGAAATTTTGAAAAAACTCAAAAATTAAAAGTGGCTATACCAAATTGACATGCGAACATCTCGCTTAAAAATGCGGCACAAACGATGAAACTCAACAAATCGCTAGCAGAAACAAGGCCAAAGAGATTGGCAAAACGAAATTTTGAAAAAATTCAAAATATGAAATGTAACATTAATTTTTACTTGACACGCTAATATCTCGCTTAGTATGGCGGTAAAAACGAAAAAAACTTTTTATATTACTAAAATAGTTATTTGTAAATTTGTAGGTAAAAGAAAAATACTATTATTTGCTGTAGTAGATATGTATTTATAGACAAATTATCAACCCATCAACCGCTGGTGTATGCTGGCAGTTAGTTACTTTAGTTGACGTAGAGATGCGCTGCTGGCGTCAGTATGTCAGTAACAGTTTTTCTTTAATAACTTCTTTAATATTGCGGCACAAACAATGAAACTTGGTGAATCGCCGGCACAAACGAGGCCAAAGAAAATGGCAAAAAAAATTTTGAAAAATCTCAAAGACAAGCGAAATCGCATGTCCAACTTCCGTCAAGTTGGTATGGCCACATTAAATCCTTAATAACTTTTTCAATTTTTGAGCTAAATGGCTGAAATTTTGGGAAAGGACGGCACAAACGCGGCACAAACGATTGGTAAAAAGAAATTTTCAAAAACCTCAAAAAATAAAAAGTGGCCATTCCAACTTGACATGCCAATATCTCGCCTAAAAATGCGGCACAAACGATGAAACTTGGTGAATCGCTGGCACAACCGAAGCCTAATAGAATGGTAAAAAGAAATTTTGAAAAAACTCAAAAATAAAAAGTGGCCATACCAACTTGACATGCGAATATCACGCTTAATAATGTGGCTCAAACGATAAAATTTGGCTAATCAGCGGCAAAAACAAGGCCAGAGGGATTGGCAAAAAGAAATTTTGAAAAAGTTCAAAAAAAAAGTTATATCAATTTTTGTCATATTAAATTGACATACGAATATCTCGCCTAAAAATGCGGCACAAACAATGAAACTTGGTGAATCGCCGGCACAAACGAAGCATAAAAGAATAGTAAAAAGAAATTTTGAAAAAACTCAAAAATTAAAAGTGGCTATACCAAATTGACATGGGAACATCTCGCTTAAAAATGCGGCACAAACGATGAAATTCGGCAAATCAGCGGCACAAATGAGGCCAAAGAGATTAGCAATAAGAAATTTTGAAAAAGTTCAAAAAAGAAAAAGTTATATCAATTTTTGTCATATTAAATTGACATGCGAATATCTCACCTAAAAATGCGGCACAAACGATGAAACTTGGTGAATCGTCGGCACAGACGAAGCCTAATATAATGGTAAAAAGAAATTTTGAAGAAACCCAAAATCAAAAAGTGGCCATACCAACTTGACATGCGAATATCTCGTGTAATAATGCGGCACAAACGATGAAACTCAACGAATCGCTAGCAGAAAAAAGGCCAAAGAGATTGGCAAAAAGAAATTTCGAAAAAATTCAAAATATGAAATGTAATATTAATTTTTCTCATATTTACTTGACACGCTAATATCTCGCTTAGTATGGCGGTAAAAACGAAAAAAACTTTTTATATTACTAAAATAGTTATTTGTAAATTTGTAGGTAAAAGAAAAATACTATTATTTGCTGTAATAGATATGTATTTATAGACAAATTATCAACCCATCAACCGCTGGTGTATGCTGGCAGTTAGTTACTTTAGTTGACGTAGAGATGCGCTGCTGGCGTCAGTATGTCAGTAACAGTTTTTCTTTAATAACTTCTTTAATATTGCGGCACAAACGATGAAACTTGGTGAATCACCGGCACAATCGAGGCCAAAGAGAATAGCAAAAAAAAATTTTGAAAAATCTCAAAGACAAGCGAAATCGCATGTCCAACTTCCGTCAAGTTGGTATGGCCACTTTAAATCCTTAATAACTTTTGCAATTTTTGAGCTAAATGGCTGAAATTTTGGGAAAGGACGGCACAAACGCGGCACAAACGATTGGTAAAAAGAAATTTTCAAAAACCTCAAAAAATAAAAAGTGGCCATTCCAACTTGACATGCCAATATCTCGCCTAAAAATGCGGCACAAACGATGAAACTTAGTGAATCGCTGGCACAACCGAAGCCTAAAAGAATGGTCAAAAGAAATTTTGAAAAAACTCAAAAATAAAAAGTGGCCATACCAACTTGATATGCGAATATCTCGCTTGATGATGCGGCACAAACGATGAAATTTGGCGAATCAGCGGCACAAACGAGGCCAAAGAGATTGGCAAAAGGAAATTTTGAAAAAGTTCAAAAAAAAAAAGATATCAATTTAGGTCATATTAAATTGACATACGAATATCTCGCATAAAAATGCGGCACAAACAATGAAACTTGGTGAATCGCCGGCAAAAACGAAGCATAAAATAATGGTAAAAAGAAATTTTGAAAAAACTCAAAAATAAAAAGTGGCCATACCAAATTGACATGCGAATATCTCGCTTAAAAATGCGGCACAAACGATGAAACTTAGTGAATCGCTGGCACAACCGAAGCCTAAAAGAATGGTCAAATGAAATTTTGAAAGAACTCAAAAATAAAAAGTGGCCATACCAAATTGACATGCGAATATCTCGCCTAAAAATGCGACACAAACGATGAAACTTGGTGAATCGCCGGCAAAGACGAAGCCTAATAGAATGGTAAAAAGAAATTTTGAAAAAACCCAAAATCAAAAAGTGGCCATACCAACTTGACATGCGAATATCTCGCGTAATAATGCGGCAAAAACGATGAAACTCAACGAATCGCTAGCAGAAACAAGGCCAAAGAGATTGGCAAAACGAAATTTTGAAAAAATTCAAAATATGAAATGTAATATTAATTTTTACTTGACACGCTAATATCTCGCTTAGTATGGCGGTAAAAACGAAAAAAACTTTTTATATTACTAAAATAGTTATTTGTAAATTTGTAGGTAAAAGAAAAATACTATTATTTGCTGTAATAGATATGTATTTATAGACAAATTATCAACCCATCAACCGCTGTTGTATGCTGGCAGTTAGTTACTTTAGTTGACGTAGAGATGCGCTGCTGGCTTCAGTATGTCAGTAACAGTTTTTCTTTAATAACTTCTTTAATATTGCGGCACAAACGATGAAACTTGGTGAATCGCCGGCACAAACGAGGCCAAAGAGAGAACAAAAAAAAATTTTGAAAAATCTCAAAGACAAGCGAAATCACATGTCCAACTTCCGTCAAGTTGGTATGGCCTCTTTAAATCCTTAATAACTTTTGCAATTTTTGAGCTAAATGGCTGAAATTTTGGGAAAGGACGGCACAAACGCGGCACAAACGATTGGTAAAAAGAAATTTTAAAAACCTCAAAAAATAAAAAGTGGCCATTCCAATTTGACATGCCAATATCTCGCCTAAAAATGCGGCACAAACGATGAAATTTGGCAAATCAGCGGCACAAACGAGGCCAAAGAGATTGGCAATAAGAAATTTTGAAAAAGTTCAACAAAGAAAAAGTTATATCAATTTTTGTCATATTAAATTGACCTGCGAATATCTCGCCTAAAAATGCGGCACAAACGATGAAACTTGGTGAATCGCCGGCACAGACGAAGCATAAAAGAATGGTAAAAAGAAATTTTGAAAAAACTCAAAAATAAAAAGTGGCCATACCAAATTGACATGCGAATATCTCGCTTAAAAATGCGGCACAAACGATGAAATTTGGCGAATAAGCGGCACTAACGAGGCGAAAGAGATTGGCAAAAAGAAATTTTGAAAAAGTTCAAAAAAAAAAGTTATATTAATTTTTGTCATATTAAATTGACATACGAATATCTCGCCTAAAAATGCGGCACAAACAATGAAACTTGGTGAATCGCCGGCACAAACGAAGCATAAAAGAATGGTAAAAAGAAATTTTGAAAAAACACAAAATCAAAAAGTGGCCATACCAACTTGACATACGAATATCTCGTGTAATAATGCGGCACAAACGATGAAACTCAACAAATCGCTAGCAGAAACAAGGCCAAAGAGATTGGCAAAACGAAATTTTGAATAAATTCAAAATATGAAATGTAACATTAATTTTTACTTGACACGCTAATATCTCGCTTAGTATGGCGGTAAAAACGAAAAAAACTTTTTATATTACTAAAATAGTTATTTGTAAATTTGTAGGTAAAAGAAAAATACTATTATTTGCTGTAGTAGATATGTATTTATAGACAAATTATCAACCCATCAACCGCTGGTGTATGCTGGCAGTTAGTTACTTTAGTTGACGTAGAGATGCGCTGCTGGCGTCAGTATGTCAGTAACAGTTTTTCTTTAATAACTTCTTTAATATTGCGGCACAAACGATGAAACTTGGTGAATCGCCGGCACAAACGAGGCCAAAGAAAATGGCAAAAAAAATTTTGAAAAATCTCAAAGACAAGCGAAATCGCATGTCCAACTTCCGTCAAGTTGGTATGGCCACATTAAATCTTTAATAACTTTTTCAATTTTTGAGCTAAATGGCTGAAATTTTGGGAAAGGACGGCACAAACGCGGCACAAACGATTGGTAAAAAGAAATTTTCAAAAACCTCAAAAAATAAAAAGTGGCCATTCCAACTTGACATGCCAATATCTCGCCAAAAAATGCGGCACAAACGATGAAACTTGGTGAATCGCTGGCACAACCGATGCCTAATAGAATGGTAAAAAGAAATTTTGAAAAAACTCAAAAATAAAAAGTGGCCATACCAACTTGACATGCGAATATCACGCTTAATAATGTGGCACAAAGGATAAAATTTGGCGAATCTGCGGCACAAACAAGGCCAGAGGGATTGGCAAAAAGAAATTTTGAAAAAGTTCAAAAAAAAAAGTTATATCAATTTTTGTCATATTAAATTGACATACGAATATCTCGCCTAAAAATGCGGCACAAACAATGAAACTTGGTGAATCGCCGGCACAAACGAAGCATAAAAGAATAGTAAAAAGAAATTTTGAAAAAACTCAAAAATTAAAAGTGGCTATACCAAATTGACATGCGAACATCTCGCTTAAAAATGCGGCACAAACGATGAAATTTGGCAAATCAGCGGCACAAATGAGGCCAAAGAGATTAGCAATAAGAAATTTTGAAAAAGTTCAAAATGAAAAAGTTATATCAATTTTTGTCATATTAAATTGACATGCGAATATCTCAACTAAAAATGCGGCACAAACGATGAAACTTGGTGAATCGTCGGCACAGACGAAGCCTAATATAATGGTAAAAAGAAATTTTGAAGAAACCCAAAATCAAAAAGTGGCCATACCAACTTGACATGCGAATATCTCGCGTAATAATGCGGCACAAACGATGAAACTCAACGAATCGCTAGCAGAAAAAAGGCCAAAGAAATTGGCAAAAACAAATTTCGAAAAAATTCAAAATATGAAATGTAATATTAATTTTTACTTGACACGCTAATATCTCGCTTAGTATGGCGGTAAAAACGAAAAAAACTTTTTATATTACTAAAATAGTTATTTGTAAATTTGTAGGTAAAAGAAAAATACTATTATTTGCTGTAATAGATATGTATTTATAGACAAATTATCAACGCATCAACCGCTGGTGTATGCTGGCAGTTAGTTACTTTAGTTGACGTAGAGATGCGCTGCTGGCGTCAGTATGTCAGTAACAGTTTTTCTTTAATAACTTCTTTAATATTGCGGCACAAACGATGAAACTTGGTGAATCGCCGGCACAAACGAGGCCAAAGAGAGAGAAAAAAAAAATTTTGAAAAATCTCAAAGACAAGCGAAATCGCATGTCCAAATTCCGTCAAGTTGGTATGGCCACTTTAAATCCTTAATAACTTTTGCAATTTTTGAGCTAAATGGCTGAAATTTTGGGAAAGGACGGCACAAACGATTGGTAAAAAGAAATTTTCAAAAACCTCAAAAAATAAAAAGTGGCCATACCAAATTGACATGCGAATATCTCGCTTAAAAATGCGGCACAAACGATTAAATTTGGCAAATCAGCGGCACAAACGAGGCCAAAGAGATTGGTAATAAGAAATTTTCAAAAACCTCAAAAAATAAAAAGTGGCCATTCGAACTTGACATGCCAATATCTCGCCTAAAAATGCGGCACAAACGATGAAACTTAGTGAATCGCTGGCAAAACCGAAGCCTAAAAGAATGGTCAAAAGAAATTTTGAAAGAACTCAAAAATAAAAAGTGGCCATACCAAATTGACATGCGAATATCTCGCTTAAAAATGCGGCACAAACGATTAAATTTGGCAAATCAGCGGCACAAACGAGGCCAAAGAGATTGGCAAAAAGAAATTTTGAAAAAGTTCAAAAAAAAAAGTTATATCAATTTTTGTCATATTAAATTGACATACGAATATCTCGCCTAAAAATGCGGCACAAACAATGAAACTTGGTGAATCGCCGGCACAAACGAAGCATAAAAGAATGGTAAAAAGAAATTTTGAGAAAACCCAAAATCAAAAAGTGGCCGTACCAACTTGACATGCGAATATCTCGCGTAATAATGCGGCACAAACCATGAAACTTAACGAATCGCTAGCAGAAACAAGGCCAAAGAGATTGGCAAAACGAAATTTTGAAAAAATTCAAAATATGAAATGTAATATTAATTTTTACTTGACTCGCTAATATCTCGCTTAGTATGGCGGTAAAAACGAAAAAAACTTTTTATATTACTAAAATAGTTATTTGTAAATTTGTAGGTAAAAGAAAAATACTCTTATTTGCTGTAGTAGATATGTATTTATAGACAAATTATCAACCCATCAACCGCTGGTGTATGCTGGCAGTTAGTTACTTTAGTTGACGTAGAGATGTGCTGCTGGCGTCAGTATGTCAGTAACAGTTTTTCTTTAATAACTTCTTTAATATTGCGGCACAAACGATGAAACTTGGTGAATCGCCGGCACAAACGAGGCCAAAGAGAATAGCAAAAAAAAAATTTTGAAAAATCTCAAAGACAAGCGAAATCGCATGTCCAACTTCCGTCAAGTTGGTATGGCCACTTTAAATCATTAATAACTTTTTCAATTTTTGAGCTAAATGGCTGAAATTTTGGGAAAGGACGGCACAAACGTGGCACAAACGATTGGTAAAAAGAAATTTTCAAAAACCTCAAAAAATAAAAAGTGGCCATTCCAACTTGACATGTTAATATCTCGCCTAAAAATGCGGCACAAACGATGAAACTTAGTGAATCGCTGGCACAACCGAAGCCTAAAAGAATGGTCAAAAGAAATTTTGAAAAAACTCAAAAATAAAAAGTGGCTATACCAAATTGACATGCGAATATCTCGCTTAAAAATGCGGCACAAATGATTAAATTTGGCAAATCAGCGGCACAAACGAGGCCAAAGAGATTGGCAATAAGAAATTTTGAAAAAGTACAAAAAAGAAAAAGTTATATCAATTTTTGTCATATTAAATTTACATGCGAATATCTCGCCTAAAAATGCGGCACAAACGATGAAACTTGGTGAATCGCCGGCACAGACGAAGCATAAAAAATGGTAAAAAGAAATTTTGAAAAAACTCAAAAATAAAAAGTGGCCATACCAAATTGACATGCGAATATCTCGCTTAAAAATGCGGCACAAACGATGAAATTTGGCGAATAAGCGGCACTAACGAGGCGAAAGAGATTGGCAAAAAGAAATTTTGAAAAAGTTCAAAAAAAAAAGTTATATTAATTTTTGTCATATTAAATTGACATACGAATATCTCGCCTAAAAATGCGGCACAAACAATGAAACTTGGTGAATCGCCGGCACAAACGAAGCATAATAGAATGGTAAAAAGAAATTTTGAAAAAACCCAAAATCAAAAAGTGGCCATACCAACTTGACATGCGAATATCTCGCGTAATAATGCGGCAAAAACGATGAAACTCAACGAATCGCTAGCAGAAACAAGGCCAAAGATATTGGCAAATAGAAATTTTGAAAAAATTCAAAATATGAAATGTAATATTAATTTTTCTCATATTTACTTTTCACGCTAATATCTCGCTTAGTATGGCGTTAAAAACGAAAAAAACTTTTTATATTACTAAAATAGTTATGTGTAAATTTCTAGGTAAAAGAAAAATACTATTATTTGCTGTAGTAGATATGTATTTATAGACAAATTATCAACCCATCAACCGCTGGTGTATGCTGGCAGTTAGTTACTTTAGTTGACGTAGAGATGCGCTGCTGGCGTCAGTATGTCAGTAACAGTTTTTCTTTAATAACTTCTTTAATATTGCGGCACAAACGATGAAACTTGGTGAATCACCGGCACAATCGAGGCCAAAGAGAATAGCAAAAAAAAATTTTGAAAAATCTCAAAGACAAGCGAAATCGCATGTCCAACTTCCGTCAAGTTGGTATGGCCACTTTAAATCCTTAATAACTTTTTCAATTTTTGAGCTAAATGGCTGAAATTTTGGGAAAGGACGGCACAAACGCGGCACAAACGATTGGTAAAAAGAAATTTTAAAAACCTCAAAAAATAAAAAGTGGCCATTCCAACTTGACATGCCAATATCTCGCCTAAAAATGCGGCACAAACGATGATATTTGGCAAATCAGCGGCACAAACGAGGCCAAAGAGATAGGCAATAAGAAATTTTGAAAAAGTTCAACAAAGAAAAAGTTATATCAATTTTTGTCATATTAAATTGACCTGCGAATATCTCGCCTAAAAATGCAGCACAAACGATGAAACTTGGTGAATCGCCGGCACAGACGAAGCATAAAAGAATGGTAAAAAGAAATTTTGAAAAAACTCAAAAATAAAAAGTGGCCATACCAAATTGACATGCGAATATCTCGCTTAAAAATGCGGCACAAACGATGAAATTTGGCGAATAAGCGGCACTAACGAGGCGAAAGAGATTGGCAAAAAGAAATCTTGAAAAAGTTCAAAAAAAAAAGTTATATTAATTTTTGTCATATTAAATTGACATGCGAATATCTCGCCTAAAAATGCGACACAAACTATGAAACTTGGTGAATCGCCGGCAAAGACGAAGCCTAATAGAATGGTAAAAAGAAATTTTGAAAAAACCCAAAATCAAAAAGTGGCCATACCAACTTGACATGCGAATATCTCGCGTAATAATGCGGCAAAAACGATGAAACTCAACGAATCGCTAGCAGAAACAAGGCCAAAGAGATTGGCAAAACGAAATTTTGAAAAAATTCAAAATATGAAATGTAATATTAATTTTTACTTGACACGCTAATATCTCGCTTAGTATGGCGGTAAAAACGAAAAAAACTTTTTATATTACTAAAATAGTTATTTGTAAATTTGTAGGTAAAAGAAAAATACTATTATTTGCTGTAATAGATATGTATTTATAGACAAATTATCAACCCATCAACCGCTGGTGTATGCTGGCAGTTAGTTACTTTAGTTGACGTAGAGATGCGCTGCTGGCTTCAGTATGTCAGTAACAGTTTTTCTTTAATAACTTCTTTAATATTGCGGCACAAACGATGAAACTTGGTGAATCGCCGGCACAAACGAGGCCAAAGAAAGAAAAAAAAAAAATTTTGAAAAATCTCAAAGACAAGCGAAATCGCATGTCCAACTTCCGTCAAGTTGGTATGGCCACTTTAAATCCTTAATAACTTTTGCAATTTTTGAGCTAAATGGCTGAAATTTTGGGAAAGGACGGCACAAACGCGGCACAAACGATTGGTAAAAAGAAATTTTCAAAAACCTCAAAAAATAAAAAGTGGCCATTCCAACTTGACATGCCAATATCTCGCTTAAAAATGCGGCACAAACGATGAAACTTGGTGAATCGCTGGCAAAACCGAAGCCTAAAAGAATGGTAAAAAGAAATTTTGAAAAAACTCAAAAATAAAAAGTGGCCATACCAACTTGACATGCGAATATCACGCTTAATAATGCGGCACAAACGATAAAATTTGGCGAAACAGCGGCACAAACAAGGCCAAAGAGATTGGCAAAAAGAAATTTTGAAAAAGTTCAAAAAAAAAGTTATATCAATTTTTGTCATATTAAATTGACATACGAATATCTCGCCTAAAAATGCGGCACAAACAATGAAACTTGGTGAATCGCCGGCACAAACGAAGCATAAAAGAATGGTAAAAGGAAATTTTGAAAAAACTCAAAAATTAAAAGTGGCCATACCAAATTGACATGCGAACATCTCGCTTAAAAATGCGGCACAAACGATGAAATTTGGCAAATCAGCGGCTCAAACGAGGCCAAAGAGATTAGCAATATGTAATTTTGAAAAAGTTCAAAAAATTAAAAGTGGCCATTCCAACTTGACATGCCAATATCTCGCCTAAAAATGCGGCACAAACGATGAAACTTAGTGAATCGCTGGCACAACCGAAGCCTAAAAGAATGGTCAAAAGAAATTTTGAAAGAACTCAAAAATAAAAAGTGGTATACCAAATTGACATGCGAATATCTCGCTTAAAAATGCGGCACAAACGATTAAATTTGGCAAATCAGCGGCACAAACGAGGCCAAAGAGATTGGCAATAAGAAATTTTGAAAAAGTACAAAAAAGAAAAAGTTATATCAATTTTTGTCATATTAAATTGACCTGCGAATATCTCGCCTAAAAATGCGGCACAAACGATGAAACTTGGTGAATCGCCGGCACAGACGAAGCATAAAAGAATGGTAAAAAGAAATTTTGAAAAAACTCAAAAATAAAAAGTGGCCATACCAAATTGACATGCGAATATCTCGCTTAAAAATGCGGCACAAACGATGAAATTTGGCGAATAAGCGGCACTAACGAGGCGAAAGAGATTGGCAAAAAGAAATTTTGAAAAATTTCAAAAAAAAAGTTATATTAATTTTTGTCATATTAAATTGACATACGAATATCTCGCCTAAAAATGCGGCACAAACAATGAAACTTGGTGAATCGCCGGCACAAACGAAGCATAATAGAATGGTAAAAAGAAATTTTGAAAAAACCCAAAATCAAAAAGTGGCCATACCAACTTGACATGCGAATATCTCGCGTAATAATGCGGCAAAAACGATGAAACTCAACGAATCGCTAGCAGAAACAAGGCCAAAGATATTGGCAAATAGAAATTTTGAAAAAATTCAAAATATGAAATGTAATATTAATTTTTCTCATATTTACTTTACACGCTAATATCTCGCTTAGTATGGCGTTAAAAACGAAAAAAACTTTTTATATTACTAAAATAGTTATGTGTAAATTTCTAGGTAAAAGAAAAATACTATTATTTGCTGTAGTAGATATGTATTAATAGACAAATTATCAACCCATCAACCGCTGGTGTATGCTGGCAGTTAGTTACTTTAGTTGACGTAGAGATGCGCTGCTGGCGTCAGTATGTCAGTAACAGTTTTTCTTTAATAACTTCTTTAATATTGCGGCACAAACGATGAAACTTGGTGAATCACCGGCACAATCGAGGCCAAAGAGAATAGCAAAAAAAAATTTTGAAAAATCTCAAAGTCAAGCGAAATCGCATCTCCAACTTCCGTCAAGTTGGTATGGCCACTTTAAATCCTTAATAACTTTTTCAATTTTTGAGCTAAATGGCTGAAATTTTGGGAAAGGACGGCACAAACGCGGCACAAACGATTGGTAAAAAGAAATTTTAAAAACCTCAAAAAATAAAAAGTGGCCATTCCAATTTGACATGCCAATATCTCGCCTAAAAATGCGGCACAAACGATGAAATTTGGCAAATCAGCGGCACAAACGAGGCCAAAGAGATTGGCAATAAGAAATTTTGAAAAAGTTCAACAAAGAAAAAGTTATATCAATTTTTGTCATATTAAATTGACCTGCGAATATCTCGCCTAAAAATGCGGCACAAACGATGAAACTTGGTGAATCGCTGTCACAACCGAAGCCTAATAGAATGGTAAAAAGAAATTTTGAAAAAACTCAAAAATAAAAAGTGGCCATACCAACTTGACATGCGAATATCACGCTTAATAATGTGGCACAAACGATAAAATTTGGCGAATCAGCGGCACAAACAAGGCCAGAGGGATTGGCAAAAAGAAATTTTGAAAAACTTCAAAAAAAAAAGTTATATCAATTTTTGTCATATTAAATTGACATACGAATATCTCGCCTAAAAATGCGGCACAAACAATGAAACTTGGTGAATCGCCGGCACAAACGAAGCATAAAAGAATAGTAAAAAGAAATTTTGAAAAAACTCAAAAATTAAAAGTGGCTATACCAAATTGACATGCGAACATCTCGCTTAAAAATGCGGCACAAACGATGAAACTCAACAAATCGCTAGCAGAAACAAGGCCAAAGAGATTGGCAAAACGAAATTTTGAAAAAATTCAAAATATGAAATGTAACATTAATTTTTACTTGACACGCTAATATCTCGCTTAGTATGGCGGTAAAAACGAAAAAAACTTTTTATATTACTAAAATAGTTATTTGTAAATTTGTAGGTAAAAGAAAAATACTATTATTTGCTGTAGTAGATATGTATTTATAGACAAATTATCAACCCATCAACCGCTGGTGTATGCTGGCAGTTAGTTACTTTAGTTGACGTAGAGATGCGCTGCTGGCGTCAGTATGTCAGTAACAGTTTTTCTTTAATAACTTCTTTAATATTGCGGCACAAACGATGAAACTTGGTGAATCGCCGGCACAAACGAGGCCAAAGAAAATGGCAAAAAAAATTTTGAAAAATCTCAAAGACAAGCGAAATCGCATGTCCAACTTCCGTCAAGTTGGTATGGCCACATTAAATCCTTAATAACTTTTTCAATTTTTGAGCTAAATGGCTGAAATTTTGGGAAAGGACGGCACAAACGCGGCACAAACGATTGGTAAAAAGAAATTTTCAAAAACCTCAAAAAATAAAAAGTGGCCATTCCAACTTGACATGCCAATATCTCGCCTAAAAATTCGGCACAAACGATGAAACTTGGTGAATCGCTGGCACAACCGAAGCCTAATAGAATGGTAAAAAGAAATTTTGAAAAAACTCAAAAATAAAAAGTGGCCATACCAACTTGACATGCGAATATCACGCTTAATAATGTGGCTCAAACGATAAAATTTGGCTAATCAGCGGCAAAAACAAGGCCAGAGGGATTGGCAAAAAGAAATTTTGAAAAAGTTCAAAAAAAAAATTTATATCAATTTTTGTCATATTAAATTGACATACGAATATCTCGCCTAAAAATGCGGCACAAACAATGAAACTTGGTGAATCGCCGGCACAAACGAAGCATAAAAGAATAGTAAAAAGAAATTTTGAAAAAACTCAAAAATTAAAAGTGGCTATACCAAATTGACATGCGAACATCTCGCTTAAAAATGCGGCACAAACGATGAAATTTGGCAAATCAGCGGCACAAATGAGGCCAAAGAGATTAGCAATAAGAAATTTTGAAAAAGTTCAAAAAAGAAAAAGTTATATCAATTTTTGTCATATTAAATTGACATGCGAATATCTCACCTAAAAATGCGGCACAAACGATGAAACTTGGTGAATCGTCGGCACAGACGAAGCCTAATATAATGGTAAAAAGAAATTTTGAAGAAACCCAAAATCAAAAAGTGGCCTTACCAACGTGACATGCGAATATCTCGCGTAATAATGCGGCACAAACGATGAAACTCAACGAATCGCTAGCAGAAAAAAGGGCAAAGAGATTGGCAAAAAGAAATTTCGAAAAAATTCAAAATATGAAATGTAATATTAATTTTTCTCATATTTACTTGACACGCTAATATCTCGCTTAGTATGGCGGTAAAAACGAAAAAAACTTTTTATATTACTAAAATAGTTATTTGTAAATTTGTAGGTAAAAGAAAAATACTATTATTTGCTGTAATAGATATGTATTTATAGACAAATTATCAACCCATCAACCGCTGGTGTATGCTGGCAGTTAGTTACTTTAGTTGACGTAGAGATGCGCTGCTGGCGTCAGTATGTCAGTAACAGTTTTTCTTTAATAACTTCTTTAATATTGCGGCACAAACGATGAAACTTGGTGAATCACCGGCACAATCGAGGCCAAAGAGAATAGCAAAAAAAAATTTTGAAAAATCTCAAAGACAAGCGAAATCGCATGTCCAACTTCCGTCAAGTTGGTATGGCCACTTTAAATCCTTAATAACTTTTGCAATTTTTGAGCTAAATGGCTGAAATTTTGGGAAAGGACGGCACAAACGCGGCACAAACGATTGGTAAAAAGAAATTTTCAAAAACCTCAAAAAATAAAAAGTGGCCATTCCAACTTGACATACGAATATCACGCCTAAAAATGCGGCACAAACAATGAAACTTGGTGAATCGCCGGCACAAACGATGCATAAAAGAATAGTAAAAAGAAATTTTGAAAAAAGTCAAAAATTAAAAGTGGCTATACCAAATTGACATGCGAACATCTCGCTTAAAAATGCGGCACAAACGATGAAACTCAACAAATCGCTAGCAGAAACAAGGCCAAAGAGATTGGCAAAACGAAATTTTGAAAAAATTCAAAATATGAAATGTAACATTAATTTTTAATTGACACGCTAATATCTCGCTTAGTATGGCGGTAAAAACGAAAAAAACTTTTTATATTACTAAAATAGTTATTTGTAAATTTGTAGGTAAAAGAAAAATACTATTATTTGCTGTAGTAGATATGTATTTATAGACAAATTATCAACCCATCAACCGCTGGTGTATGCTGGCAGTTAGTTACTTTAGTTGACGTAGAGATGCGCTGCTGGCGTCAGTATGTCAGTAACAGTTTTTCTTTAATAACTTCTTTAATATTGCGGCACAAACGATGAAACTTGGTGAATCGCCGGCACAAACGAGGCCAAAGAAAATGGCAAAAAAAATTTTGAAAAATCTCAAAGACAAGCGAAATCGCATGTCCAACTTCCGTCAAGTTGGTATGGCCACATTAAATCCTTAATAACTTTTTCAATTTTTGAGCTAAATGGCTGAAGTTTTGGGAAAGGACGGCACAAACGCGGCACAAACGATTGGTAAAAAGAAATTTTCAAAAACCTCAAAAAATAAAAAGTGGCCATTCCAACTTGACATGCCAATATCTCGCCTAAAAATTCGGCACAAACGATGAAACTTGGTGAATCGCTGGCACAACCGAAGCCTAATAGAATGGTAAAAAGAAATTTTGAAAAAACTCAAAAATAAAAAGTGGCCATACCAACTTGACATGCGAATATCACGCTTAATAATGTGGCTCAAACGATAAAATTTGGCTAATCAGCGGCAAAAACAAGGCCAGAGGGATTGGCAAAAAGAAATTTTGAAAAAGTTCAAAAAAAAAATTTATATCAATTTTTGTCATATTAAATTGACATACGAATATCTCGCCTAAAAATGCGGCACAAACAATGAAACTTGGTGAATCGCCGGCACAAACGAAGCATAAAAGAATAGTAAAAAGAAATTTTGAAAAACTCAAAAATTAAAAGTGGCTATACCAAATTGACATGCGAACATCTCGCTTAAAAATGCGGCACAAACGATGAAATTTGGCAAATCAGCGGCACAAATGAGGCCAAAGAGATTAGCAATAAGAAATTTTGAAAAAGTTCAAAAAAGAAAAAGTTATATCAATTTTTGTCATATTAAATTGACATGCGAATATCTCACCTAAAAATGCGGCACAAACGATGAAACTTGGTGAATCGTCGGCACAGACGAAGCCTAATATAATGGTAAAAAGAAATTTTGAAGAAACCCAAAATCAAAAAGTGGCCTTACCAACGTGACATGCGAATATCTCGCGTAATAATGCGGCACAAACGATGAAACTCAACGAATCGCTAGCAGAAAAAAGGCCAAAGAGATTGGCAAAAAGAAATTTCGAAAAAATTCAAAATATGAAATGTAATATTAATTTTTCTCATATTTACTTGACACGCTAATATCTCGCTTAGTATGGCGGCAAAAACGAAAAAAACTTTTTATATTACTAAAATAGTTATTTGTAAATTTGTAGGTAAAAGAAAAATACTATTATTTGCTGTAATAGATATGTATTTATAGACAAATTATCAACGCATCAACCGCTGGTGTATGCTGGCAGTTAGTTACTTTAGTTGACGTAGAGATGCGCTGCTGGCGTCAGTATGTCAGTAACAGTTTTTCTTTAATAACTTCTTTAATATTGCGGCACAAACGATGAAACTTGGTGAATCACCGGCACAATCGAGGCCAAAGAGAATAGCAAAAAAAAATTTTGAAAAATCTCAAAGACAAGCGAAATCGCATGTCCAACTTCCGTCAAGTTGGTATGGCCACTTTAAATCCTTAATAACTTTTGCAATTTTTGAGGTAAATGGCTGAAATTTTGGGAAAGGACGGCACAAACGCGGCACAAACGATTGGTAAAAAGAAATTTTCAAAAACCTCAAAAAATAAAAAGTGGCCATTCCAACTTGACATGCCAATATCTCGCATAAAAATGCGGCACAAACGATGAAACTTAGTGAATCGCTGGCACAACCGAAGCCTAAAAGAATGGTCAAAAGAAATTTTGAAAAAACTCAAAAATAAAAAGTGGCCATACCAACTTGATATGCGAATATCTCGCTTGATGATGCGGCACAAACGATGAAATTTGGCGAATCAGCGGCACAAACGAGGCCAAAGAGATTGGCAAAAGGAAATTTTGAAAAAGTTCAAAAAAAAAAGATATCAATTTAGGTCATATTAAATTGACATACGAATATCTCGCATAAAAATGCGGCACAAACAATGAAACTTGGTGAATCGCCGGCACAAACGAAGCATAAAATAATGGTAAAAAGAAATTTTGAAAAAACTCAAAAATAAAAAGTGGCCATACCAAATTGACATGCGAATATCTCGCTTAAAAATGCGGCACAAACGATGAAACTTAGTGAATCGCTGGCACAACCGAAGCCTAAAAGAATGGTCAAATGAAATTTTGAATGAACTCAAAAATAAAAAGTGGCCATACCAAATTGACATGCGAATATCTCGCCTAAAAATGCGACACAAACGATGAAACTTGGTGAATCGCCGGCAAAGACGAAGCCTAATAGAATGGTAAAAAGAAATTTGGAAAAAACCCAAAATCAAAAAGTGGCCATACCAACTTGACATGCGAATATCTCGCGTAATAATGCGGCAAAAACGATGAAACTCAACGAATCGCTAGCAGAAACAAGGCCAAAGAGATTGGCAAAACGAAATTTTGAAAAAATTCAAAATATGAAATGTAATATTAATTTTTACTTGACACGCTAATATCTCGCTTAGTATGGCGGTAAAAACGAAAAAAACTTTTTATATTACTAAAATAGTTATTTGTAAATTTGTAGGTAAAAGAAAAATACTATTATTTGCTGTAATAGATATGTATTTATAGACAAATTATCAACCCATCAACCGCTGGTGTATGCTGGCAGTTAGTTACTTTAGTTGACGTAGAGATGCGCTGCTGGCTTCAGTATGTCAGTAACAGTTTTTCTTTAATAACTTCTTTAATATTGCGGCACAAACGATGAAACTTGGTGAATCGCCGGCACAAACGATGCCAAAGAAAGAAAAAAAAAAAATTTTGAAAAATCTCAAAGACAAGCGAAATCGCATGTCCAACTTCCGTCAAGTTGGTATGGCCACTTTAAATCCTTAATAACTTTTGCAATTTTTGAGCTAAATGGCTGAAATTTTGGGAAAGGACGGCACAAACGCGGCACAAACGATTGGTAAAAAGAAATTTTCAAAAACCTCAAAAAATAAAAAGTGGCCATTCCAACTTGACATGCCAATATCTCGCCTAAAAATGCGGCACAAACGATGAAACTTGGTGAATCGCTGGCACAACCGAAGCCTAAAAGAATGGTAAAAAGAAATTTTGAAAAAACTCAAAAAAAAAAAAGATATCAATTTAGGTCATATTAAATTGACATACGAATATCTCGCATAAAAATGCGGCACAAACAATGAAACTTGGTGAATCGCCGGCACAAACGAAGCATAAAATAATGGTAAAAAGAAATTTTGAAAAAACTCAAAAATAAAAAGTGGCCATACCAAATTGACATGCGAATATCTCGCTTAAAAATGCGGCACAAACGATGAAACTTAGTGAATCGCTGCCACAACCGAAGCCTAAAAGAATGGTCAAATGAAATTTTGAAAGAACTCAAAAATAAAAAGTGGCCATACCAAATTGACATGCGAATATCTCGCCTAAAAATGCGACACAAACGATGAAACTTGGTGAATCGCCGGCAAAGACGAAGCCTAATAGAATGGTAAAAAGAAATTTTGAAAAAACCCAAAATCAAAAAGTGGCCATACCAACTTGACATGCGAATATCTCGCGTAATAATGCGGCAAAAACGATGAAACTCAACGAATCGCTAGCAGAAACAAGGCCAAAGAGATTGGCAAAACGAAATTTTGAAAAAATTCAAAATATGAAATGTAATATTAATTTTTACTTGACACGCTAATATCTCGCTTAGTATGGCGGTAAAAACGAAAAAAACTTTTTATATTACTAAAATAGTTATTTGTAAATTTGTAGGTAAAAGAAAAATACTATTATTTGCTGTAATAGATATGTATTTATAGACAAATTATCAACCCATCAACCGCTGGTGTATGCTGGCAGTTAGTTACTTTAGTTGACGTAGAGATGCGCTGCTGGCTTCAGTATGTCAGTAACAGTTTTTCTTTAATAACTTCTTTAATATTGCGGCACAAACGATGAAACTTGGTGAATCGCCGGCACAAACGATGCCAAAGAAAGAAAAAAAAAAAATTTTGAAAAATCTCAAAGACAAGCGAAATCGCATGTCCAACTTCCGTCAAGTTGGTATGGCCACTTTAAATCCTTAATAACTTTTGCAATTTTTGAGCTAAATGGCTGAAATTTTGGGAAAGGACGGCACAAACGCGGCACAAACGATTGGTAAAAAGAAATTTTCAAAAACCTCAAAAAATAAAAAGTGGCCATTCCAACTTGACATGCCAATATCTCGCCTAAAAATGCGGCACAAACGATGAAACTTGGTGAATCGCTGGCACAACCGAAGCCTAAAAGAATGGTAAAAAGAAATTTTGAAAAAACTCAAAAAAAAAAAAGATATCAATTTAGGTCATATTAAATTGACATACGAATATCTCGCATAAAAATGCGGCACAAACAATGAAACTTGGTGAATCGCCGGCACAAACGAAGCATAAAATAATGGTAAAAAGAAATTTTGAAAAAACTCAAAAATAAAAAGTGGCCATACCAAATTGACATGCGAATATCTCGCTTAAAAATGCGGCACAAACGATGAAACTTAGTGAATCGCTGCCACAACCGAAGCCTAAAAGAATGGTCAAATGAAATTTTGAAAGAACTCAAAAATAAAAAGTGGCCATACCAAATTGACATGCGAATATCTCGCCTAAAAATGCGACACAAACGATGAAACTTGGTGAATCGCCGGCAAAGACGAAGCCTAATAGAATGGTAAAAAGAAATTTTGAAAAAACCCAAAATCAAAAAGTGGCCATACCAACTTGACATGCGAATATCTCGCGTAATAATGCGGCAAAAACGATGAAACTCAACGAATCGCTAGCAGAAACAAGTCCAAAGAGATTGGCAAAACGAAATTTTGAAAAAATTCAAAATATGAAATGTAATATTAATTTTTACTTGACACGCTAATATCTCGCTTAGTATGGCGGTAAAAACGAAAAAAACTTTTTATATTACTAAAATAGTTATTTGTAAATTTGTAGGTAAAAGAAAAATACTATTATTTGCTGTAAAAGATATGTACTTATAGACAAATTATCAACCCATCAACCGCTGTTGTATGCTGGCAGTTAGTTACTTTAGTTGACGTAGAGATGCGCTGCTGGCTTCAGTATGTCAGTAACAGTTTTTCTTTAATAACTTCTTTAATATTGCGGCACAAACGATGAAACTTGGTGAATCGCCGGCACAAACGAGGCCAAAGAGAGAACAAAAAAAAATTTTGAAAAATCTCAAAGACAAGCGAAATCGCATGTCCAACTTCCGTCAAGTTGGTATGGCCACTTTAAATCCTTAATAACTTTTGCAATTTTTGAGCTAAATGGCTGAAATTTTGGGAAAGGACGGCACAAACGCGGCACAAACGATTGGTTAAAAGAAATTTTCAAAAACCTCAAAAAATAAAAAGTGGCCATTCCAATTTGACATGCCAATATCTCGCCTAAAAATGCGGCACAAACGATGAAATTTGGCAAATCAGCGGCACAAACGAGGCCAAAGAGATTGGCAATAAGAAATTTTGAAAAAGTTCAACAAAGAAAAAGTTATATCAATTTTTGTCATATTAAATTGACCTGCGAATATCTCGCCTAAAAATGCGGCACAAACGATGAAACTTGGTGAATCGCCGGCACAGACGAAGCATAAAAGAATGGTAAAAAGAAATTTTGAAAAAACTCAAAAATAAAAAGTGGCCATACCAAATTGACATGCGAATATCTCGCTTAAAAATGCGGCACAAACGATGAAATTTGGCGAATAAGCGGCACTAACGAGGCGAAAGAGATTGGCAAAAAGAAATCTTGAAAAAGTTCAAAAAAAAAAGTTATATTAATTTTTGTCATATTAAATTGACATACGAATATCTCGCCTAAAAATGCGGCACAAACAATGAAACTTGGTGAATCGCCGGCACAAACGAAGCATAAAAGAATGGTAAAAAGAAATTTTGAAAAAACACAAAATCAAAAAGTGGCCATACCAACTTGACATACGAATATCTCGTGTAATAATGCGGCACAAACGATGAAACTCAACAAATCGCTAGCAGAAAGAAGGCCAAAGAGATTGGCAAAACGAAATTTTGAATAAATTCAAAATATGAAATGTAACATTAATTTTTACTTGACACGCTAATATCTCGCTTAGTATGGCTGTAAAAACGAAAAAAACTTTTTATATTACTAAAATAGTTATTTGTAAATTTGTAGGTAAAAGAAAAATACTATTATTTGCTGTAGTAGATATGTATTTATAGACAAATTATCAACCCATCAACCGCTGGTGTATGCTGGCAGTTAGTTACTTTAGTTGACGTAGAGATGCGCTGCTGGCGTCAGTATGTCAGTAACAGTTTTTCTTTAATAACTTCTTTAATATTGCGGCACAAACGATGAAACTTGGTGAATCGCCGGCACAAACGAGGCCAAAGAAAATGGCAAAAAAAATTTTGAAAAATCTCAAAGACAAGCGAAATCGCATGTCCAACTTCCGTCAAGTTGGTATGGCCACATTAAATCTTTAATAACTTTTTCAATTTTTGAGCTAAATGGCTGAAATTTTGGGAAAGGACGGCACAAACGCGGCACAAACAATTGGTAAAAAGAAATTTTCAAAAACCTCAAAAAATAAAAAGTGGCCATTCCAACTTGACATGCCAATATCTCGCCAAAAAATGCGGCACAAACGATGAAACTTGGTGAATCGCTGGCACAACCGATGCCTAATAGAATGGTAAAAAGAAATTTTGAAAAAACTCAAAAATAAAAAGTGGCCATACCAACTTGACATGCGAATATCACGCTTAATAATGTGGCACAAAGGATAAAATTTGGCGAATCAGCGGCACAAACAAGGCCAGAGGGATTGGCAAAAAGAAATTTTGAAAAAGTTCAAAAAAAAAAGTTATATCAATTTTTGTCATATTAAATTGACATACGAATATCTCGCCTAAAAATGCGGCACAAACAATGAAACTTGGTGAATCGCCGGCACAAACGAAGCATAAAAGAATAGTAAAAAGAAATTTTGAAAAAACTCAAAAATTAAAAGTGGCTATACCAAATTGACATGCGAACATCTCGCTTAAAAATGCGGCACAAACGATGAAATTTGGCAAATCAGCGGCACAAATGAGGCCAAAGAGATTAGCAATAAGAAATTTTGAAAAAGTTCAAAATGAAAAAGTTATATCAATTTTTGTCATATTAAATTGACATGCGAATATCTCAACTAAAAATGCGGCACAAACGATGAAACTTGGTGAATCGTCGGCACAGACGAAGCCTAATATAATGGTAAAAAGAAATTTTGAAGAAACCCAAAATCAAAAAGTGGCCATACCAACTTGACATGCGAATATCTCGCGTAATAATGCGGCACAAACGATGAAACTCAACGAATCGCTAGCAGAAAAAAGGCCAAAGAGATTGGCAAAAACAAATTTCGAAAAAATTCAAAATATGAAATGTAATATTAATTTTTACTTGACACGCTAATATCTCGCTTAGTATGGCGGTAAAAACGAAAAAAACTTTTTATATTACTAAAATAGTTATTTGTAAATTTGTAGGTAAAAGAAAAATACTATTATTTGCTGTAATAGATATGTATTTATAGACAAATTATCAACCCATCAACCGCTGGTGTATGCTGGCAGTTAGTTACTTTAGTTGACGTAGAGATGCGCTGCTGGCGTCAGTATGTCAGTAACAGTTTTTCTTTAATAACTTCTTTAATATTGCGGCACAAACGATGAAACTTGGTGAATCGCCGGCACAAACGAGGCCAAAGAGAGAGAAAAAAAAAATTTTGAAAAATCTCAAAGACAAGCGAAATCGCATGTCCAAATTCCGTCAAGTGGGTATGGCCACTTTAAATCCTTAATAACTTTTGCAATTTTTGAGCTAAATGGCTGAAATTTTGGGAAAGGACGGCACAAACGCGGCACAAACGATTGGTAAAAAGAAATTTTCAAAAACCTCAAAAAATAAAAAGTGGCCATTCCAACTTGACATGCCAATATCTCGCCTAAAAATGCGGCACAAACGATGAAACTTGGTGAATCGCTGGCACAACCGAAGCCTAAAAGAATGGTAAAAAGAAATTTTGAAAAAACTCAAAAATAAAAAGTGGCCATACCAACTTGACATGCGAATATCACGCTTAATAATGCGGCACAAACGATAAAATTTGGCGAATCAGCGGCACAATCAAGGCCAAAGAGATTGGCAAAAAGAAATTTTGAAAAAGTTCAAAAAAAAAATTATATCAATTTTTGTCATATTAAATTGACATGCGAATATCTCGCTTAAAAATGCGGCACAAACGATTAAATTTGGCAAATCAGCGGCACAAACGAGGCCAAAGAGATTGGCAATAAGAAATTTTCAAAAACCTCAAAAAATAAAAAGTGGCCATTCCAACTTGACATGCCAATATCTCGCCTAAAAATGCACAAACGATGAAACTTAGTGAATCGCTGGCACAACCGAAGCCTAAAAGAATGGTCAAAAGAAATTTTGAAAGAACTCAAAAATAAAAGGTGGCCATACCAAATTGACATGCGAATATCTCGCTTAAAAATGCGGCACAAACGATTAAATTTGGCAAATCAGCGGCACAAACGAGGCCAAAGAGATTGGCAATAAGAAATTTTGAAAAAGTACAAAAAAGAAAAAGTTATATCAAATTAAATTGACATGCGAATATCTCGCCTAAAAATGCGGCACAAACGATGAAACTTTGGTGAATCGCCGGCAAAGACGAAGCCTAATAGAATGTTAAAAAGAAATTTTGAAAAAACCCAAAATCAAAAAGTGGCCATACCAACTTGACATGCGAATATCTCGCGTAATAATGCGGCAAAAACGATGAAACTCAACGAATCGCTAGCAGAAACAATGCCAAAGAGATTGGCAAAACGAAATTTTGAAAAAATTCAAAATATGAAATGTAATATTAATTTTTACTTGACACGCTAATTTCTCGCTTAGTATGGCGGTAAAAACGAAAAAAACTTTTTATATTACTAAAATAGTTATTTGTAAATTTGTAGGTAAAAGAAAAATACTATTATTTGCTGTAATAGATATGTATTTATTGACAAATTATCAACCCATCAACCGCTGGTGTATGCTGGCACTTAGTTACTTTTGTTGACGTAGTGATGCGCTGCTGGCGTCAGTATGTCAGTAACAGTTTTTCTTTAATAACTTCTTTAATATTGCTGCACAAACGTTGAAACTTGGTGAATCGCCGGCACAAACGAGGCCAAAGAGAATAGCAAAAAAAAAATTTTGAAATATCTCAAAGACAAGCGAAATCGCATGTCCAACTTCCGTCAAGTTGGTATGGCCACTTTAAATCCTTAATAACTTTTGCAATTTTTGAGCTAAATGGCTGAAATTTTGGGAAAGGACGGCACAAACGATTGGTAAAAAGAAATTTTCAAAAACCTCAAAAAATAAAAAGTGGCCATACCAAATTGACATGCGAATATCTCGCTTAAAAATGCGGCACAAACGATTAAATTTGGCAAATCAGCGGCACAAACGAGGCCAAAGAGATTGGCAATAAGAAATTTTCAAAAACCTCAAAAAATAAAAAGTGGCCATTCGAACTTGACATGCCAATATCTCGCCTAAAAATGCGGCACAAACGATGAAACTTAGTGAATCGCTGGCAAAACCGTAGCCTAAAAGAATGGTCAAAAGAAATTTTGAAAGAACTCAAAAATAAAAAGTGGCCATACCAAATTGACATGCGAATATCTCGCTTAAAAATGCGGCACAAACGATTAAATTTGGCAAATCAGCGGCACAAACGAGGCCAAAGAGATTGGCAAAAAGAAATTTTGAAAAAGTTCAAAAAAAAAAGTTATATCAATTTTTGTCATATTAAATTGACATACGAATATCTCGCCTAAAAATGCGGCACAAACAATGAAACTTGGTGAATCGCCGGCACAAACGAAGCATAAAAGAATGGGAAAAAGAAATTTTGAGAAAACCCAAAATCAAAAAGTGGCCATACCAACTTGACATGCGAATATCTCGCGTAATAATGCGGCACAAACGATGAAACTTAACGAATCGCTAGCAGAAACAAGGCCAAAGAGATTGGCAAAACGAAATTTTGAAAAAATTCAAAATATGAAATGTAATATTAATTTTTACTTGACACGCTAATATCTCGCTTAGTATGGCGGTAAAAACGAAAAAAACTTTTTATATTACTAAAATAGTTATTTGTAAATTTGTAGGTAAAAGAAAAATACTATTATTTGCTGTAAAAGATATGTACTTATAGACAAATTATCAACCCATCAACCGCTGTTGTATGCTGGCAGTTAGTTACTTTAGTTGACGTAGAGATGCGCTGCTGGCTTCAGTATGTCAGTAACAGTTTTTCTTTAATAACTTCTTTAATATTGCGGCACAAACGATGAAACTTGGTGAATCGCCGGCACAAACGAGGCCAAAGAGAGAACAAAAAAAAATTTTGAAAAATCTCAAAGACAAGCGAAATCGCATGTCCAACTTCCGTCAAGTTGGTATGGCCACTTTAAATCCTTAATAACTTTTGCAATTTTTGAGCTAAATGGCTGAAATTTTGGGAAAGGACGGCACAAACGCGGCACAAACGATTGGTTAAAAGAAATTTTCAAAAACCTCAAAAAATAAAAAGTGGCCATTCCAATTTGACATGCCAATATCTCGCCTAAAAATGCGGCACAAACGATGAAATTTGGCAAATCAGCGGCACAAACGAGGCCAAAGAGATTGGCAATAAGAAATTTTGAAAAAGTTCAACAAAGAAAAAGTTATATCAATTTTTGTCATATTAAATTGACCTGCGAATATCTCGCCTAAAAATGCGGCACAAACGATGAAACTTGGTGAATCGCCGGCACAGACGAAGCATAAAAGAATGGTAAAAAGAAATTTTGAAAAAACTCAAAAATAAAAAGTGGCCATACCAAATTGACATGCGAATATCTCGCTTAAAAATGCGGCACAAACGATGAAATTTGGCGAATAAGCGGCACTAACGAGGCGAAAGAGATTGGCAAAAAGAAATCTTGAAAAAGTTCAAAAAAAAAAGTTATATTAATTTTTGTCATATTAAATTGACATACGAATATCTCGCCTAAAAATGCGGCACAAACAATGAAACTTGGTGAATCGCCGGCACAAACGAAGCATAAAAGAATGGTAAAAAGAAATTTTGAAAAAACACAAAATCAAAAAGTGGCCATACCAACTTGACATACGAATATCTCGTGTAATAATGCGGCACAAACGATGAAACTCAACAAATCGCTAGCAGAAAGAAGGCCAAAGAGATTGGCAAAACGAAATTTTGAATAAATTCAAAATATGAAATGTAACATTAATTTTTACTTGACATGCTAATATCTCGCTTAGTATGGCTGTAAAAACGAAAAAAAATTTTATATTACTAAAATAGTTATTTGTAAATTTGTAGGTAAAAGAAAAATACTATTATTTGCTGTAGTAGATATGTATTTATAGACAAATTATCAACCCATCAACCGCTGGTGTATGCTGGCAGTTAGTTACTTTAGTTGACGTAGAGATGCGCTGCTGGCGTCAGTATGTCAGTAACAGTTTTTCTTTAATAACTTCTTTAATATTGCGGCACAAACGATGAAACTTGGTGAATCGCCGGCACAAACGAGGCCAAAGAAAATGGCAAAAAAAATTTTGAAAAATCTCAAAGACAAGCGAAATCGCATGTCCAACTTCCGTCAAGTTGGTATGGCCACATTAAATCTTTAATAACTTTTTCAATTTTTGAGCTAAATGGCTGAAATTTTGGGAAAGGACGGCACAAACGCGGCACAAACAATTGGTAAAAAGAAATTTTCAAAAACCTCAAAAAATAAAAAGTGGCCATTCCAACTTGACATGCCAATATCTCGCCAAAAAATGCGGCACAAACGATGAAACTTGGTGAATCGCTGGCACAACCGATGCCTAATAGAATGGTAAAAAGAAATTTTGAAAAAACTCAAAAATAAAAAGTGGCCATACCAACTTGACATGCGAATATCACGCTTAATAATGTGGCACAAAGGATAAAATTTGGCGAATCAGCGGCACAAACAAGGCCAGAGGGATTGGCAAAAAGAAATTTTGAAAAAGTTCAAAAAAAAAAGTTATATCAATTTTTGTCATATTAAATTGACATACGAATATCTCGCCTAAAAATGCGGCACAAACAATGAAACTTGGTGAATCGCCGGCACAAACGAAGCATAAAAGAATAGTAAAAAGAAATTTTGAAAAAACTCAAAAATTAAAAGTGGCTATACCAAATTGACATGCGAACATCTCGCTTAAAAATGCGGCACAAACGATGAAATTTGGCAAATCAGCGGCACAAATGAGGCCAAAGAGATTAGCCATAAGAAATTTTGAAAAAGTTCAAAATGAAAAAGTTATATCAATTTTTGTCATATTAAATTGACATGCGAATATCTCAACTAAAAATGCGGCACAAACGATGAAACTTGGTGAATCGTCGGCACAGACGAAGCCTAATATAATGGTAAAAAGAAATTTTGAAGAAACCCAAAATCAAAAAGTGGCCATACCAACTTGACATGCGAATATCTCGCGTAATAATGCGGCACAAACGATGAAACTCAACGAATCGCTAGCAGAAAAAAGGCCAAAGAGATTGGCAAAAACAAATTTCGAAAAAATTCAAAATATGAAATGTAATATTAATTTTTACTTGACACGCTAATATCTCGCTTAGTATGGCGGTAAAAACGAAAAAAACTTTTTATATTACTAAAATAGTTATTTGTAAATTTGTAGGTAAAAGAAAAATACTATTATTTGCTGTAATAGATATGTATTTATAGACAAATTATCAACCCATCAACCGCTGGTGTATGCTGGCAGTTAGTTACTTTAGTTGACGTAGAGATGCGCTGCTGGCGTCAGTATGTCAGTAACAGTTTTTCTTTAATAACTTCTTTAATATTGCGGCACAAACGATGAAACTTGGTGAATCGCCGGCACAAACGAGGCCAAAGAGAGAGAAAAAAAAAATTTTGAAAAATCTCAAAGACAAGCGAAATCGCATGTCCAAATTCCGTCAAGTGGGTATGGCCACTTTAAATCCTTAATAACTTTTGCAATTTTTGAGCTAAATGGCTGAAATTTTGGGAAAGGACGGCACAAACGCGGCACAAACGATTGGTAAAAAGAAATTTTCAAAAACCTCAAAAAATAAAAAGTGGCCATTCCAACTTGACATGCCAATATCTCGCCTAAAAATGCGGCACAAACGATGAAACTTGGTGAATCGCTGGCACAACCGAAGCCTAAAAGAATGGTAAAAAGAAATTTTGAAAAAACTCAAAAATAAAAAGTGGCCATACCAACTTGACATGCGAATATCACGCTTAATAATGCGGCACAAACGATAAAATTTGGCGAATCAGCGGCACAATCAAGGCCAAAGAGATTGGCAAAAAGAAATTTTGAAAAAGTTCAAAAAAAAAATTATATCAATTTTTGTCATATTAAATTGACATGCGAATATCTCGCTTAAAAATGCGGCACAAACGATTAAATTTGGCAAATCAGCGGCACAAACGAGGCCAAAGAGATTGGCAATAAGAAATTTTCAAAAACCTCAAAAAATAAAAAGTGGCCATTCCAACTTGACATGCCATTATCTCGCCTAAAAATGCACAAACGATGAAACTTAGTGAATCGCTGGCACAACCGAAGCCTAAAAGAATGGTCAAAAGAAATTTTGAAAGAACTCAAAAATAAAAGGTGGCCATACCAAATTGACATGCGAATATCTCGCTTAAAAATGCGGCACAAACGATTAAATTTGGCAAATCAGCGGCACAAACGAGGCCAAAGAGATTGGCAATAAGAAATTTTGAAAAAGTACAAAAAAGAAAAAGTTATATCAATTTTTGTCATATTAAATTGACATGCGAATATCTCGCCTAAAAATTCGGCACAAACGATGAAACTTTGGTGAATCGCCGGCAAAGACGAAGCCTAATAGAATGTTAAAAAGAAATTTTGAAAAAACCCAAAATCAAAAAGTGGCCATACCAACTTGACATGCGAATATCTCGCGTAATAATGCGGCAAAAACGATGAAACTCAACGAATCGCTAGCAGAAACAATGCCAAAGAGATTGGCAAAACGAAATTTTGAAAAAATTCAAAATATGAAATGTAATATTAATTTTTACTTGACACGCTAATTTCTCGCTTAGTATGGCGGTAAAAACGAAAAAAACTTTTTATATTACTAAAATAGTTATTTGTAAATTTGTAGGTAAAAGAAAAATACTATTATTTGCTGTAATAGATATGTATTTATTGACAAATTATCAACCCATCAACCGCTGGTGTATGCTGGCACTTAGTTACTTTTGTTGACGTAGTGATGCGCTGCTGGCGTCAGTATGTCAGTAACAGTTTTTCTTTAATAACTTCTTTAATATTGCTGCACAAACGTTGAAACTTGGTGAATCGCCGGCACAAACGAGGCCAAAGAGAATAGCAAAAAAAAAATTTTGAAATATCTCAAAGACAAGCGAAATCGCATGTCCAACTTCCGTCAAGTTGGTATGGCCACTTTAAATCCTTAATAACTTTTGCAATTTTTGAGCTAAATGGCTGAAATTTTGGGAAAGGACGGCACAAACGATTGGTAAAAAGAAATTTTCAAAAACCTCAAAAAATAAAAAGTGGCCATACCAAATTGACATGCGAATATCTCGCTTAAAAATGCGGCACAAACGATTAAATTTGGCAAATCAGCGGCACAAACGAGGCCAAAGAGATTGGCAATAAGAAATTTTCAAAAACCTCAAAAAATAAAAAGTGGCCATTCGAACTTGACATGCCAATATCTCGCCTAAAAATGCGGCACAAACGATGAAACTTAGTGAATCGCTGGCAAAACCGAAGCCTAAAAGAATGGTCAAAAGAAATTTTGAAAGAACTCAAAAATAAAAAGTGGCCATACCAAATTGACATGCGAATATCTCGCTTAAAAATGCGGCACAAACGATTAAATTTGGCAAATCAGCGGCACAAACGAGGCCAAAGAGATTGGCAAAAAGAAATTTTGAAAAAGTTCAAAAAAAAAAGTTATATCAATTTTTGTCATATTAAATTGACATACGAATATCTCGCCTAAAAATGCGGCACAAACAATGAAACTTGGTGAATCGCCGGCACAAACGAAGCATAAAAGAATGGGAAAAAGAAATTTTGAGAAAACCCAAAATCAAAAAGTGGCCATACCAACTTGACATGCGAATATCTCGCGTAATAATGCGGCACAAACGATGAAACTTAACGAATCGCTAGCAGAAACAAGGCCAAAGAGATTGGCAAAACGAAATTTTGAAAAAATTCAAAATATGAAATGTAATATTAATTTTTACTTGACACGCTAATATCTCGCTTAGTATGGCGGTAAAAACGAAAAAAACTTTTTATATTACTAAAATAGTTATTTGTAAATTTGTAGGTAAAAGAAAAATACTCTTATTTGCTGTAGTAGATATGTATTTATAGACAAATTATCAACCCATCAACCGCTGGTGTATGCTGGCAGTTAGTTACTTTAGTTGACGTAGAGATGTGCTGCTGGCGTCAGTATGTCAGTAACAGTTTTTCTTTAATAATTTCTTTAATATTGCGGCACAAACGATGAAACTTGGTGAATCGCCGGCACAAACGAGGCCAAAAAAAAATTTTGAAATCTCAAAGACAAGCGAAATCGCATGTCCAACTTCCGTCAAGTTGGTATGGCCACATTAAATCCTTAATAACTTTTTCAATTTTTGAGCTAAATGGCTGAAATTTTGGGAAAGGACGGCACAAACGCGGCACAAACGATTGGTAAAATGAAATTTTCAAAAACCTCAAAAAATAAAAAGTGACCATTCCAACTTGACATGCCAATATCTCGCCTAAAAATGCGGCACAAACGATGAAACTTAGTGAATCGCTGGCACAACCGAAGCCTAAAAGAATGGTAAAAAGAAATTTTGAAAAAACTCAAAAATAAAAAGTGGCCATACCAAATTGACATGCGAATATCTCGCTTAAAAATGCGGCACAAACGATTAAATTTGGCAAATCAGCGGCACAAACGTGGCCAAAGAGATTGGCAATAAGAAATTTTCAAAAACCTCAAAAAATAAAAAGTGGCCATTCCAAATTGACATGCCAATATCTCGCTTAAAAATGCGGCACAAACGATGAAACTTAGTGAATCGCTGGCACAACCGAAGCCTAAAAGAATGGTCAAAAGAAATTTTGAAAGAACTCAAAAATAAAAAGTGGCCATACCAAATTGACATGCGAATATCTCGCTTAAAAATGCGGCACAAACGATTAAATTTGGCAAATCAGCGGCACAAACGATGCCAAAGAGATTGGCAATAAGAAATTTTCAAAAACCTCAAAAAATAAAAAGTGGCCATTCCAACTTGACATGCCAATATCTCCTCTAAAAATGCGGCACAAACGATGAAACTTAGTGAATCGCTGGCACAACCGAAGCCTAAAAGAATGGTCAAAAGAAATTTTGATAGAACTCAAAAATAAAAAGTGGCCATACCAAATTGACATGCGAATATCTCGCTTAAAAATGCGGCACAAACGATTAAATTTGGCATATCAGCGGCACAAACGAGGCCAAAGAGATTGGCAATAAGAAATTTTGAAAAAGTACAAAAAAGAAAAAGTTATATCAATTTTTGTCATATTAAATTGACATGCGAATATCTCGCCTAAAAATGCGGCACAAACGATGAAACTTGGTGAATCGCCGGCAAAGACGAAGCCTAATAGAATGGTAAATAGAAATTTTGAAAAAACCCAAAATCAAAAAGTGGCCATACCAACTTGACATGCGAATATCTCGCGTAATAATGCGGCAAATACGATGAAACTCAACGAATCGCTAGCAGAAACAAGGCCAAAGAGATTGGCAAAACGAAATTTTGAAAAAATTCAAAATATGAAATGTAATATTAATTTTTACTTGACACGCTAATTTATCGCTTAGTATGGCGGTAAAAACGAAAAAAACTTTTTGTATTACTAAAATAGTTATTTGTAAATTTGTAGGTAAAAGAAAAATACTATTATTTGCTGTAATAGATATGTATTTATAGACAAATTATCAACCCATCAACCGCTGGTGTATGCTGGCAGTTAGTTACTTTTAATGACGTAGAGATGCGCTGCTGGCGTCAGTATGTCAGTAACAGTTTTTCTTTAATAACTTCTTTAATATTGCGGCACAAACGATGAAACTTGGTGAATCGCCGGCACAAACGAGGCCAAAGAGAATCGAAAAAAAAAATTTTGAAATATCTCAAAGACAAGCGAAATCGCATGTCCAACTTCCGTCAAGTTGGTATGGCCACATTAAATCCTTAATAACATTTGCAATTTTTGAGCTAAATGGCTGAAATTTTGGGACAGGACGGAACAAACGCGGCACAAACGATTGGTAAAAAGAAATTTTCAAAAACCTCAAAAAATAAAAAGTGGCCATTCCAACTTGACATGCCAATATCTCGTCTAAAAATGCGGCACAAACAATGAAACTTGGTAAATCGCCGGCAAAGACGAAGCCTAATAGAATGGTAAAAAGAAATTTTGAAAAAACCCAAAATCAAAAAGTAGCCATACCAAATTGACATGCGAATATCTCGCGTAATAATGCGGCAAAAACGATGAAACTCAACGAATCGCTAGCAGAAACAAGGCCAAAGAGATTGGCAAAAAGAAATTTTGAAAAAATTCAAAATATGAAATGTAATATTAATTTTTACTTGACACGCTAATATCTCGCTTAGTATGGCGGTAAAAACGAAAAAAACTTTTTATATTACTAAAATAGTTATTTGTAAATTTGTAGGTAAAAGAATAATACTATTATTTGCTGTAATAGATATGTATTTATAGACAAATTATCAACCCATCAACCGCTGGTGTATGCTGGCATTTAGTTACTTTAGTTGACGTAGAGATGCGCTGCTGGCGTCAGTATGTCAGTAAAGTTTTTCTTTAATAACTTCTTTAATATTGCGGCACAAACGATGAAACTTGGTGAATCGCCGGCACAAACGAGGCCAAAGAGAATAGCAAAAAAAAAATTTTGAAATATCTCAAAGACAAGCGAAATCGCATGTCCAACTTCCGTCAAGTTGGTATGGCCACTTTAAATCCTTAATAACTTTTGCAATTTTTGAGCTAAATGGCTGAAATTTTGGGAAAGACGGCACAAACGCGGCACAAACGATTGGAAAAAGAATTTTTCAAAAACCTCAAAAATAAAAAGTGGCCATGCCAACTTGATATGCGAATATCTCGCTTAATGATGCGGCACAAACGATGAAATTTGGCGAATAAGCGGCACAAACGAGGCCAAAGAGATTGGCAAAGGGAAATTTTGAAAAAGTTCAAAAAAAAAGTTATATCAATTTTTGTCATATTAAATTGACATGCGAATATCTCGCATAAAAATGCGGCACAAACAATGAAACTTGGTGAATCGCCGGCAAAAAAGAAGCATAAAAGAATGGTAAAAAGAAATTTTGAAAAAACTCAAAAATAAAAAGTGGCCATACCAAATTGACATGCGAATATCTCGCTTAAAAATGCGGCACAAACGATTAAATTTGGCAAATCAGCGGCACAAACGAGGCCAAAGAGATTGGCAATAAGAAATTTTGAAAAAGTTCAAAAAAGAAAAAGTTATATCAATTTATGTCATAATAAATTGACATGCGAATATCTCGCCTAAAAATGCGGCACAAACGATGAAACTTGGTGAATCGCCGACACAGACGAAGCCTAATAGAATGGTAAAAAGAAATTTAGAAGAAACCCAAAATCGAAAAGTGGCCATTCCAACTTGACATGCGAATATCTCGCGTAATAATGCGGCACAAACGATGAAACTCAACGAATCGCTAGCAGAAAAAAGGCCAAAGAGATTGGCAAAACGAAATTTAGAAAAAATTCAAAATATGTAATGTAATATTAATTTTTACTTGACACGCTAATATCTCGCTTAGTATGGCGGTAAAAACGAAAAAAACTTTTTATATTACTAAAATAGTTATTTGTAAATTTGTAGGTAAAAGAAAAATACTATTATTTGCTGTAGTAGATATGTATTTATAGACAAATTATCAACCCATCAACCGCTGGTGTATGCTGGCAGTTAGTTACTTTAGTTGACGTAGAGATGCGCTGCTGGCGTCAGTATGTCAGTAACAGTTTTTCTTTAATAACTTCTTTAATATTGCGGCACAAACGATGAAACTTGGTGAATCGCCGGCACAAACGAGGCCAAAGAGAAAAGCAAAAAAAAAATTTTGAAAAATCTCAAAGACAAGCGAAATCGCATGTCCAACTTCCGTCAAGTTGGTATGGCCACTTTAAATCCTTAATAACTTTTTCAATTTTTGAGCTAAATGGCTGAAATTTTAAGAAAGGACGGCTTATACGCGGCACAAACGATTGGTAAAAAGAAATTTTCAAAAACCTCAAAAAATAGAAAGTGGCCATTCCAACTTGACCTGCCAATATCTCGCTTAAAAATGCGGCACAAACGATGAAACATAGTGAATCGCTGGCACAACCGAAGCCTAAAAGAATGGTCAAAAGAAATTTTGAAAAAACTCAAAAATAAAAAGTGGCTATACTAACTTGATATGCGAATATCTCGCTTAATGATGTGGCACAAACGATGAAATTTGGCGAATCAGCGGCTCAAACGAGGCCAAAGAGATTGGCAAAAGGAAATTTTGAAAAAGTTCAAAAAAAAAAGTTATATCAATTTTTGTCATATTAAATTGACATACGAATATCTCGCATAAAAATGCGGCACAAACAATGAAACTTGGTGAATCGCCGGCACAAACGAAGCATAAAAGAATGGTAAAAAGAAATTTTGAAAAAACTCAAAAATAAAAAGTGGCCATACCAAATTGACATGCGAATATCTCGCTTAAAAATGCGGCACAAACGATTAAATTTGGCAAATCAGCGGCACAAACGAGGCCAAAGAGATTGGCAATAAGAAATTTTGAAAAAGTTCAAAAAAGAAAAAGTTATATCAATTTATGTCATAATAAATTGACATGCGAATATCTCGCCTAAAAATGCGGCACAAACGATGAAACTTGGTGAATCGCCGACACAGACGAAGCCTAATAGAATGGTAAAAAGAAATTTTGAAGAAACCCAAAATCGAAAAGTGGCCATTCCAACTTGACATGCGAATATCTCGCGTAATAATGCGGCACAAACGATGAAACTCAACGAATCGCTAGCAGAAAAAAGGCCAAAGAGATTGGCAAAAAGAACTTTTGAAAAAATTCAAAATATGAAATGTAATATTAATTTTTCTCATATTTACTTGACACGCTATCTCGCTTAGTATGGCGGTAAAAACGAAAAAAACTTTTTATATTACTAAAATAGTTATTTGTAAATTTGTAGGTAAAAGAAAAATACTATTATTTGCTGTAGTAGATATGTATTTATAGACAAATTATCAACCCATCAACCGCTGGTGTATGCTGGCAGTTAGTTACTTTAGTTGACGTAGAGATGCGCTGCTGGCGTCAGTATGTCAGTAACAGTTTTTCTTTATTAACTTCTTTAATATTGCGGCACAAACGATGAAACTTGGTGAATCGCCGGCACAAACGAGGCCAAAAGGAATGGCAAAAAATTTTTTTTGAAAAATCTCAAAGACAAGCGAAATCGCATGTCCAACTTCCGTCAAGTTGGTATGGCCACATTAAATCCTTAATAACTTTTCAATTTTTGAGCTAAATGGCTGAAATTTTGGGAAAGGACGGCACAAACGCGGCACAAACGATTGGTAAAAAGAAATTTTCAAAAACCTCAAAAAATAAAAAGTGGCCATTCCAAATTGACATGCCAATATCTCGCCTAAAAATGCGGCACAAACGATGAAACTTAGTGAATCGCTGGCACAACCGAAGCCTAAAAGAATGGTCAAAAGAAATTTCGAAAAAACTCAAAAATAAAAAGTAGCCATACCAAATTGACATGCGAATATCTCGCTTAAAAATGCGGCACAAACGATGAAATTTGGCGAATAAGCGGCACAAACGAGGCCAAAGAGATTGGCAAAAAGAAATTTTGAAAAAGTTCAAAAAAAAAAGTTATATCAATTTTTGTCATATTAAATTGACATACGAATATCTCGCCTAAAAATGCGGCACAAACAATGAAACATGGTGAATCGCCGGCACAAACGAAGCATAAAAGAATGGTAAAAAGAAATTTTGAAAAAACTCAAAAATAAAAAGTGGCCATACCAAATTGACATGCGAATATCTCGCTTAAAAATGCGGCACAAACGATTAAATTTGGCAAATCAGCGGCACAAACGAGGCCAAAGAGATTGGCAATAAGAAATTTTGAAAAAGTTTCAAAAAAGAAAAAGTTATATCAATTTATGTCATAATAAATTTACATGCGAATATCTCGCCTAAAAATGCGGCACAAACGATGAAACTTGGTGAATCGCCGACACAGACGAAGCCTAATAGAATGGTAAAAAGAAATTTTGAAGAAACCTAAAATCGAAAAGTGGCCATTCCAACTTGACATGCGAATATCTCGCGTAATAATGAGGCACAAACGATGAAACTCAACGAATCGCTAGCAGAAAAAAGGCTAAAGAGATTGGCAAAACGAAATTTTGAAAAAATTCAAAATATGAAATGTAATATTAATTTTTCTCATATTTACTTGACACGCTAATATCTCGCTTAGTATGGCGGTAAAAACGAAAAAAACTTTTTATATTACTAAAATAGTTATTTGTAAATTTGTAGGTAAAAGAAAAATACTATTATTTGCTGTAGTAGATATGTATTTATAGACAAATTATCAACCCATCAACCGCTGGTGTATGCTGGCAGTTAGTTACTTTAGTTGACGTAGAGATGCGCTGCTGGCGTCAGTATGTCAGTAACAGTTTTTCTTTAATAATTTCTTTAATATTGCGGCACAAACGATGAAACTTGGTGAATCGCCGGCACAAACGAGGCCAAAAAAAAATTTTGAAAATCTCAAAGACAAGCGAAATCGCATGTCCAACTTCCGTCAAGTTGGTATGGCCACTTTAAATCCTTAATAACTTTTTCAATTTTTGAGCTAAATGGCTGAAATTTTGGGAAAGGACGGCACAAACGCGGCACAAAACATTGGTAAAAAGAAATTTTCAAAAACCTCAAAAAATAAAAAGTGGCCATTACAACTTGAAATGCCAATATCTCGCCTAAAAATACGGCACAAACGATGAAACTTAGTGAATCGCTGGCACAACCGAAGCCTAAAAGAATGGTCAAAAGAAATTTCGAAAAAACTCAAAAATAAATAGTGGCCATACCAACTTGATATGCGAATATCTCGCTTAATGATGCGGCACAAACGATGAAATTTGGCGAATCAGCGGCACAAACGAGGCCAAAGAGATTGGCAAAAGGAAATTTTGAAAAAGTTCAAAAAAAAAAGTTATATCAATTTTTGTCATATTAAATTGACATACGAATATCTCGCATAAAAATGCGGCACAAACAATGAAACTTGGTGAATCGCCGGCACAAACGAAGCATGAAAGAATGGTAAAAAGAAATTTTGAAAAAACTCAAAAATAAAAAGTGGCCATACCAAATTGACATGCGAATATCTCGCTTAAAAATGCGGCACAAACGATTGGTAAAAAGAAATTTTCAAAAACCTCAAAAAATAAAAAGTGGCCATTCCAACTTGACATGCCAATATCTCGCCTAAAAATGCGGTACAAACGATGAAACTTAGTGAATCGCTGGCACAACCGAAGCCTAAAAGAATGGTCAAAAGAAATTTTGAAAAAACTCAAAAATAAAAAGTGGCCATACCAACTTGATATGCGAATATCTCGCTTAATGATGCGGCACAAACGATGAAATTTGGCGAATCAGCGGCACAAACGAGGCCAAAGAGATTGGCAAAAGGAAATTTTGAAAAAGTTCAAAAAAAAAAGTTATATCAATTTTTGTCATTTTAAATTGACATACGAATATCTCGCATAAAAATGCGGCACAAACAATAAAACTTGGTAAATCGCCGGCACAAACGAAGCATAAAAGAATGGTAAAAAGAAATTTTGAAAAAACTCAAAAATAAAAAGTGGCCATACCAAATTGACATGCGAATATCTCGCTTAAAAATGCGGCAAAAACGATGAAACTCAACGAATCGCTAGCAGAAACAAGGCCAAAGAGATTGGCAAAACGAAATTTTGAAAAAGTTCAAAAAAAAAAGTTATATCAATTTTTGTCATATTAAATTGACATACGAATATCTCGCCTAAAAATGCGGCACAAACAATGAAACTTGGTGAATCGCCGGCACAAACGAAGCATAAAAGAATGGTAAAAAGAAATTTTGAGAAAACCCAAAATCAAAAAGTGGCCATACCAACTTGACATGCGAATATCTCGCGTAATAATGCGGCACAAACGATGAAACTTAACGAATCGCTAGCAGAAACAAGGCCAAAGAGATTGGCAAAACGAAATTTTGAAAAAAATCAAAATATGAAATGTAATATTAATTTTTATTTGACACGCTAATATCTCGCTTAGTATGGCGGTAAAAACGAAAAAAACTTTTTATATTACTAAAATAGTTATTTGTAAATTTGTAGGTAAAAGAAAAATACTATTATTTGCTGTAGTAGATATGTATTTATAGACAAATTATCAACCCATCAACCGCTGGTGTATGCTGGCAGTTAATTACTTTAGTTGACGTAGAGATGCGCTGCTGGCGTCAGTATGTCAGTAACAGTTTTTCTATAATAACTTCTTTAATATTGCGGCACAAACGATGAAACTTGGTGAATCGCCGGCACAAACGAGGCCAAAGAGAATAGCAAAAAAAAAAATTTTGAAAAATCTCAAAGACAAGCGAAATCGCATGTCCAACTTCCGTCAAGTTGGTATGGCCACTTTAAATCATTAATAACTTTTTCAATTTTTGAGCTAAATGGCTGAAATTTTAGGAAAGGACGGCACAAACGCGGCACAAACGATTGGTAAAAAGAAATTTTCAAAAACCTCAAAAAATAAAAAGTGGCCATTCCAAATTGACATGCCAATATCTCGCCTAAAAATGCGGCACAAACGATGAAACTTAGTGAATCGCTGGCACAACCGAAGCCTAAAAGAATGGTCAAAAGAAATTTTGAAAAAACTCAAAAATAAAAAGTGGCCATACCAACTTGATATGCGAATATCTCGCTTAATGATGCGGCACAAACGATGAAATTTGGCGAATCAGCGGCACAAACGAGGCCAAAGAGATTGGCAAAAGGAAATTTTGAAAAAGTTCAAAAAAAAAAGTTATATCAATTTTTGTCATATTAAATTGACATACGAATATCTCGCATAAAAATGCGGCACAAACAATGAAACTTGGTGAATCGCCGGCACAAACGAAGCATAAAAGAATGGTAAAAAGAAATTTTGAAAAAACTCAAAAATAAAAAGTGGCCATACCAAATTGACATGCGAATATCTCGCTTAAAAATGCGGCACAAACGATTAAATTTGGCAAATCAGCGGCACAAACGAGGCCAAAGAGATTGGCAAAAGGAAATTTTGAAAAAGTTCAAAAAAAAAAGTTATATCAATTTTTGTCATATTAAATTGACATACGAATATCTCGCATAAAAATGCGGCACAAACAATGAAACTTGGTGAATCGCCGGCACAAACGAAGCATAAAAGAATGGTAAAAAGAAATTTTGAAAAAACTCAAAAATAAAAAGTGACCATACCAAATTGACATGCGAATATCTCGCTTAAAAATGCGGCACAAACGATTAAATTTGGCAAATCAGCGGCACAAACGTGGCCAAAGAGATTGGCAATAAGAAATTTTCAAAAACCTCAAAAAATAAAAAGTGGCCATTCCAAATTGACATGCCAATATCTCGCTTAAAAATGCGGCACAAACGATGAAACTTAGTGAATCGCTGGCACAACCGAAGCCTAAAAGAATGGTCAAAAGAAATTTTGAAAGAACTCAAAAATAAAAAGTGGCCATACCAAATTGACATGCGAATATCTCGCTTAAAAATGCGGCACAAACGATTAAATTTGGCAAATCAGCGGCACAAACGATGCCAAAGAGATTGGCAATAAGAAATTTTCAAAAACCTCAAAAAATAAAAAGTGGCCATTCCAACTTGACATGCCAATATCTCGTCTAAAAATGCGGCACAAACGATGAAACTTAGTGAATCGCTGGCACAACCGAAGCCTAAAAGAATGGTCAAAAGAAATTTTGATAGAACTCAAAAATAAAAAGTGGCCATACCAAATTGACATGCGAATATCTCGCTTAAAAATGCGGCACAAACGATTAAATTTGGCATATCAGCGGCACAAACGAGGCCAAAGAGATTGGCAATAAGAAATTTTGAAAAAGTACAAAAAAGAAAAAGTTATATCAATTTTTGTCATATTAAATTGACATGCGAATATCTCGCCTAAAAATGCGGCACAAACGATGAAACTTGGTGAATCGCCGGCAAAGACGAAGCCTAATAGAATGGTAAATAGAAATTTTGAAAAAACCCAAAATCAAAAAGTGGCCATACCAACTTGACATGCGAATATCTCGCGTAATAATGCGGCAAATACGATGAAACTCAACGAATCGCTAGCAGAAACAAGGCCAAAGAGATTGGCAAAACGAAATTTTGAAAAAATTCAAAATATGAAATGTAATATTAATTTTTACTTGACACGCTAATTTATCGCTTAGTATGGCGGTAAAAACGAAAAAAACTTTTTGTATTACTAAAATAGTTATTTGTAAATTTGTAGGTAAAAGAAAAATACTATTATTTGCTGTAATAGATATGTATTTATAGACAAATTATCAACCCATCAACCGCTGGTGTATGCTGGCAGTTAGTTACTTTTAATGACGTAGAGATGCGCTGCTGGCGTCAGTATGTCAGTAACAGTTTTTCTTTAATAACTTCTTTAATATTGCGGCACAAACGATGAAACTTGGTGAATCGCCGGCACAAACGAGGCCAAAGAGAATCGAAAAAAAAAATTTTGAAATATCTCAAAGACAAGCGAAATCGCATGTCCAACTTCCGTCAAGTTGGTATGGCCACATTAAATCCTTAATAACATTTGCAATTTTTGAGCTAAATGGCTGAAATTTTGGGAAAGGACGGAACAAACGCGGCACAAACGATTGGTAAAAAGAAATTTTCAAAAACCTCAAAAAATAAAAAGTGGCCATTCCAACTTGACATGCCAATATCTCGTCTAAAAATGCGGCACAAACAATGAAACTTGGTAAATCGCCGGCAAAGACGAAGCCTAATAGAATGGTAAAAAGAAATTTTGAAAAAACCCAAAATCAAAAAGTAGCCATACCAAATTGACATGCGAATATCTCGCGTAATAATGCGGCAAAAACGATGAAACTCAACGAATCGCTAGCAGAAACAAGGCCAAAGAGATTGGCAAAAAGAAATTTTGAAAAAATTCAAAATATGAAATGTAATATTAATTTTTACTTGACACGCTAATATCTCGCTTAGTATGGCGGTAAAAACGAAAAAAACTTTTTATATTACTAAAATAGTTATTTGTAAATTTGTAGGTAAAAGAATAATACTATTATTTGCTGTAATAGATATGTATTTATAGACAAATTATCAACCCATCAACCGCTGGTGTATGCTGGCATTTAGTTACTTTAGTTGACGTAGAGATGCGCTGCTGGCGTCAGTATGTCAGTAAAGTTTTTCTTTAATAACTTCTTTAATATTGCGGCACAAACGATGAAACTTGGTGAATCGCCGGCACAAACGAGGCCAAAGAGAATAGCAAAAAAAAAATTTTGAAATATCTCAAAGACAAGCGAAATCGCATGTCCAACTTCCGTCAAGTTGGTATGGCCACTTTAAATCCTTAATAACTTTTGCAATTTTTGAGCTAAATGGCTGAAATTTTGGGAAAGACGGCACAAACGCGGCACAAACGATTGGAAAAAGAATTTTTCAAAAACCTCAAAAATAAAAAGTGGCCATACCAACTTGATATGCGAATATCTCGCTTAATGATGCGGCACAAACGATGAAATTTGGCGAATAAGCGGCACAAACGAGGCCAAAGAGATTGGCAAAGGGAAATTTTGAAAAAGTTCAAAAAAAAAGTTATATCAATTTTTGTCATATTAAATTGACATGCGAATATCTCGCATAAAAATGCGGCACAAACAATGAAACTTGGTGAATCGCCGGCAAAAAAGAAGCATAAAAGAATGGTAAAAAGAAATTTTGAAAAAACTCAAAAATAAAAAGTGGCCATACCAAATTGACATGCGAATATCTCGCTTAAAAATGCGGCACAAACGATTAAATTTGGCAAATCAGCGGCACAAACGAGGCCAAAGAGATTGGCAATAAGAAATTTTGAAAAAGTTCAAAAAAGAAAAAGTTATATCAATTTATGTCATAATAAATTGACATGCGAATATCTCGCCTAAAAATGCGGCACAAACGATGAAACTTGGTGAATCGCCGACACAGACGAAGCCTAATAGAATGGTAAAAAGAAATTTAGAAGAAACCCAAAATCGAAAAGTGGCCATTCCAACTTGACATGCGAATATCTCGCGTAATAATGCGGCACAAACGATGAAACTCAACGAATCGCTAGCAGAAAAAAGGCCAAAGAGATTGGCAAAACGAAATTTAGAAAAAATTCAAAATATGTAATGTAATATTAATTTTTACTTGACACGCTAATATCTCGCTTAGTATGGCGGTAAAAACGAAAAAAACTTTTTATATTACTAAAATAGTTATTTGTAAATTTGTAGGTAAAAGAAAAATACTATTATTTGCTGTAGTAGATATGTATTTATAGACAAATTATCAACCCATCAACCGCTGGTGTATGCTGGCAGTTAGTTACTTTAGTTGACGTAGAGATGCGCTGCTGGCGTCAGTATGTCAGTAACAGTTTTTCTTTAATAACTTCTTTAATATTGCGGCACAAACGATGAAACTTGGTGAATCGCCGGCACAAACGAGGCCAAAGAGAAAAGCAAAAAAAAAATTTTGAAAAATCTCAAAGACAAGCGAAATCGCATGTCCAACTTCCGTCAAGTTGGTATGGCCACTTTAAATCCTTAATAACTTTTTCAATTTTTGAGCTAAATGGCTGAAATTTTAAGAAAGGACGGCTTATACGCGGCACAAACGATTGGTAAAAAGAAATTTTCAAAAACCTCAAAAAATAGAAAGTGGCCATTCCAACTTGACCTGCCAATATCTCGCTTAAAAATGCGGCACAAACGATGAAACATAGTGAATCGCTGGCACAACCGAAGCCTAAAAGAATGGTCAAAAGAAATTTTGAAAAAACTCAAAAATAAAAAGTGGCTATACTAACTTGATATGCGAATATCTCGCTTAATGATGTGGCACAAACGATGAAATTTGGCGAATCAGCGGCTCAAACGAGGCCAAAGAGATTGGCAAAAGGAAATTTTGAAAAAGTTCAAAAAAAAAAGTTATATCAATTTTTGTCATATTAAATTGACATACGAATATCTCGCATAAAAATGCGGCACAAACAATGAAACTTGGTGAATCGCCGGCACAAACGAAGCATAAAAGAATGGTAAAAAGAAATTTTGAAAAAACTCAAAAATAAAAAGTGGCCATACCAAATTGACATGCGAATATCTCGCTTAAAAATGCGGCACAAACGATTAAATTTGGCAAATCAGCGGCACAAACGAGGCCAAAGAGATTGGCAATAAGAAATTTTGAAAAAGTTCAAAAAAGAAAAAGTTATATCAATTTATGTCATAATAAATTGACATGCGAATATCTCGCCTAAAAATGCGGCACAAACGATGAAACTTGGTGAATCGCCGACACAGACGAAGCCTAATAGAATGGTAAAAAGAAATTTTGAAGAAACCCAAAATCGAAAAGTGGCCATTCCAACTTGACATGCGAATATCTCGCGTAATAATGCGGCACAAACGATGAAACTCAACGAATCGCTAGCAGAAAAAAGGCCAAAGAGATTGGCAAAAAGAACTTTTGAAAAAATTCAAAATATGAAATGTAATATTAATTTTTCTCATATTTACTTGACACGCTATCTCGCTTAGTATGGCGGTAAAAACGAAAAAAACTTTTTATATTACTAAAATAGTTATTTGTAAATTTGTAGGTAAAAGAAAAATACTATTATTTGCTGTAGTAGATATGTATTTATAGACAAATTATCAACCCATCAACCGCTGGTGTATGCTGGCAGTTAGTTACTTTAGTTGACGTAGAGATGCGCTGCTGGCGTCAGTATGTCAGTAACAGTTTTTCTTTATTAACTTCTTTAATATTGCGGCACAAACGATGAAACTTGGTGAATCGCCGGCACAAACGAGGCCAAAAGGAATGGCAAAAAATTTTTTTTGAAAAATCTCAAAGACAAGCGAAATCGCATGTCCAACTTCCGTCAAGTTGGTATGGCCACATTAAATCCTTAATAACTTTTCAATTTTTGAGCTAAATGGCTGAAATTTTGGGAAAGGACGGCACAAACGCGGCACAAACGATTGGTAAAAAGAAATTTTCAAAAACCTCAAAAAATAAAAAGTGGCCATTCCAAATTGACATGCCAATATCTCGCCTAAAAATGCGGCACAAACGATGAAACTTAGTGAATCGCTGGCACAACCGAAGCCTAAAAGAATGGTCAAAAGAAATTTCGAAAAAACTCAAAAATAAAAAGTAGCCATACCAAATTGACATGCGAATATCTCGCTTAAAAATGCGGCACAAACGATGAAACTTGGTAAATCGCCGGCAAAGACGAAGCCTAATAGAATGGTAAAAAGAAATTTTGAAAAAACCCAAAATCAAAAAGTAGCCATACCAAATTGACATGCGAATATCTCGCGTAATAATGCGGCAAAAACGATGAAACTCAACGAATCGCTAGCAGAAACAAGGCCAAAGAGATTGGCAAAACGAAATTTTGAAAAAACTCAAAAATAAAAAGTTGCCATACCAAATTGACATGCGAATATCTCGCTTAAAAATGCGGCACAAACGATGAAATTTGGCGAATAAGCGGCACTAACGAGGCGAAAGAGATTGGCAAAAAGAAATTTTGAAAAATTTCAAAAAAAAAAGTTATATTAATTTTTGTCATATTAAATTGACATACGAATATCTCGCCTAAAAATGCGGCACAAACAATGAAGCTTGGTGAATCGCCGGCACAAACGAAGCATAATAGAATGGTAAAAAGAAATTTTGAAAAAACCCAAAATCAAAAAGTGGCCATACCAACTTGACATGCGAATATCTCGCGTAATAATGCGGCAAAAACTATGAAACTCAACGAATCGCTAGCAGAAACCAGGCCAAAGATATTGGCAAATAGAAATTTTGAAAAAATTCAAAATATGAAATGTAATATTAATTTTTCTCATATTTACTTTACACGCTAATATCTCGCTTAGTATGGCGGTAAAAACGAAAAAAACTTTTTATATTACTAAAATATTTATTTGTAAATTTGTAGGTAAAAGAAAAATACTATTATTTGCTGTAATAGATATGTATTTATAGACAAATTATCAACCCATCAACAGCTGGTGTATGCTGGCAGTTAGTTATTTTAGTTGACGTAGAGATGCGCTGCTGGGTCAATATGTTAGTAACTGTTTTTCTTTAATAACTTCTTTAATATTGCGGCACAAACGATGAAACTTGGTGAATCGCTGGCACAAACGAGGCCAAAGAGAATAGCAAAAAAAAAAATTTTGAAAAATCTCAAAGACAAGCGAAATCGCATGTCCAACTTCCGTCAAGTTGGTATGGCCACTTTAAATCATTAATAACTTTTTCAATTTTTGAGCTAAATGGCTGAAATTTTAGGAAAGGACGGCACAAACGCGGCACAAACGATTGGTAAAAAGAAATTTTCAAAAACCTCAAAAAATAAAAAGTGGCCATTCCAAATTGACATGCCAATATCTCGCCTAAAAATGCGGCACAAACGATGAAACTTAGTGAATCGCTGGCACAACCGAAGCCTAAAAGAATGGTCAAAAGAAATTTTGAAAAAACTCAAAAATAAAAAGTGGCCATACCAACTTGATATGCGAATATCTCGCTTAATGATGCGGCACAAACGATGAAATTTGGCGAATCAGCGGCACAAACGAGGCCAAAGAGATTGGCAAAAGGAAATTTTGAAAAAGTTCAAAAAAAAAAGTTATATCAATTTTTGTCATATTAAATTGACATACGAATATCTCGCATAAAAATGCGGCACAAACAATGAAACTTGGTGAATCGCCGGCACAAACGAAGCATAAAAGAATGGTAAAAAGAAATTTTGAAAAAACTCAAAAATAAAAAGTGGCCATACCAAATTGACATGCGAATATCTCGCTTAAAAATGCGGCACAAACGATTAAATTTGGCAAATCAGCGGCACAAACGAGGCCAAAGAGATTGGCAAAAGGAAATTTTGAAAAAGTTCAAAAAAAAAAGTTATATCAATTTTTGTCATATTAAATTGACATACGAATATCTCGCATAAAAATGCGGCACAAACAATGAAACTTGGTGAATCGCCGGCACAAACGAAGCATAAAAGAATGGTAAAAAGAAATTTTGAAAAAACTCAAAAATAAAAAGTGACCATACCAAATTGACATGCGAATATCTCGCTTAAAAATGCGGCACAAACGATTAAATTTGGCAAATCAGCGGCACAAACGTGGCCAAAGAGATTGGCAATAAGAAATTTTCAAAAACCTCAAAAAATAAAAAGTGGCCATTCCAAATTGACATGCCAATATCTCGCTTAAAAATGCGGCACAAACGATGAAACTTAGTGAATCGCTGGCACAACCGAAGCCTAAAAGAATGGTCAAAAGAAATTTTGAAAGAACTCAAAAATAAAAAGTGGCCATACCAAATTGACATGCGAATATCTCGCTTAAAAATGCGGCACAAACGATTAAATTTGGCAAATCAGCGGCACAAACGATGCCAAAGAGATTGGCAATAAGAAATTTTCAAAAACCTCAAAAAATAAAAAGTGGCCATTCCAACTTGACATGCCAATATCTCGTCTAAAAATGCGGCACAAACGATGAAACTTAGTGAATCGCTGGCACAACCGAAGCCTAAAAGAATGGTCAAAAGAAATTTTGATAGAACTCAAAAATAAAAAGTGGCCATACCAAATTGACATGCGAATATCTCGCTTAAAAATGCGGCACAAACGATTAAATTTGGCATATCAGCGGCACAAACGAGGCCAAAGAGATTGGCAATAAGAAATTTTGAAAAAGTACAAAAAAGAAAAAGTTATATCAATTTTTGTCATATTAAATTGACATGCGAATATCTCGCCTAAAAATGCGGCACAAACGATGAAACTTGGTGAATCGCCGGCAAAGACGAAGCCTAATAGAATGGTAAATAGAAATTTTGAAAAAACCCAAAATCAAAAAGTGGCCATACCAACTTGACATGCGAATATCTCGCGTAATAATGCGGCAAATACGATGAAACTCAACGAATCGCTAGCAGAAACAAGGCCAAAGAGATTGGCAAAACGAAATTTTGAAAAAATTCAAAATATGAAATGTAATATTAATTTTTACTTGACACGCTAATTTATCGCTTAGTATGGCGGTAAAAACGAAAAAAACTTTTTGTATTACTAAAATAGTTATTTGTAAATTTGTAGGTAAAAGAAAAATACTATTATTTGCTGTAATAGATATGTATTTATAGACAAATTATCAACCCATCAACCGCTGGTGTATGCTGGCAGTTAGTTACTTTTAATGACGTAGAGATGCGCTGCTGGCGTCAGTATGTCAGTAACAGTTTTTCTTTAATAACTTCTTTAATATTGCGGCACAAACGATGAAACTTGGTGAATCGCCGGCACAAACGAGGCCAAAGAGAATCGAAAAAAAAAATTTTGAAATATCTCAAAGACAAGCGAAATCGCATGTCCAACTTCCGTCAAGTTGGTATGGCCACATTAAATCCTTAATAACATTTGCAATTTTTGAGCTAAATGGCTGAAATTTTGGGAAAGGACGGAACAAACGCGGCACAAACGATTGGTAAAAAGAAATTTTCAAAAACCTCAAAAAATAAAAAGTGGCCATTCCAACTTGACATGCCAATATCTCGTCTAAAAATGCGGCACAAACAATGAAACTTGGTAAATCGCCGGCAAAGACGAAGCCTAATAGAATGGTAAAAAGAAATTTTGAAAAAACCCAAAATCAAAAAGTAGCCATACCAAATTGACATGCGAATATCTCGCGTAATAATGCGGCAAAAACGATGAAACTCAACGAATCGCTAGCAGAAACAAGGCCAAAGAGATTGGCAAAAAGAAATTTTGAAAAAATTCAAAATATGAAATGTAATATTAATTTTTACTTGACACGCTAATATCTCGCTTAGTATGGCGGTAAAAACGAAAAAAACTTTTTATATTACTAAAATAGTTATTTGTAAATTTGTAGGTAAAAGAATAATACTATTATTTGCTGTAATAGATATGTATTTATAGACAAATTATCAACCCATCAACCGCTGGTGTATGCTGGCATTTAGTTACTTTAGTTGACGTAGAGATGCGCTGCTGGCGTCAGTATGTCAGTAAAGTTTTTCTTTAATAACTTCTTTAATATTGCGGCACAAACGATGAAACTTGGTGAATCGCCGGCACAAACGAGGCCAAAGAGAATAGCAAAAAAAAAATTTTGAAATATCTCAAAGACAAGCGAAATCGCATGTCCAACTTCCGTCAAGTTGGTATGGCCACTTTAAATCCTTAATAACTTTTGCAATTTTTGAGCTAAATGGCTGAAATTTTGGGAAAGACGGCACAAACGCGGCACAAACGATTGGAAAAAGAATTTTTCAAAAACCTCAAAAATAAAAAGTGGCCATACCAACTTGATATGCGAATATCTCGCTTAATGATGCGGCACAAACGATGAAATTTGGCGAATAAGCGGCACAAACGAGGCCAAAGAGATTGGCAAAGGGAAATTTTGAAAAAGTTCAAAAAAAAAGTTATATCAATTTTTGTCATATTAAATTGACATGCGAATATCTCGCATAAAAATGCGGCACAAACAATGAAACTTGGTGAATCGCCGGCAAAAAAGAAGCATAAAAGAATGGTAAAAAGAAATTTTGAAAAAACTCAAAAATAAAAAGTGGCCATACCAAATTGACATGCGAATATCTCGCTTAAAAATGCGGCACAAACGATTAAATTTGGCAAATCAGCGGCACAAACGAGGCCAAAGAGATTGGCAATAAGAAATTTTGAAAAAGTTCAAAAAAGAAAAAGTTATATCAATTTATGTCATAATAAATTGACATGCGAATATCTCGCCTAAAAATGCGGCACAAACGATGAAACTTGGTGAATCGCCGACACAGACGAAGCCTAATAGAATGGTAAAAAGAAATTTAGAAGAAACCCAAAATCGAAAAGTGGCCATTCCAACTTGACATGCGAATATCTCGCGTAATAATGCGGCACAAACGATGAAACTCAACGAATCGCTAGCAGAAAAAAGGCCAAAGAGATTGGCAAAACGAAATTTAGAAAAAATTCAAAATATGTAATGTAATATTAATTTTTACTTGACACGCTAATATCTCGCTTAGTATGGCGGTAAAAACGAAAAAAACTTTTTATATTACTAAAATAGTTATTTGTAAATTTGTAGGTAAAAGAAAAATACTATTATTTGCTGTAGTAGATATGTATTTATAGACAAATTATCAACCCATCAACCGCTGGTGTATGCTGGCAGTTAGTTACTTTAGTTGACGTAGAGATGCGCTGCTGGCGTCAGTATGTCAGTAACAGTTTTTCTTTAATAACTTCTTTAATATTGCGGCACAAACGATGAAACTTGGTGAATCGCCGGCACAAACGAGGCCAAAGAGAAAAGCAAAAAAAAAATTTTGAAAAATCTCAAAGACAAGCGAAATCGCATGTCCAACTTCCGTCAAGTTGGTATGGCCACTTTAAATCCTTAATAACTTTTTCAATTTTTGAGCTAAATGGCTGAAATTTTAAGAAAGGACGGCTTATACGCGGCACAAACGATTGGTAAAAAGAAATTTTCAAAAACCTCAAAAAATAGAAAGTGGCCATTCCAACTTGACCTGCCAATATCTCGCTTAAAAATGCGGCACAAACGATGAAACATAGTGAATCGCTGGCACAACCGAAGCCTAAAAGAATGGTCAAAAGAAATTTTGAAAAAACTCAAAAATAAAAAGTGGCTATACTAACTTGATATGCGAATATCTCGCTTAATGATGTGGCACAAACGATGAAATTTGGCGAATCAGCGGCTCAAACGAGGCCAAAGAGATTGGCAAAAGGAAATTTTGAAAAAGTTCAAAAAAAAAAGTTATATCAATTTTTGTCATATTAAATTGACATACGAATATCTCGCATAAAAATGCGGCACAAACAATGAAACTTGGTGAATCGCCGGCACAAACGAAGCATAAAAGAATGGTAAAAAGAAATTTTGAAAAAACTCAAAAATAAAAAGTGGCCATACCAAATTGACATGCGAATATCTCGCTTAAAAATGCGGCACAAACGATTAAATTTGGCAAATCAGCGGCACAAACGAGGCCAAAGAGATTGGCAATAAGAAATTTTGAAAAAGTTCAAAAAAGAAAAAGTTATATCAATTTATGTCATAATAAATTGACATGCGAATATCTCGCCTAAAAATGCGGCACAAACGATGAAACTTGGTGAATCGCCGACACAGACGAAGCCTAATAGAATGGTAAAAAGAAATTTTGAAGAAACCCAAAATCGAAAAGTGGCCATTCCAACTTGACATGCGAATATCTCGCGTAATAATGCGGCACAAACGATGAAACTCAACGAATCGCTAGCAGAAAAAAGGCCAAAGAGATTGGCAAAAAGAACTTTTGAAAAAATTCAAAATATGAAATGTAATATTAATTTTTCTCATATTTACTTGACACGCTATCTCGCTTAGTATGGCGGTAAAAACGAAAAAAACTTTTTATATTACTAAAATAGTTATTTGTAAATTTGTAGGTAAAAGAAAAATACTATTATTTGCTGTAGTAGATATGTATTTATAGACAAATTATCAACCCATCAACCGCTGGTGTATGCTGGCAGTTAGTTACTTTAGTTGACGTAGAGATGCGCTGCTGGCGTCAGTATGTCAGTAACAGTTTTTCTTTATTAACTTCTTTAATATTGCGGCACAAACGATGAAACTTGGTGAATCGCCGGCACAAACGAGGCCAAAAGGAATGGCAAAAAATTTTTTTTGAAAAATCTCAAAGACAAGCGAAATCGCATGTCCAACTTCCGTCAAGTTGGTATGGCCACATTAAATCCTTAATAACTTTTCAATTTTTGAGCTAAATGGCTGAAATTTTGGGAAAGGACGGCACAAACGCGGCACAAACGATTGGTAAAAAGAAATTTTCAAAAACCTCAAAAAATAAAAAGTGGCCATTCCAAATTGACATGCCAATATCTCGCCTAAAAATGCGGCACAAACGATGAAACTTAGTGAATCGCTGGCACAACCGAAGCCTAAAAGAATGGTCAAAAGAAATTTCGAAAAAACTCAAAAATAAAAAGTAGCCATACCAAATTGACATGCGAATATCTCGCTTAAAAATGCGGCACAAACGATGAAATTTGGCGAATAAGCGGCACAAACGAGGCCAAAGAGATTGGCAAAAAGAAATTTTGAAAAAGTTCAAAAAAAAAAGTTATATCAATTTTTGTCATATTAAATTGACATACGAATATCTCGCCTAAAAATGCGGCACAAACAATGAAACATGGTGAATCGCCGGCACAAACGAAGCATAAAAGAATGGTAAAAAGAAATTTTGAAAAAACTCAAAAATAAAAAGTGGCCATACCAAATTGACATGCGAATATCTCGCTTAAAAATGCGGCACAAACGATTAAATTTGGCAAATCAGCGGCACAAACGAGGCCAAAGAGATTGGCAATAAGAAATTTTGAAAAAGTTTCAAAAAAGAAAAAGTTATATCAATTTATGTCATAATAAATTTACATGCGAATATCTCGCCTAAAAATGCGGCACAAACGATGAAACTTGGTGAATCGCCGACACAGACGAAGCCTAATAGAATGGTAAAAAGAAATTTTGAAGAAACCTAAAATCGAAAAGTGGCCATTCCAACTTGACATGCGAATATCTCGCGTAATAATGAGGCACAAACGATGAAACTCAACGAATCGCTAGCAGAAAAAAGGCTAAAGAGATTGGCAAAACGAAATTTTGAAAAAATTCAAAATATGAAATGTAATATTAATTTTTCTCATATTTACTTGACACGCTAATATCTCGCTTAGTATGGCGGTAAAAACGAAAAAAACTTTTTATATTACTAAAATAGTTATTTGTAAATTTGTAGGTAAAAGAAAAATACTATTATTTGCTGTAGTAGATATGTATTTATAGACAAATTATCAACCCATCAACCGCTGGTGTATGCTGGCAGTTAGTTACTTTAGTTGACGTAGAGATGCGCTGCTGGCGTCAGTATGTCAGTAACAGTTTTTCTTTAATAATTTCTTTAATATTGCGGCACAAACGATGAAACTTGGTGAATCGCCGGCACAAACGAGGCCAAAAAAAAATTTTGAAAATCTCAAAGACAAGCGAAATCGCATGTCCAACTTCCGTCAAGTTGGTATGGCCACTTTAAATCCTTAATAACTTTTTCAATTTTTGAGCTAAATGGCTGAAATTTTGGGAAAGGACGGCACAAACGCGGCACAAAACATTGGTAAAAAGAAATTTTCAAAAACCTCAAAAAATAAAAAGTGGCCATTACAACTTGAAATGCCAATATCTCGCCTAAAAATACGGCACAAACGATGAAACTTAGTGAATCGCTGGCACAACCGAAGCCTAAAAGAATGGTCAAAAGAAATTTCGAAAAAACTCAAAAATAAATAGTGGCCATACCAACTTGATATGCGAATATCTCGCTTAATGATGCGGCACAAACGATGAAATTTGGCGAATCAGCGGCACAAACGAGGCCAAAGAGATTGGCAAAAGGAAATTTTGAAAAAGTTCAAAAAAAAAAGTTATATCAATTTTTGTCATATTAAATTGACATACGAATATCTCGCATAAAAATGCGGCACAAACAATGAAACTTGGTGAATCGCCGGCACAAACGAAGCATGAAAGAATGGTAAAAAGAAATTTTGAAAAAACTCAAAAATAAAAAGTGGCCATACCAAATTGACATGCGAATATCTCGCTTAAAAATGCGGCACAAACGATTGGTAAAAAGAAATTTTCAAAAACCTCAAAAAATAAAAAGTGGCCATTCCAACTTGACATGCCAATATCTCGCCTAAAAATGCGGTACAAACGATGAAACTTAGTGAATCGCTGGCACAACCGAAGCCTAAAAGAATGGTCAAAAGAAATTTTGAAAAAACTCAAAAATAAAAAGTGGCCATACCAACTTGATATGCGAATATCTCGCTTAATGATGCGGCACAAACGATGAAATTTGGCGAATCAGCGGCACAAACGAGGCCAAAGAGATTGGCAAAAGGAAATTTTGAAAAAGTTCAAAAAAAAAAGTTATATCAATTTTTGTCATTTTAAATTGACATACGAATATCTCGCATAAAAATGCGGCACAAACAATAAAACTTGGTAAATCGCCGGCACAAACGAAGCATAAAAGAATGGTAAAAAGAAATTTTGAAAAAACTCAAAAATAAAAAGTGGCCATACCAAATTGACATGCGAATATCTCGCTTAAAAATGCGGCAAAAACGATGAAACTCAACGAATCGCTAGCAGAAACAAGGCCAAAGAGATTGGCAAAACGAAATTTTGAAAAAGTTCAAAAAAAAAAGTTATATCAATTTTTGTCATATTAAATTGACATACGAATATCTCGCCTAAAAATGCGGCACAAACAATGAAACTTGGTGAATCGCCGGCACAAACGAAGCATAAAAGAATGGTAAAAAGAAATTTTGAGAAAACCCAAAATCAAAAAGTGGCCATACCAACTTGACATGCGAATATCTCGCGTAATAATGCGGCACAAACGATGAAACTTAACGAATCGCTAGCAGAAACAAGGCCAAAGAGATTGGCAAAACGAAATTTTGAAAAAAATCAAAATATGAAATGTAATATTAATTTTTATTTGACACGCAAATATCTCGCTTAGTATGGCGGTAAAAACGAAAAAAACTTTTTATATTACTAAAATAGTTATTTGTAAATTTGTAGGTAAAAGAAAAATACTATTATTTGCTGTAGTAGATATGTATTTATAGACAAATTATCAACCCATCAACCGCTGGTGTATGCTGGCAGTTAATTACTTTAGTTGACGTAGAGATGCGCTGCTGGCGTCAGTATGTCAGTAACAGTTTTTCTATAATAACTTCTTTAATATTGCGGCACAAACGATGAAACTTGGTGAATCGCCGGCACAAACGAGGCCAAAGAGAATAGCAAAAAAAAAAATTTTGAAAAATCTCAAAGACAAGCGAAATCGCATGTCCAACTTCCGTCAAGTTGGTATGGCCACTTTAAATCATTAATAACTTTTTCAATTTTTGAGCTAAATGGCTGAAATTTTAGGAAAGGACGGCACAAACGCGGCACAAACGATTGGTAAAAAGAAATTTTCAAAAACCTCAAAAAATAAAAAGTGGCCATTCCAAATTGACATGCCAATATCTCGCCTAAAAATGCGGCACAAACGATGAAACTTAGTGAATCGCTGGCACAACCGAAGCCTAAAAGAATGGTCAAAAGAAATTTTGAAAAAACTCAAAAATAAAAAGTGGCCATACCAACTTGATATGCGAATATCTCGCTTAATGATGCGGCACAAACGATGAAATTTGGCGAATCAGCGGCACAAACGAGGCCAAAGAGATTGGCAAAAGGAAATTTTGAAAAAGTTCAAAAAAAAAAGTTATATCAATTTTTGTCATATTAAATTGACATACGAATATCTCGCATAAAAATGCGGCACAAACAATGAAACTTGGTGAATCGCCGGCACAAACGAAGCATAAAAGAATGGTAAAAAGAAATTTTGAAAAAACTCAAAAATAAAAAGTGGCCATACCAAATTGACATGCGAATATCTCGCTTAAAAATGCGGCACAAACGATTAAATTTGGCAAATCAGCGGCACAAACGAGGCCAAAGAGATTGGCAAAAGGAAATTTTGAAAAAGTTCAAAAAAAAAAGTTATATCAATTTTTGTCATATTAAATTGACATACGAATATCTCGCATAAAAATGCGGCACAAACAATGAAACTTGGTGAATCGCCGGCACAAACGAAGCATAAAAGAATGGTAAAAAGAAATTTTGAAAAAACTCAAAAATAAAAAGTGACCATACCAAATTGACATGCGAATATCTCGCTTAAAAATGCGGCACAAACGATTAAATTTGGCAAATCAGCGGCACAAACGAGGCCAAAGAGATTGGCAATAAGAAATTTTGAAAAAGTTCAAAAAAGAAAAAGTTATATCAATTTTTGTCATATTAAATTGACATGCGAATATCTCGCCTAAAAATGCGGCACAAACGATGAAACTTGGTGAATCGTCGGCACAGACGAAGCCTAATAGAATGGTAAAAAGAAATTTTGAAAAAACCCAAAATCAAATAGTGGCCATACCAACTTGACATGCGAATATCTCGCGTAATAATGCGGCAAAAACGATGAAACTCAACGAATCGCTAGCAGAAACAAGGCCAAAGAGATTGGCAAAACGAAATTTTGAAAAAATTCAAAATATGAAATGTAATATTAATTTTTACTTGACACGCTAATATCTCGCTTAGTATGGCGGTAAAAACGAAAAAAACTTTTTATATTACTAAAATAGTTATTTGTAAATTTGTAGGTAAAAGAAAAATACTATTATTTGCTGTAATAGATATGTATTTATAGACAAATTATCAACCCATCAACCGCTGGTGTATGCTGGCAGTTAGTTACTTTAGTTGACGTAGAGATGCGCTGCTGGCTTCAATATGTCAGTAACAGTTTTTCTTTAATAACTTCTTTAATATTGCGGCACAAACGATGAAACTTGGTGAATCGCCGGCACAAACGAGGCCAAAGAGAGAACAAAAAAAAATTTTGAAAAATCTCAAAGACAAGCGAAATCGCATGTCCAACTTCCGTCAAGTTGGTATGGCCACTTTAAATCCTTAATAACTTTTGCAATTTTTGAGCTAAATGGCTGAAATTTTGGGAAAGGACGGCACAAACGATTGGTAAAATGAAATTTTCAAAAACCTCAAAAAATAAAAAGTGGCCATTCCAACTTGACATGCCAATAACTCGCCTAAAAATGCGGCACAAACGATGAAACTTGGTGAATCGCTGGCACAACCGAAGCCTAAAAGAATGGTAAAAAGAAATTTTGAAAAAACTCAAAAATTAAAAGTGGCCATACCAAATTGACATGCGAACATCTCGCTTAAAAATGCGGCACAAACGATGAAATTTGGCAAATCAGCGGCTCAAACGAGGCCAAAGAGATTAGCAAAAAGTAATTTTGAAAAAGTTCAAAAAATTAAAAGTGGCCATTCCAACTTGACATGCCAATATCTCGCCTAAAAATGCGGCACAAACGATGAAACTTAGTGAATCGCTGGCACAACCGAAGCCTAAAAGAATGGTCAAAAGAAATTTTGAAAGAACTCAAAAATAAAAAGTGGTATACCAAATTGACATGCGAATATCTCGCTTAAAAATGCGGCACAAACGATTAAATTTGGCAAATCAGCGGCACAAACGAGGCCAAAGAGATTGGCAATAAGAAATTTTGAAAATGTACAAAAAAGAAAAAGTTATAACAATTTTTGTCATATTAAATTGACCTGCGAATATCTCGCCTAAAAATGCGGCACAAACGATGAAACTTGGTGAATCGCCGGCACAGACGAAGCATACAAGAATGGTAAAAAGAAATTTTGAAAAAACTCAAAAATAAAAAGTTGCCATACCAAATTGACATGCGAATATCTCGCTTAAAAATGCGGCACAAACGATGAAATTTGGCGAATAAGCGGCACTAACGAGGCGAAAGAGATTGGCAAAAAGAAATTTTGAAAAATTTCAAAAAAAAAAGTTATATTAATTTTTGTCATATTAAATTGACATACGAATATCTCGCCTAAAAATGCGGCACAAACAATGAAGCTTGGTGAATCGCCGGCACAAACGAAGCATAATAGAATGGTAAAAAGAAATTTTGAAAAAACCCAAAATCAAAAAGTGGCCATACCAACTTGACATGCGAATATCTCGCGTAATAATGCGGCAAAAACTATGAAACTCAACGAATCGCTAGCAGAAACCAGGCCAAAGATATTGGCAAATAGAAATTTTGAAAAAATTCAAAATATGAAATGTAATATTAATTTTTCTCATATTTACTTTACACGCTAATATCTCGCTTAGTATGGCGGTAAAAACGAAAAAAACTTTTTATATTACTAAAATATTTATTTGTAAATTTGTAGGTAAAAGAAAAATACTATTATTTGCTGTAATAGATATGTATTTATAGACAAATTATCAACCCATCAACAGCTGGTGTATGCTGGCAGTTAGTTATTTTAGTTGACGTAGAGATGCGCTGCTGGGTCAATATGTTAGTAACTGTTTTTCTTTAATAACTTCTTTAATATTGCGGCACAAACGATGAAACTTGGTGAATCGCTGGCACAAACGAGGCCAAAGAGAATAGCAAAAAAAAAATTTGGAAATATCTCAAAGACAAGCGAAATCGCATGTCCAACTTCCGTCAAGTTGGTATGGCCACTTTAAATCCTTAATAACTTTTGCAATTTTTGAGCTAAATGGCTGAAATTTTGGGAAAGGACGGCACAAACGATTGGTAAAAAGAAATTTTCAAAAACCTCAAAAAATAAAAAGTGGCCATACCAAATTGACATGCGAATATCTCGCTTAAAAATGCGGCACAAACGATTAAATTTGGCAAATCAGCGGCACAAACGAGGCCAAAGAGATTGGCAATAAGAAATTTTCAAAAACCTCAAAAAATAAAAAGTGGCCATTCGAACTTGACATGCCAATATCTCGCCTAAAAATGCGGCACAAACGATGAAACTTAGTGAATCGCTGGCAAAACCGAAGCCTAAAAGAATGGTCAAAAGAAATTTTGAAAGAACTCAAAAATAAAAAGTGGCCATACCAAATTGACATGCGAATATCTCGCTTAAAAATGCGGCACAAACGATTAAATTTGGCAAATCAGCGGCACAAACGAGGCCAAAGAGATTGGCAAAAAGAAATTTTGAAAAAGTTCAAAAAAAAAAGTTATATCAATTTTTGTCATATTAAATTGACATACGAATATCTCGCCTAAAAATGCGGCACAAACAATGAAACTTGGTGAATCGCCGGCACAAACGAAGAATAAAAGAATGGTAAAAAGAAATTTTGAGAAAACCCAAAATCAAAAAGTGGCCATACCAACTTGACATGCGAATATCTCGCGTAATAATGCGGCACAAACGATGAAACTTAACGAATCGCTAGCAGAAACAAGGCCAAAGAGATTGGCAAAACGAAATTTTGAAAAAATTCAAAATATGAAATGTAATATTAATTTTTACTTGACACGCTAATATCTCGCTTAGTATGGCGGTAAAAACGAAAAAAACTTTTTATATTACTAAAATAGTTATTTGTAAATTTGTAGGTAAAAGAAAAATACTCTTATTTGCTGTAGTAGATATGTATTTATAGACAAATTATCAACCCATCAACCGCTGGTGTATGCTGGCAGTTAGTTACTTTAGTTGACGTAGAGATGTGCTGCTGGCGTCAGTATGTCAGTAACAGTTTTTCTTTAATAACTTCTTTAATATTGCGGCACAAACGATGAAACTTGGTGAATCGCCGGCACAAACGAGGCCAAAGAGAATAGCAAAAAAAAAATTTTGAAAAATCTCAAAGACAAGCGAAATCGCATGTCCAACTTCCGTCAAGTTGGTATGGCCACTTTAAATCATTAATAACTTTTTCAATTTTTGAGCTAAATGGCTGAAATTTTGGGAAAGGACGGCACAAACGTGGCACAAACGATTGGTAAAAAGAAATTTTCAAAAACCTCAAAAAATAAAAAGTGGCCATTCCAACTTGACATGTCAATATCTCGCCTAAAAATGCGGCACAAACGATGAAACTTAGTGAATCGCTGGCACAACCGAAGCCTAAAAGAATGGTCAAAAGAAATTTTGAAAAAACTCAAAAATAAAAAGTGGCTATACGAAATTGACATGCGAATATCTCGCTTAAAAATGCGGCACAAATGATTAAATTTGGCAAATCAGCGGCACAAACGAGGCCAAAGAGATTGGCAATAAGAAATTTTGAAAAAGTACAAAAAAGAAAAAGTTATATCAATTTTTGTCATATTAAATTTACATGCGAATATCTCACCTAAAAATGCGGCACAAACGATGAAACTTGGTGAATCGCCGGCAAAGACGAAGCCTAATAGAATGGTAAAAAGAAATTTTGAAAAAACCCAAAATCAAAAAGTGGCCATACCAACTTGACATGCGAATATCTCGCGTAATAATGGGGCACAAACGACGAAACTCAACGAATCGCTAGCAGAAACAAGACCAAAGAGATTGGCAAAACGAAATTTTGAAAAAATTCAAAATATGAAATGTAATATTAATTTTTACTTGACACGCTAATATCTCGCTTAGTATGGCGGTAAAAACGAAAAAAACTTTTTATATTACTAAAATAGTTATTTGTAAATTTCTAGGTAAAAGAAAAATACTATTATTTGCTGTAGTAGATATGTATTTATAGACAAATTATCAACCCATCAACCGCTGGTGTATGCTGGCAGTTAGTTACTTTAGTTGACGTAGTGATACGCTGCTGGCGTCAGTATGTCAGTAACAGTTTTTCTTTAATAATTTCTTTAATATTGCGGCACAAACGATGAAACTTGGTGAATCGCCGGCACAAACGAGGCCAAAAAAAAATTTTGAAATCTCAAAGACAAGCGAAATCGCATGTCCAACTTCCGTCAAGTTGGTATGGCCACATTAAATCCTTAATAACTTTTTCAATTTTTGAGCTAAATGGCTGAAATTTTGGGAAAGGACGGCACAAACGCGGCACAAACGATTGGTAAAAAGAAATTTTCAAAAACCTCAAAAAATAAAAAGTGACCATTCCAACTTGACATGCCAATATCTCGCCTAAAAATGCGGCACAAACGATGAAACTTAGTGAATCGCTGGCACAACCGAAGCCTAAAAGAATGGTAAAAAGAAATTTTGAAAAAACTCAAAAATAAAAAGTGGCCATACCAAATTGACATGAGAATATCTCGCTTAAAAATGCGGCACAAACGATTAAATTTGGCAAATCAGCGGCACAAACGAGGCCAAAGAGATTGGCAATAAGAAATTTTGAAAAAGTACAAAAAAGAAAAAGTTATATCAATTTTTGTCATATTAAATTTACATGCGAATATCTCACCTAAAAATGCGGCACAAACGATGAAACTTGGTGAATCGCCGGCAAAGACGAAGCCTAATAGAATGGTAAAAAGAAATTTTGAAAAAACCCAAAATCAAAAAGTGGCCATACCAACTTGACATGCGAATATCTCGCGTAATAATGGGGCACAAACGACGAAACTCAACGAATCGCTAGCAGAAACAAGACCAAAGAGATTGGCAAAACGAAATTTTGAAAAAATTCAAAATATGAAATGTAATATTAATTTTTACTTGACACGCTAATATCTCGCTTAGTATGGCGGTAAAAACGAAAAAAACTTTTTATATTACTAAAATAGTTATTTGTAAATTTCTAGGTAAAAGAAAAATACTATTATTTGCTGTAGTAGATATGTATTTATAGACAAATTATCAACCCATCAACCGCTGGTGTATGCTGGCAGTTAGTTACTTTAGTTGACGTAGTGATACGCTGCTGGCGTCAGTATGTCAGTAACAGTTTTTCTTTAATAATTTCTTTAATATTGCGGCACAAACGATGAAACTTGGTGAATCGCCGGCACAAACGAGGCCAAAAAAAAATTTTGAAATCTCAAAGACAAGCGAAATCGCATGTCCAACTTCCGTCAAGTTGGTATGGCCACATTAAATCCTTAATAACTTTTTCAATTTTTGAGCTAAATGGCTGAAATTTTGGGAAAGGACGGCACAAACGCGGCACAAACGATTGGTAAAAAGAAATTTTCAAAAACCTCAAAAAATAAAAAGTGACCATTCCAACTTGACATGCCAATATCTCGCCTAAAAATGCGGCACAAACGATGAAACTTAGTGAATCGCTGGCACAACCGAAGCCTAAAAGAATGGTAAAAAGAAATTTTGAAAAAACTCAAAAATAAAAAGTGGCCATACCAAATTGACATGAGAATATCTCGCTTAAAAATGCGGCACAAACGATTAAATTTGGCAAATCAGCGGCACAAACGTGGCCAAAGAGATTGGCAAAAGGAAATTTTGAAAAAGTTCAAAAAAAAAAGTTATATCAATTTTTGTCATATTAAATTGACATACGAATATCTCGCATAAAAATGCGGCACAAACAATGAAACTTGGTGAATCGCCGGCACAAACGAAGCATAAAAGAATGGTAAAAAGAAATTTTGAAAAAACTCAAAAATAAAAAGTGGCCATACCAAATTGACATGCGAATATCTCGCTTAAAAATGCGGCACAAACGATTAAATTTGGCAAATCAGCGGCACAAACGAGGCCAAAGAGATTGGCAATAAGAAATTTTGAAAAAGTTCAAAAAAGAAAAAGTTATATCAATTTATGTCATAATAAATTGACATGCGAATATCTCGCCTAAAAATGCGGCACAAACGATGAAACTTGGTGAATCGCCGACACAGACGAAGCCTAATAGAATGGTAAAAAGAAATTTTGAAGAAACCCAAAATCGAAAAGTGGCCATTCCAACTTGACATGCGAATATCTCGCGTAATAATGCGGCACAAACGATGAAACTCAACGAATCGCTAGCAGAAAAAAGGCCAAAGAGATTGGCAAAAAGAACTTTTGAAAAAATTCAAAATATGAAATGTAATATTAATTTTTACTTGACACGCTAATTTATCGCTTAGTATGGCGGTAAAAACGAAAAAAACTTTTTATATTACTAAAATAGTTATTTGTAAATTTGTAGGTAAAAGAAAAATACTATTATTTGCTGTAGTAGATATGTATTTATAGACAAATTATCAACCCATCAACCGCTGGTGTATGCTGGCAGTTAGTTACTTTAGTTGACGTAGAGATGCGCTGCTGTCGTCAGTATGTCAGTAACAGTTTTTCTTTAATAACTTCTTTAATATTGCGGCACAAACGATGAAACTTGGTGAATCGCCGGCACAAACGAGGCCAAAGAGAAAAGCAAAAAAAAAATTTTGAAAAATCTCAAAGACAAGCGAAATCGCATGTCCAACTTCCGTCAAGTTGGTATGGCCACTTTAAATCCTTAATAACTTTTTCAATTTTTGAGCTAAATGGCTGAAATTTTAAGAAAGGACGGCTTAAACGCGGCACAAACGATTGGTAAAAAGAAATTTTCAAAAACCTCAAAAAATAGAAAGTGGCCATTCCAACTTGACCTGCCAATATCTCGCTTAAAAATGCGGCACAAACGATGAAACATAGTGAATCGCTGGCACAACCAAAGCCTAAAAGAATGGTCAAAAGAAATTTTGAAAAAACTCAAAAATAAAAAGTGGCTATACTAACTTGATATGCGAATATCTCGCTTAATGATGTGGCACAAACGATGAAATTTGGCGAATCAGCGGCACAAACGAGGCCAAAGAGATTGGCAAAAGGAAATTTTGAAAAAGTTAAAAAAAAAAAGTTATATCAATTTTTGTCATATTAAATTGACATACGAATATCTCGCATAAAAATGCGGCACAAACAATGAAACTTGGTGAATCGCCGGCACAAACGAAGCATAAAAGAATGGTAAAAAGAAATTTTGAAAAAACTCAAAAATAAAAAGTGGCCATACCAAATTGACATGCGAATATCTCGCTTAAAAATGCGGCACAAACGATTAAATTTGGCAAATCAGCGGCACAAACGAGGCCAAAGAGATTGGCAATAAGAAATTTTGAAAAAGTTCAAAAAAGAAAAAGTTATATCAATTTATGTCATAATAAATTGACATGCGAATATCTCGCCTAAAAATGCGGCACAAACGATGAAACTTGGTGAATCGCCGACACAGACGAAGCCTAATAGAATGGTAAAAAGAAATTTTGAAGAAACCCAAAATCGAAAAGTGGCCATTCCAACTTGACATGCGAATATCTCGCGTAATAATGCGGCACAAACGATGAAACTCAACGAATCGCTAGCAGAAAAAAGGCCAAAGAGATTGGCAAAAAGAACTTTTGAAAAAATTCAAAATATGAAATGTAATATTAATTTTTCTCATATTTACTTGACACGCTAATATCTCGCTTAGTATGGCGGTAAAAACGAAAAAAACTTTTTATATTACTAAAATAGTTATTTGTAAATTTGTAGGTAAAAGAAAAATACTATTATTTGCTGTAGTAGATATGTATTTATAGACAAATTATCAACCCATCAACCGCTGGTGTATGCTGGCAGTTAGTTACTTTAGTTGACGTAGAGATGCGCTGCTGGCGTCAGTATGTCTAAACAGTTTTTCTTTAATAATTTCTTTAATATTGCGGCACAAACGATGAAACTTGGTGAATCGCCGGCACAAACGAGGCCAAAAAAAAATTTTGAAAATCTCAAAGACAAGCGAAATCGCATGTCCAACTTCCGTCAAGTTGGTATGGCCACATTAAATCCTTAATAACTTTTTCAATTTTTGAGCTAAATGGCTGAAATTTTGGGAAAGGACGGCACAAACGCGGCACAAACGATTGGTGAAAAGAAATTTTCAAAAACCTCAAAAAATAAAAAGTGGCCATTCCAACTTGACATGCCAATATCTCGCCTAAAAATGCGGCACAAACGATGAAACTTAGTGAATCGCTGGCACAACCGAAGCCTAAAAGAATGGTCAAAAGAAATTTTGAAAAAACTCAAAAATAAAAAGTGGCCATACCAACTTGATATGCGAATATCTCGCTTAATGATGCGGCACAAACGATGAAATTTGGCGAATCAGCGGCACAAACGAGGCCAAAGAGATTGGCAAAAGGAAATTTTGAAAAAGTTCAAAAAAAAAAGTTATATCAATTTTTGTCATTTTAAATTGACATACGAATATCTCGCATAAAAATGCGGCACAAACAATAAAACTTGGTAAATCGCCGGCACAAACGAAGCATAAAAGAATGGTAAAAAGAAATTTTGAAAAAACTCAAAAATAAAAAGTGGCCATACCAAATTGACATGCGAATATCTCGCGTAATAATGCGGCACAAACGATGAAACTCAACGAATCGCTAGCAGAAACAAGGCCAAAGAGATTGGCAAAACGAAATTTTGAAATAATTCAAAATATGAAATGTAATATTAATTTTTACTTGACACGCTAATATCTCGCTTAGTATGGCGGTAAAAACGAAAAAAACTTTTTATATTACTAAAATAGTTATTTGTAAATTTATAGGTAAAAGAAAAATACTATTATTTGCTGTAGTAGATATGTATTTATAGACAAATTATCAACCTATCAACCGCTGGTGTATGCTGGCAGTTAGTTACTTTAGTTGACGTAGAAATGCGCTGCTGGCGTCAGTATGTCAGTAACAGTTTTTCTTTAATAACTTCTTTAATATTGCGGCACAAACGATGAAACTTGGTAAATCGCCGGCACAAACGAGGCCAAAGAGAATAGCAAAAAAAAAATTTTTAAAAATCTCAAAGACAAGCGAAATCGCATGTCCAACTTCCGTCAAGTTGGTATGGCCACTTTAAATCCTTAATAACTTTTCAATTTTTGAGCTAAATGGCTGAAATTTTGGGAAAGGACGGCACAAACGCGTCACAAACGATTGGTAAAAAGAAATTTTCAAAAACCTCAAAAAATAAAAAGTGGCCAATCCAAATTGACATGCCAATATCTCGCCTAAAAATGCGGCACAAACGATGAAACTTAGTGAATCGCTGGCACAACCGAAGCCTAAAAGAATGGTCAAAAGAAATTTTGAAAAAACTCAAAAATAAAAAGTGGCCATACCAAATTGACATGCGAATTTCTCGCTTAAAAATGCGGCACAAACGATGAAATTTGGCAAATCAGCGGCACAAACGAGGCCAAAGAGATTGGCAATAAGAAATTTCGAAAAAGTTCAAAAAAGAAAAAGTTATATCAATTTTTGTCATATTAAATTGACCTGCGAATATCTCGCCTAAAAATGCGGCACAAACGATGAAACTTGGTAAATCGCCGGCCCAAACGAAGCATAAAAGAATGGTAAAAAAAAAATTGGAGAAAACCCAAAATCAAAAAGTGGCCATACCAACTTGACATGCGAATATCTCGCGTAATAAAGCGGCACAAACGATAAAACTCAACGAATCGCTAGCAGAAACAAGGCCAAAGAGATTGGCAAAACGAAATTTTGAAAAAATTCAAAATATGAAATGTAATATTAATTTTTACTTGACACGCTAATATCTCGCTTAGTATGGCGGTAAAAACGAAAAAAACTTTTTATATTACTAAAATAGTTATTTGTAAATTTGTAGGTAAAAGAAAAATTCTATTATTTGCTGTAGTAGATATGTATTTATAGACAAATTATCAACCCATCAACCGCTGGTGTATGCTGGCAGTTAGTTACTTTAGTTGACGTAGAGATGCGCTGCTGGCGTCAGTATGTCAGTAACAGTTTTTCTTTAATAACTTATTTAATATTGCGGCATAAACGATGAAACTTGGTGAATCGCCGGCACAAACGAAGCCAAAGAGAATGGCAAAAAAAAATTTTGAAAAATCTCAATGACAAGCGAAATCGCATGTCCAACTTCCGTCAAGTTGGTATGGCCACTTTAAATCCTTAATAACTTTTTCAATTTTTGAGCTAAATGGCTGAAATTTTGGGAAAGGACGGCACAAACGCGGCACAAAACATTGGTAAAAAGAAATTTTCAAAAACCTCAAAAAATAAAAAGTGGTCATTACAACTTGAAATGCCAATATCTCGCCTAAAAATGCGGCACAAACGATGAAACTTAGTGAATCGCTGGCACAACCGAAGCCTAAAAGAATTTTCAAAAGAAATTTCGAAAAAACTCAAAAATAAATAGTGGCCATACCAACTTGATATGCGAATATCTCGCATAATGATGCGGCACAAACGATGAAATTTGGCGAATCAGCGGCACAAACGTGGCCAAAGAGATTGGCAAAAGGAAATTTTGAAAAAGTTCAAAAAAAAAAGTTATATCAATTTTTGTCATATTAAATTGACATACGAATATCTCGCATAAAAATGCGGCACAAACAATCAAACTTGGTGAATCGCCGGCACAAACGAAGCATGAAGGAATGGTAAAAAGAAATTTTGAAAAAACTCAAAAATAAAAAGTGGCCATACCAAATTGACATGGGAATATCTCGCTTAAAAATGCGGCACAAACGATTGGTAAAAAGAAATTTTCAAAAACCTCAAAAAATAAAAAGTGGCCATTCCAACTTGACATGCCAGTATCTCGCCTAAAAATGCGGCACAAACGATGAAACTTAGTGAATCGCTGGCACAACCGAAGCCTAAAAGAATGGTCAAAAGAAATTTTGAAAAAACTCAAAAATAAAAAGTGGCCATACCAACTTGATATGCGAATATCTCGCTTAATGATGCGGCACAAACGATGAAATTTGGCGAATCAGCGGCACAAACGAGGCCAAAGAGATTGGCAAAAGGAAATTTTGAAAAAGTTCAAAAAAAAAAGTTATATCAATTTTTGTCATTTTAAATTGACATACGAATATCTCGCATAAAAATGCGGCACAAACAATAAAACTTGGTAAATCGCCGGCACAAACGAAGGATAAAAGAATGGTAAAAAGAAATTTTGAAAAAACTCAAAAATAAAAAGTGGCCATACCAAATTGACATGCGAATATCTCGCTTAAAAATGCGGCAAAAACGATGAAACTCAACGAATCGCTAGCAGAAACAAGGCCAAAGAGATTGGCAAAAGGAAATTTTGAAAAAGTTCAAAAAAAAAAGTTATATCAATTTTTGTCATATTAAATTGACATACGAATATCTCGCCTAAAAATGCGGCAGAAACGATGAAACTTGGTGAATCGTCGGCACAGACGAAGCATAATAAAATGGTAAAAAGAAATTTTGAAGAAACCCAAAATCAAATAGTGGCCATTCCAACTTGACATGCGAATATCTCGCGTAATAATGCGGCACAAACGATGAAACTCAACGAATCGCTAGCAGAAAAAAAGCCAAAGAGATTGGCAAAAAGAAATTTTGAAAAAATTCAAAATATGAAATGTAATATTAATTTTTCTCATATTTACTTGACACGCTAATATCTCGCTTAGTATGGCGGTAAAAACGAAAAAAACTTTTTATATTACTAAAATATTTATTTGTAAATTTGTAGGTAAAAGAAAAATACTATTATTTGCTGTAATAGATATGTATTTATAGACAAATTATCAACCCATCAACAGCTGGTGTATGCTGGCAGTTAGTTATTTTAGTTGACGTAGAGATGCGCTGCTGGCGTCAATATGTTAGTAACTGTTTTTCTTTAATAACTTCTTTAATATTGCGGCACAAACGATGAAACTTGGTGAATCGCTGGCACAAACGAGGCCAAAGAGAATAGCAAAAAAAATTTTGAAAAATCTCAAAGACAAGCGAAATCGCATGTCCAACTTCCGTCAAGTTGGTATGGCCACATTAAATCCTTAATAACTTTTTCAATTTTTGAGCTAAATGGCTGAAATTTTGGGAAAGGACGGCACAAACGCGGCACAAACGATTGGTAAAAAGAAATTTTCAAAAACCTCAAAAAATAAAAAGTGGCCATTCCAACTTGACATGCTAATATCTCGCCTAAAAATGCGGCACAAACGATGAAACTTAGTGAATCGCTGGTAAAACCGAAGCCTAAAATAATGGTCAAAAGAAATTTTGAAAAAACTCAAAAATAAAAAGTGGCCATACCAAATTGGCATGCGAATTTCTCGCGTAATAATGCGGCACAAACGATGAAATTTGGCAAATCAGCGGCACAAACGAGGCCAAAGAGATTGGCAATAAGAAATTTTGAAAAAGTTCAAAAAAGAAAAAATTATATCAATTTTTGTCATATTAAATTGACCTGCGAATATCTCGCCTAAAAATGCGGCACAAACGATGAAACTTGGTGAATCGTCGGCACAGACGAAGCCTAATATAATGGTAAAAAGAAATTTTGAAGAAACCCAAAATCAAAAAGTGGCTATTCCAAATGGACATGCGAATATCTCGCGTAATAATGGGGCACAAACGACGAAACTCAACGAATCGCTAGCAGAAACAAGACCAAAGAGATTGGCAAAACGAAATTTTGAAAAAATTCAAAATATGAAATGTAATATTAATTTTTACTTGACACGCTAATATCTCGCTTAGTATGGCGGTAAAAACGAAAAAAACTTTTTATATTACTAAAATAGTTATTTGTAAATTTCTAGGTAAAAGAAAAATACTATTATTTGCTGTAGTAGATATGTATTTATAGACAAATTATCAACCCATCAACCGCTGGTGTATGCTGGCATTTAGTTACTTTAGTTGACGTAGAGATGCGCTGCTGGCGTCAGTTTGTCAGTAACAGTTTTTCTTTAATAACTTCTTTAATATTGCGGCACAAACGATGAAACTTGGTGAATCGCCGGCACATACGAGGCCAAAGAGAATAGCAAAAAAAAATTTTGAAAAATCTCAAAGACAAGAGAAATCGCATGTCCAACTTCCGTCAAGTTGGTATGGCCACTTTAAATCCTTAATAACTTTTTCAATTTTTGAGCTAAATGGCAGAAATTTTGGGAAAGGACGGCACAAACGCGGCACAAACGATTGGTAAAAAGAAATTTTCAAAAACCTCAAAAAATAAAAAGTGGCCATTCCAACTTAACATGCCAATATCTCGCCTAAAAATGCGGAACAAACGATGAAACTTAGTGAATCGCTGGCACAACCGATGCCTAAAAGAATGGTCAAAAGAAATTTTGAAAAAACTCAAAAATAAAAAGTGGCCATACCAACATGATATGCGAATATCTCGCTTAATGATGCGGCACAAACGATGAAATTTGGCGAATCAGCGGCACAAACGAGGCCAAAGAGATTGGCAAAATGAAATTTTGAAAAAGTTCAAAAAAAAAAGTTATATCAATTTTTGTCATATTAAATTGACATGCGAATATCTCGCATAAAAATGCGGCACAAACAATGAAACTTGGTGAATCGCCGGCACAAACGAAGCCTAATAGAATGGTAAAAAGAAATTTTGAAATAACTCAAAAATTAAAAGTGGCCATACCAAATTGACATGCGAACATCTCGCTTAAAAATGCGGCACAAACGATGAAATTTGGCAAATCAGCGGCACAAACGAGGCCAAAGAGATTAGCAACAAGAAATTTTGAAAAAGTTCAAAAAAGAAAAAGTTATATCAATTTTTGTCATATTAAATTGACATGCGAATATCTCGCCTAAAAATGCGGCACAAACGATGAAACTTGGTGAATCGTCGGCACAGACGAAGCCTAATATAATTGTAAAAAGAAATTTTGAAGAAACCCAAAATCAAAAAGTGGCCATTCCAAATTGACATGCGAATATCTCGCATAATAATGCGGCACAAACGATGAAACTCAACGAATCGCTAGCAGAAAAAGGGCCAAAGAGATTGGCAAAAAGAAATTTTGAAAAAATTCAAAATATGAAATGTAATATTAATTTTTCTCATATTTACTTGACACGCTAATATCTCGCTTAGTATGGCGGTAAAAACGAAAAAAACTTTTTATATTACTAAAATAGTTATTTGTAAATTTGTAGGTAAAAGAAAAATACTATTATTTGCTGTAGTAGATATGTATTTATAGACAAATTATCAACCCATCAACCGCTGGTGTATGCTGGCAGTTAGTTACTTTAGTTGACGTAGAGATGCGCTGCTGGCGTCAGTATGTCTAAACAGTTTTTCTTTAATAATTTCTTTAATATTGCGGCACAAACGATGAAACTTGGTGAATCGCCGGCACAAACGAGGCCAAAAAAAAATTTTGAAAATCTCAAAGACAAGCGAAATCGCATGTCCAACTTCCGTCAAGTTGGTATGGCCACATTAAATCCTTAATAACTTTTTCAATTTTTGAGCTAAATGGCTGAAATTTTGGGAAAGGACGGCACAAACGCGGCACAAACGATTGGTGAAAAGAAATTTTCAAAAACCTCAAAAAATAAAAAGTGGCCATTCCAACTTGACATGCCAATATCTCGCCTAAAAATGCGGCACAAACGATGAAACTTAGTGAATCGCTGGCACAACCGAAGCCTAAAAGAATGGTCAAAAGAAATTTTGAAAAAACTCAAAAATAAAAAGTAGCCATACCAAATTGACATGCGAATATCTCGCCTAAAAATGCGGCACAAACAATGAAACATGGTGAATCGCCGGCACAAACGAAGCATAAAAGAATGGTAAAATGAAATTTTAAGAAAACCCAAAATCAAAAAGTGGCCATACCAACTTGACATGCGAATATCTCGCGTAATAATGCGGCACAAACGATGAAACTCAACGAATCGCTAGCAGAAACAAGGCCAAAGAGATTGGCAAAACGAAATTTTGAAATAATTCAAAATATGAAATGTAATATTAATTTTTACTTGACACGCTAATATCTCGCTTAGTATGGCGGTAAAAACGAAAAAAACTTTTTATATTACTAAAATAGTTATTTGTAAATTTATAGGTAAAAGAAAAATACTATTATTTGCTGTAGTAGATATGTATTTATAGACAAATTATCAACCTATCAACCGCTGGTGTATGCTGGCAGTTAGTTACTTTAGTTGACGTAGAAATGCGCTGCTGGCGTCAGTATGTCAGTAACAGTTTTTCTTTAATAACTTCTTTAATATTGCGGCACAAACGATGAAACTTGGTAAATCGCCGGCACAAACGAGGCCAAAGAGAATAGCAAAAAAAAAATTTTTAAAAATCTCAAAGACAAGCGAAATCGCATGTCCAACTTCCGTCAAGTTGGTATGGCCACTTTAAATCCATAATAACTTTTCAATTTTTGAGCTAAATGGCTGAAATTTTGGGAAAGGACGGCACAAACGCGGCACAAACGATTGGTAAAAAGAAATTTTCAAAAACCTCAAAAAATAAAAAGTGGCCATTCCAACTTGACATGCCAATATCTCGCCTAAAAATGCGGCACAAACGATGAAACTTAGTGAATCGCTGGCACAACCGAAGCCTAAAAGAATGGTCAAAAGAAATTTTGAAAAAACTCAAAAATAAAAAGTGGCCATACCAAATTGACATGCGAATTTCTCGCTTAAAAATGCGGCACAAACGATGAAATTTGGCAAATCAGCGGCACAAACGAGGCCAAAGAGATTGGCAATAAGAAATTTCGAAAAAGTTCAAAAAAGAAAAAGTTATATCAATTTTTGTCATATTAAATTGACCTGCGAATATCTCGCCTAAAAATGCGGCACAAACGATGAAACTTGGTAAATCGCCGGCCCAAACGAAGCATAAAAGAATGGTAAAAATAAAATTGGAGAAAACCCAAAATCAAAAAGTGGCCATACCAACTTGACATGCGAATATCTCGCGTAATAAAGCGGCACAAACGATAAAACTCAACGAATCGCTAGCAGAAACAAGGCCAAAGAGATTGGCAAAACGAAATTTTGAAAAAATTCAAAATATGAAATGTAATATTAATTTTTACTTGACACGCTAATATCTCGCTTAGTATGGCGGTAAAAACGAAAAAAACTTTTTATATTACTAAAATAGTTATTTGTAAATTTGTAGGTAAAAGAAAAATTCTATTATTTGCTGTAGTAGATATGTATTTATAGACAAATTATCAACCCATCAACCGCTGGTGTATGCTGGCAGTTAGTTACTTTAGTTGACGTAGAGATGCGCTGCTGGCGTCAGTATGTCAGTAACAGTTTTTCTTTAATAACTTATTTAATATTGCGGCATAAACGATGAAACTTGGTGAATCGCCGGCACAAACGAAGCCAAAGAGAATGGCAAAAAAAAATTTTGAAAAATCTCAATGACAAGCGAAATCGCATGTCCAACTTCCGTCAAGTTGGTATGGCCACTTTAAATCCTTAATAACTTTTTCAATTTTTGAGCTAAATGGCTGAAATTTTGGGAAAGGACGGCACAAACGCGGCACAAAACATTGGTAAAAAGAAATTTTCAAAAACCTCAAAAAATAAAAAGTGGCCATTACAACTTGAAATGCCAATATCTCGCCTAAAAATGCGGCACAAACGATGAAACTTAGTGAATCGCTGGCACAACCGAAGCCTAAAAGAATTTTCAAAAGAAATTTCGAAAAAACTCAAAAATAAATAGTGGCCATACCAACTTGATATGCGAATATCTCGCATAATGATGCGGCACAAACGATGAAATTTGGCGAATCAGCGGCACAAACGTGGCCAAAGAGATTGGCAAAAGGAAATTTTGAAAAAGTTCAAAAAAAAAAGTTATATCAATTTTTGTCATATTAAATTGACATACGAATATCTCGCATAAAAATGCGGCACAAACAATCAAACTTGGTGAATCGCCGGCACAAACGAAGCATGAAGGAAAGGTAAAAAGAAATTTTGAAAAAACTCAAAAATAAAAAGTGGCCATACCAAATTGACATGGGAATATCTCGCTTAAAAATGCGGCACAAACGATTGGTAAAAAGAAATTTTCAAAAACCTCAAAAAATAAAAAGTGGCCATTCCAACTTGACATGCCAGTATCTCGCCTAAAAATGCGGCACAAACGATGAAACTTAGTGAATCGCTGGCACAACCGAAGCCTAAAAGAATGGTCAAAAGAAATTTTGAAAAAACTCAAAAATAAAAAGTGGCCATACCAACTTGATATGCGAATATCTCGCTTAATGATGCGGCACAAACGATGAAATTTGGCGAATCAGCGGCACAAACGAGGCCAAAGAGATTGGCAAAAGGAAATTTTGAAAAAGTTCAAAAAAAAAAGTTATATCAATTTTTGTCATTTTAAATTGACATACGAATATCTCGCATAAAAATGCGGCACAAACAATAAAACTTGGTAAATCGCCGGCACAAACGAAGCATAAAAGAATGGTAAAAAGAAATTTTGAAAAAACTCAAAAATAAAAAGTGGCCATACCAAATTGACATGCGAATATCTCGCTTAAAAATGCGGCAAAAACGATGAAACTCAACGAATCGCTAGCAGAAACAAGGCCAAAGAGATTGGCAAAAGGAAATTTTGAAAAAGTTCAAAAAAAAAAGTTATATCAATTTTTGTCATATTAAATTGACATACGAATATCTCGCCTAAAAATGCGGCACAAACAATGAAACTTGGTGAATCGCCGGCACAAACGAAGCATAAAAGAATGGTAAAAAGAAATTTTGAGAAAACCCAAAATCAAAAAGTGGCCATACCAAATTGACATGCGAATATCTCGCGTAATAATGCGGCACAAACGATGAAACTCAACGAATCGCTAGCAGAAACAAGGCCAAAGAGATTGGCAAAACGAAATTTTGAAAAAATTCAAAATATGAAATGTAATATAAATTTTTACTTGACACGCTAATATCTAGCTTAGTATGGCGGTAAAAACGAAAAAAACTTTTTATTTTACTAAAATAGTTATTTGTAAATTTGTAGGTAAAAGAAAAATACTATTATTTGCTGTAGTAGATATGTATTAATAGACAAATTATCAACCCATCAACCGCTGGTGTATGCTGGCAGTTAGTTACTTTAGTTGACGTAGAGATGCGCTGCTGGCGTCAGTATGTCAGTAACTGTTTTTCTTTAATAACTTATTTAATATTGCGGCACAAACGATGAAACTTGGTGAATCGCCGGCACAAACGAGGCCAAAGAGAATGGCAAAAATAAATTTTGAAAAATCTCAAAGACAAGCGAAATCGCAAGTCCAACTTCCGTCAAGTTGGTATGGCCACTTTAAATCCTTAATAACTTTTTCAATTTTTGAGCTAAATGGCTGAAATTTTGGGAAAGGACGGCACAAACGCGGCACAATAGATTGGTAAAAAGAAATTTTCAAAAACCTCAAAAAATTAAAAGTGGCCATTCCAACTTGACATGCCAATATCTCGCCTAAAAATGCGGCACAAACGATGAAACTTAGTGAATCGCTGGCACAACCGAAGCCTAAAAGAATGGTCTAAAGAAATTTTGAAAAAACTCAAAAATAAAAAGTGGCCATACCAACTTGTTATGCGAATATCTCGCTTAATGATGCGGCACATACGATGAAATTTGGCGAATCAGCGGCACAAACGTGGCCAAAGAGATTGGCAAAAGGAAATTTTGAAAAAGTTCAAAAAAAAAAGTTATATCAATTTTTGTCATATTAAATTGACATACGAATATCTCGCCTAAAAATGCGGCACAAACAATGAAACTTGGTGAATCGCCGGCACAAACGAAGCATAAAAGAATGGTAAAAAGAAATTTTGAGAAAACCCAAAATCAAAAAGTGGCCATACCAAATTGACATGCGAATATCTCGCGTAATAATGCGGCACAAACGATGAAACTCAACGAATCGCTAGCAGAAACAAGGCCAAAGAGATTGGCAAAACGAAATTTTGAAAAAATTCAAAATATGAAATGTAATATTAATTTTTACTTGACACGCTAATATCTAGCTTAGTATGGCGGTAAAAACGAAAAAAACTTTTTATATTACTAAAATAGTTATTTGTAAATTTGTAGGTAAAAGAAAAATACTATTATTTGCTGTAGTGGATATGTATTAATAGACAAATTATCAACCCATCAACCGCTGGTGTATGCTGGCAGTTAGTTACTTTAGTTGACGTAGAGATGCGCTGCTGGCGTCAGTATGTCAGTAACAGTTTTTCTTTAATAACTTATTTAATATTGCGGCCCAAACGATGAAACTTGGTGAATCGCCTGCACAAACGAGGCCAAAGAGAATTACAAAAATAAATTTTGAAAAATCTCAAAGACAAGCGAAATCGCAAGTCCAACTTCCGTCAAGTAGGTATGGCCACTTTAAATCCTTAATAACTTTTTCAATTTTTGAGCTAAATGGCTGAAATTTTGGAAAAGGACGGCACAAACGCGGCACAATAGATTGGAAAAATGAAATTTTCAAAAACCTCAAAAAATAAAAAGTGGCCATTCCAACTTGACATGCCAATATCTCGCCTAAAAATGCGGCACAAACGATGAATCTTAGTGAATCGCTGGCACAACCGAAGCCTAAAAGAATGGTCAAAAGAAATTTTGAAAAAACTCAAAAATAAAAAGTGGCTATACCATATTGACATGCGAATATCTCGCTTAAAAATGCGGCACAAACGATGAAATTTGGCGTATAAGCGGCACAAACGAGGCCAAAGAGATTGGCAAAAAGAAATTTTGAAAAAGTTCAAAAAAAAAAGTTATATCAATTTTTGTCATATTAAATTGACATACGAATATCTCGCCTAAAAATGCGGCACAAACAATGAAACTTGGTGAATCGCCGGCACAAACGAAGCATAAAAGAATGGTAAAAAGAAATTTTGAGAAAACCCAAAATCAAAAAGTGGCCATACCAAATTGACATGCGAATATCTCGCGTAATAATGCGGCACAAACGATGAAACTCAACGAATCGCTAGCAGAAACAAGGCCAAAGAGACTGGCAAAACGAAATTTTGAAAAAATTCAAAATATGAAATGTAATATAAATTTTTACTTGACACGCTAATATCTAGCTTAGTATGGCGGTAAAAACGAAAAAAACTTTTTATATTACTAAAATAGTTATTTGTAAATTTGTAGGTAAAAGAAAAATACTATTATTTGCTGTAGTAGATATGTATTAATAGACAAATTATCAACCCATCAACCGCTGGTGTATGCTGGCAGTTAGTTACTTTAGTTGACGTAGAGATGCGCTGCTGGCGTCAGTATGTCAGTAACTGTTTTTCTTTAATAACTTATTTAATATTGCGGCACAAACGATGAAACTTGGTGAATCGCCGGCACAAACGAGGCCAAAGAGAATGGCAAAAATAAATTTTGAAAAATCTCAAAGACAAACGAAATCGCAAGTCCAACTTCCGTCAAGTTGGTATGGCCACTTTAAATCCTTAATAACTTTTTCAATTTTTGAGCTAAATGGCTGAAATTTTGGGAAAGGACGGCACAAACGCGGCACAATAGATTGGTAAAAAGAAATTTTCAAAAACCTCAAAAAATTAAAAGTGGCCATTCCAACTTGACATGCCAATATCTCGCCTAAAAATGCGGCACAAACGATGAAACTTAGTGAATCGCTGGCACAACCGAAGCCTAAAAGAATGGTCTAAAGAAATTTTGAAAAAACTCAAAAATAAAAAGTGGCCATACCAACTTGTTATGCGAATATCTCGCTTAATGATGCGGCACAAACGATGAAATTTGGCGAATCAGCGGCACAAACGTGGCCAAAGAGATTGGCAAAAGGAAATTTTGAAAAAGTTCAAAAAAAAAAGTTATATCAATTTTTGTCATATTAAATTGACATACGAATATCTCGCCTAAAAATGCGGCACAAACAATGAAACTTGGTGAATCGCCGGCACAAACGAAGCATAAAAGAATGGTAAAAAGAAATTTTGAGAAAACCCAAAATCAAAAAGTGGCCATACCAAATTGACATGCGAATATCTCGCGTAATAATGCGGCACAAACGATGAAACTCAACGAATCGCTAGCAGAAACAAGGCCAAAGAGATTGGCAAAACGAAATTTTGAAAAAATTCAAAATATGAAATGTAATATTAATTTTTACTTGACACGCTAATATCTAGCTTAGTAAGGCGGTAAAAACGAAAAAAACTTTTTATATTACTAAAATAGTTATTTGTAAATTTGTAGGTAAAAGAAAAATACTATTATTTGCTGTAGTAGATATGTATTAATAGACAAATTATCAACCCATCAACCGCTGGTGTATGCTGGCAGTTAGTTACTTTAGTTGACGTAGAGATGCGCTGCTGGCGTCAGTATGTCAGTAACAGTTTTTCTTTAATAACTTATTTAATATTGCGGCACAAACGATGAAACTTGGTGAATCGCCGGCACAAACGAGGCCAAAGAGAATGGCAAAAATAAATTTTGAAAAATCTCAAAGACAAGCGAAATCGCAAGTCCAACTTCCGTCAAGTTGGTATGGCCACTTTAAATCCTTAATAACTTTTTCAATTTTTGAGCTAAATGGCTGAAATTTTGGGAAAGGACGGCACAAACGCGGCACAATAGATTGGTAAAAAGAAATTTTCAAAAACCTCAAAAAATTAAAAGTGGCCATTCCAACTTGACATGCCAATATCTCGCCTAAAAATTCGGCACAAACGATGAAACTTAGTGAATCGCTGGCACAACCGAAGCCTAAAAGAATGGTCAAAAGAAATTTTGAAAAAACTCAAAAATAAAAAGTGGCCATACCAACTTGATATGCGAATATCTCGCTTAATGATGTGGCACAAACGATGAAATTTGGCGAATCAGCGGCACAAACGTGGCCAAAGAGATTGGCAAAAGGAAATTTTGAAAAAGTTCAAAAAAAAAAGTTATATCAATTTTTGTCATATTAAATTGACATACGAATATCTCGCATAAAAATGCGGCATAAACAATGAAACTTGGTGAATCGCCGGCACATACGAAGCATAAAAGAATGGTAAAAAGAAATTTTGAAAAACACAAAAATAAAAAGTGGCCATACCAAATTGACATGCGAATATCTCGCTTAAAAATGCGGCACAAACGATTAAATTTGGCAAATCAGCGGCACATACGAGGCCAAAGAGATTGGCAATAAGAAATTTTGAAAAAGTTCAAAAAAGAAAAAGTTATATCAATTTTTGTCATATTAAATTGACATGCGAATATCTCGCCTAAAAATGCGGCACAAACAATGAAACTTGGTGAATCGCCGGCACAAACGAAGCATAAAAGAATGGTAAAAAGAAATTTTGAGAAAACCCAAAATCAAAAAGTGGCCATACCAAATTGACATGCGAATATCTCGCGTAATAATGCGGCATAAACGATGAAACTCAACGAATCGCTAGCAGAAACAAGGCCAAAGAGATTGGCAAAACGAAATTTTGAAAAAATTCAAAATATGAAATGTAATATTAATTTTTCTCATATTTACTTGACACGCTAATATCTCGCTTAGTATGGCGGTAAAAACGAAAAAAACTTTTTATATTACTAAAATAGTTATTTGTAAATTTGTAGGTAAAAGAAAAATACTATTATTTGCTGTAATAGATATGTATTTATAGACAAATTATCAACCCATCAACCGCTGGTGTATGCTGGCAGTTAGTTACTTTAGTTGACGTAGAGATGCGCTGCTGGCGTCAGTATGTCAGTAACTGTTTTTCTTTAATAATTTCTTTAATATTGCGGCACAAACGATGAAACTTGGTGAATCGCCAACTCAAACGAGGCCAAAAAAAAATTTTGAATATCTCAAAGACAAGCGAAATCGCATGTCCAACTTCCGTCAAGTTGGTATGGCCACATTAAATCCTTAATAACTTTTTTCAATTTTTGAGCTAAATGGCTGAAATTTTGGGAAAGGACGGCACAAACGCGGCACAAACGATTGGTAAAAAGAAATTTTCAAAAACCTCAAAAAATAAAAAGTGGCCATTCCAACTTGACATACCAATATCTCGCCTAAAAACGCGGCACAAACGATGAAACTTGGTGAATCGCTGGCACAACCGAAGCATAATAGAATGGTAAAAAGAAATTTTGAAAAAACTCAAAAATTAAAAGTGGCCATTACAAATTGACATGCGAACATCTCGCTTAAAAATGAGGCACAAACGATGAAATTTGGCAAATCAGCGGCACAAACGAGGCCAAAGAGATTGGCAATAAAAAATTTTGAAAAAGTTCAAAAAAGAAAAAGTTATATCAATTTTTGTCATATTAAATTGACATGCGAATATCTCGCCTAAAAATGCCCCACAAACGATGAAACTTGGTGAATCGCTGGCACAAATGAAGCCTAAATGAATAACAAAAGGAAATTTAGAAAAAGTTCAAAAAAAAATTTATCACTTTTTGTCATAATTAATTGACATGCAAATATCTCGCCTAAAATTGCGTCACAAACGATGAAACTTGGTGAATCGCCGGCACAAACGAAGCATAAAACAATGGTGAAATGAAATTTTGAAAAAACTCAAAAACAAAAAGAGGCCATACCAACTTGACCTGCGAATATCTCGTTTAATAATGCGGCACAAACGATGAAATTTGTCGAATCAGCGGCACAAATGTGGCCAAAGAGATTGGCAAAAAGAAATTTTGAAAAAATTCAAAATATGAAAAGTTATATTAATTTTTCTCATATTTACTTGACACGCTAATATCTCGCTTGGTATGGCGGTAAAAACGAAAAAAACTTTTTATTTTACTAAAATAGTTATTTGTAAAGTTGTAGGTAAAAGAAAAATACTATTATTTGCTGTAATAGATATGTATTTATAAATTATCATCCCATCAACCGCTGGTGTATGCTGGCAGTTAGTTACTTTAGTTGACGTATAGATGCGCTGCTGGCGTCAGTATTTCAGTAACAGTTTTTCTTTAATAACTTTTTTAATATTGCTGCACAAATGATGAAACGTGGTGAATCGCCGGCACAAACGAAGCTGAAACGAATGGTAAAACGAAATTTTGAAAGAACTCGAAAATAAAAAGTGGCCATACCAAATTGACATGCGAATATCTCGCGTAATAATGCGGCAAAAACGTTGAAACTCGAAGAATTGCTAGCAGAAACAAGGCCAAAGAGATTGGCAAAAAGAAATTTTGAAAAAATTCAAAATATGAAACTTATATTAAATTTTCTCATATTTACATGACACGCTAATATCTCGCTTAGTATGGCGGTAAAAACGAAAAAAATTTTTATATTACTAAAATAGTTATTTGTAAATTTGTAGGTAAAAGAAAAATAATATTATTTGCTGTAATAGATATGTATTTATAGACAAATTATCAACCCATCAACCGCTGGTGTATGCTGGCAGTAAGTTACTTTAGTTGACGTAGAGATGCGCTGCTGGCGTCAGTATGTCAGTAACAGTTTTTCTTTTTTTACTTCTTTAATATTGCGGCACAAACGATGAAACTTGGTGAATCCCGGCACAAACGAGGCCAAAGAGAATGGCCAAAAAAATTTAGAAAAATCTCAAATTCAAGCGAAATCGCATGTCCAACTTCCGTCAAGTTGGTATGGCCACTTTAAATCCTTAATAACTTTATCAATTTTTGAGCTAAATGGCTGAAATTTTGGGAAAGGACGGCACAAACGCAGCACAAACGATTGGTAAAAAGAAATTTTCAAAAACCTCAAAAAATAAAAAGTGGCCATTCCAACTTGACATGCTAATATCTCGCCTAAAAATGCGGCACAAACGATGAAATTTGGCGAATCAGCGGCACAAACGAGGCTAAAGAGATTCGCGAAAAGAAATTTCGAAAAAGTTCAAAAAAAAAAGTTATATCAATTTTTGTCATATTAAATTGACATGCGAATATCTCGCCTAAATATGCGGCACAAACGATGAAACTTGGTGAATCGCCGGCACAAACGGAGCTTAAACGAATGGTAAAACGAAATTTTGAAAAAACTCAAAAACAAAAAGTGGCCATACCAAATTGACATGCGAATATCTCGCTTAAAAATGCGGCACAAACGATTAAATTTGGCAAATCAGCGGCACAAACGAGGCCAAAGAGATTGGCAATAAGAAATTTTGATAAAATTCAAAAAAGAAAAAGTTATATCAATTTTTGTCATATTAAATTGACATGCAAATATCTCGCCTAAAAATGCGGCACAAACGATGAAACTTGGTGAATCGCCGGCACAGACGAAGCCTAATAGAATGATAAAAAGAAATTTTGAAAAATCTCAAAAATTAAAAGTGGCCATTCCAACTTGACATGCGAATATCTCGCGTAATAATGCGGCACAAACGATGAAACACAACGAATCGCTAGCAGAAAAAAGGCCAAAGAGATTGGCAAAAAGAACTTTTGAAAAAATTCAAAATATGAAATGTAATATTAATTTTTACTTGACACGCTAATATCTCGCTTAGTATGGCGGTAAAAACGAAAAAAACTTTTTATATTACTAAAATAGTTATTTGTAAATTTGTAGGTAAAAGAAAAATACTATTATTTGCTGTAGTAGATATGTATTTATAGACAAATTATCAACCCATCAACCGCTGGTGTATGCTGGCAGTTAGTTACTTTAGTTGACGTAGAGATGCGCTGCTGGCGTCAGTATGTCAGTAACAGTTTTTCTTTAATAACTTCTTTAATATTGCGGCACAAACGATGAAACTTGGTGAATCGCCGGCACAAACGAGGCCAAAGAGAATAGCAAAAAAAAAATTTTGAAAAATCTCAAAGACAAGCGAAATCGCATGTCCAACTTCCGTCAAGTTGGTATAGCTACTTTAAATCCTTAATAACTTTTTCAATTTTTGAGCTAAATGGCTGAAATTTTAAGAAAGGACGGCACAAATGCGGCACAAACGATTGGTAAAAAGAAATTTTCAAAAACCTCAAAAAATAGAAAGTGGCTATTCCAACTTAACCTGCCAATATCTCGCTTAAAAATGCGGCACAAACGATGAAACATAGTGAATCGCTGGCACAACCGAAGCCTAAAAGAATGGTCAAAAGAAATTTTGAAAAAACTCAAAAATAAAAAGTGGCCATACTAACTTGATATGCGAATATCTCGCTTAATGATGCGGCACAAACGATGAAATTTGGCGAATCAGCGGCACAAACGAGGCCAAAGAGATTGGCAAAAGGAAATTTCGAAAAAGTTCAAAAAAGAAAAAGTTATATCAATTTTTGTCATATTAAATTGACCTGCGAATATCTCGCCTAAAAATGCGGCACAAACGATGAAACTTGGTAAATCGCCGGCCCAAACGAAGCATAAAAGAATGGTAAAAAAAAAATTGGAGAAAACCCAAAATCAAAAAGTGGCCATACCAACTTGACATGCGAATATCTCGCGTAATAAAGCGGCACAAACGATAAAACTCAACGAATCGCTAGCAGAAACAAGGCCAAAGAGATTGGCAAAACGAAATTTCGAAAAAATTCAAAATATGAAATGTAATATTAATTTTTACTTGACACGCTAATATCTCGCTTAGTATGGCGGTAAAAACGAAAAAAACTTTTTATATTACTAAAATAGTTATTTGTAAATTTGTAGGTAAAAGAAAAATTCTATTATTTGCTGTAGTAGATATGTATTTATAGACAAATTATCAACCCATCAACCGCTGGTGTATGCTGGCAGTTAGTTACTTTAGTTGACGTAGAGATGCGCTGCTGGCGTCAGTATGTCAGTAACAGTTTTTCTTTAATAACATATTTAATATTGCGGCATAAACGATGAAACTTGGTGAATCGCCGGCACAAACGAGGCCAAAGAGAATGGCAAAAAAAAATTTTGAAAAATCTCAATGACAAGCGAAATAGCATGTCCAACTTCCGTCAAGTTGGTATGGCCACTTTAAATCCTTAATAACTTTTTCAATTTTTGAGCTAAATGGCTGAAATTTTGGGAAAGGACGGCACAAACGCGGCACAAAACATTGGTAAAAAGAAATTTTCAAATACCTCAAAAACTAAAAAGTGGCCATTACAACTTGAAATGCCAATATCTCGCCTAAAAATTCGGCACAAACGATGAAACTTAGTGAATCGCTGGCACAACCGAAGCCTAAAAGAATGGTCAAAAGAAATTTTGAAAAAACTCAAAAATAAAAAGTGGCCATACCAACTTGATATGCGAATATCTCGCTTAATGATGCGGCACAAACGATGAAATTTGGCGAATCAGCGGCACAAACGTGGCCAAAGAGATTGGCAAAAGGAAATTTTGAAAAAGTTCAAAAAAAAAAGTTATATTAATTTTTGTCATATTAAATTGACATACGAATATCTCGCATAAAAATGCGGCATAAACAATGAAACTTGGTGAATCGCCGGCACATACGAAGCATAAAAGAATGGTAAAAAGAAATTTTGAAAAACACAAAAATAAAAAGTGGCCATTCCAAATTGACATGCGAATATCTCGCTTAAAAATGCGGCACAAACGATTAAATTTGGCAAATCAGCGGCACATACGAGGCCAAAGAGATTGGCAATAAGAAATTTTGAAAAAGTTCAAAAAAGAAAAAGTTATATCAATTTTTGTCATATTAAATTGACATGCGAATATCTCGCCTAAAAATGCGGCACAATCAATGAAACTTGGTGAATCGCCGGCACAAACGAAGCATAAAAGAATGGTAAAAAGAAATTTTGAGAAAACCCAAAATCAAAAAGTGGCCATACCAAATTGACATGCGAATATCTCGCGTAATAATGCGGCACAAACGATGAAACTCAACGAATCGCTAGCAGAAACAAGGCCAAAGAGATTGGCAAAACGAAATTTTGAAAAAATTCAAAATATGAAATGTAATATTAATTTTTCTCATATTTACTTGACACGCTAATATCTCGCTTAGTATGGCGGTAAAAACGAAAAAAACTTTTTATATTACTAAAATAGTTATTTGTAAATTTGTAGGTAAAAGAAAAATACTATTATTTGCTGTAATAGATATGTATTTATAGACAAATTATCAACCCATCAACCGCTGGTGTATGCTGGCAGTTAGTTACTTTAGTTGACGTAGAGATGCGCTGCTGGCGTCAGTATGTCAGTAACTGTTTTTCTTTAATAATTTCTTTAATATTGCGGCACAAACGATGAAACTTGGTGAATCGCCAACTCAAACGAGGCCAAAAAAAAATTTTGAATATCTCAAAGACAAGCGAAATCGCATGTCCAACTTCCGTCAAGTTGGTATGGCCACATTAAATCCTTAATAACTTTTTCAATTTTTGAGCTAAATGGCTGAAATTTTGGGAAAGGACGGCACAAACGCGGCACAAACGATTGGTAAAAAGAAATTTTCAAAAACCTCAAAAAATAAAAAGTGGCCATTCCAACTTGACATACCAATATCTCGCCTAAAAACGCGGCACAAACGATGAAACTTGGTGAATCGCTGGCACAACCGAAGCATAATAGAATGGTAAAAAGAAATTTTGAAAAAACTCAAAAATTAAAAGTGGCCATTACAAATTGACATGCGAACATCTCGCTTAAAAATGCGGCACAAACGATGAAATTTGGCAAATCAGCGGCACAAACGAGGCCAAAGAGATTGGCAATAAAAAATTTTGAAAAAGTTAAAAAAAGAAAAAGTTATATCAATTTTTGTCATATTAAATTGACATGCGAATATCTCGCCTAAAAATGCCGCACAAACGATGAAACTTGGTGAATCGCTGGCACAAATGAAGCCTAAATGAATAACAAAAGGAAATTTAGAAAAAGTTCAAAAAAAAATTTATCACTTTTTGTCATAATTAATTGACATGCAAATATCTCGCCTAAAATTGCGTCACAAACGATGAAACTTGGTGAATCGCCGGCACAAACGAAGCATAAAACAATGGTGAAATGAAATTTTGAAAAAACTCAAAAACAAAAAGAGGCCATACCAACTTGACCTGCGAATATCTCGTTTAATAATGCGGCACAAACGATGAAATTTGTCGAATCAGCGGCACAAATGTGGCCAAAGAGATTGGCAAAAAGAAATTTTGAAAAAATTCAAAATATGAAAGGTTATATTAATTTTTCTCATATTTACTTGACACGCTAATATCTCGCTTGGTATGGCGGTAAAAACGAAAAAAACTTTTTATTTTACTAAAATAGTTATTTGTAAAGTTGTAGGTAAAAGAAAAATACTATTATTTGCTGTAATAGATATGTATTTATAAATTATCATCCCATCAACCGCTGGTGTATGCTGGCAGTTAGTTACTTTAGTTGACGTATAGATGCGCTGCTGGCGTCAGTATTTCAGTAACAGTTTTTCTTTAATAACTTTTTTAATATTGCTGCACAAATGATGAAACGTGGTGAATCGCCGGCACAAACGAAGCTGAAACGAATGGTAAAACGAAATTTTGAAAGAACTCGAAAATAAAAAGTGGCCATACCAAATTGACATGCGAATATCTCGCGTAATAATGCGGCAAAAACGTTGAAACTCGAAGAATTGCTAGCAGAAACAAGGCCAAAGAGATTGGCAAAAAGAAATTTTGAAAAAATTCAAAATATGAAACTTATATTAAATTTTCTCATATTTACATGACACGCTAATATCTCGCTTAGTATGGCGGTAAAAACGAAAAAAATTTTTATATTACTAAAATAGTTATTTGTAAATTTGTAGGTAAAAGAAAAATAATATTATTTGCTGTAATAGATATGTATTTATAGACAAATTATCAACCCATCAACCGCTGGTGTATGCTGGCAGTAAGTTACTTTAGTTGACGTAGAGATGCGCTGCTGGCGTCAGTATGTCAGTAACAGTTTTTCTTTTTTTACTTCTTTAATATTGCGGCACAAACGATGAAACTTGGTGAATCCCGGCACAAACGAGGCCAAAGAGAATGGCCAAAAAAATTTAGAAAAATCTCAAATTCAAGCGAAATCGCATGTCCAACTTCCGTCAAGTTGGTATGGCCACTTTAAATCCTTAATAACTTTATCAATTTTTGAGCTAAATGGCTGAAATTTTGGGAAAGGACGGCACAAACGCAGCACAAACGATTGGTAAAAAGAAATTTTCAAAAACCTCAAAAAATAAAAAGTGGCCATTCCAACTTGACATGCTAATATCTCGCCTAAAAATGCGGCACAAACGATGAAATTTGGCGAATCAGCGGCACAAACGAGGCTAAAGAGATTCGCGAAAAGAAATTTCGAAAAAGTTCAAAAAAAAAAGTTATATCAATTTTTGTCATATTAAATTGACATGCGAATATCTCGCCTAAATATGCGGCACAAACGATGAAACTTGGTGAATCGCCGGCACAAACGGAGCTTAAACGAATGGTAAAACGAAATTTTGAAAAAACTCAAAAACAAAAAGTGGCCATACCAAATTGACATGCGAATATCTCGCTTAAAAATGCGGCACAAACGATTAAATTTGGCAAATCAGCGGCACAAACGAGGCCAAAGAGATTGGCAATAAGAAATTTTGATAAAATTCAAAAAAGAAAAAGTTATATCAATTTTTGTCATATTAAATTGACATGCAAATATCTCGCCTAAAAATGCGGCACAAACGATGAAACTTGGTGAATCGCCGGCACAGACGAAGCCTAATAGAATGATAAAAAGAAATTTTGAAAAATCTCAAAAATTAAAAGTGGCCATTCCAACTTGACATGCGAATATCTCGCGTAATAATGCGGCACAAACGATGAAACACAACGAATCGCTAGCAGAAAAAAGGCCAAAGAGATTGGCAAAAAGAACTTTTGAAAAAATTCAAAATATGAAATGTAATATTAATTTTTACTTGACACGCTAATATCTCGCTTAGTATGGCGGTAAAAACGAAAAAAACTTTTTATATTACTAAAATAGTTATTTGTAAATTTGTAGGTAAAAGAAAAATACTATTATTTGCTGTAGTAGATATGTATTTATAGACAAATTATCAACCCATCAACCGCTGGTGTATGCTGGCAGTTAGTTACTTTAGTTGACGTAGAGATGCGCTGCTGGCGTCAGTATGTCAGTAACAGTTTTTCTTTAATAACTTCTTTAATATTGCGGCACAAACGATGAAACTTGGTGAATCGCCGGCACAAACGAGGCCAAAGAGAATAGCAAAAAAAAAATTTTGAAAAATCTCAAAGACAAGCGAAATCGCATGTCCAACTTCCGTCAAGTTGGTATAGCTACTTTAAATCCTTAATAACTTTTTCAATTTTTGAGCTAAATGGCTGAAATTTTAAGAAAGGACGGCACAAATGCGGCACAAACGATTGGTAAAAAGAAATTTTCAAAAACCTCAAAAAATAGAAAGTGGCTATTCCAACTTAACCTGCCAATATCTCGCTTAAAAATGCGGCACAAACGATGAAACATAGTGAATCGCTGGCACAACCGAAGCCTAAAAGAATGGTCAAAAGAAATTTTGAAAAAACTCAAAAATAAAAAGTGGCCATACTAAATTGATATGCGAATATCTCGCTTAATGATGCGGCACAAACGATGAAATTTGGCGAATCAGCGGCACAAACGAGGCCAAAGAGATTGGCAAAAGGAAATTTCGAAAAAGTTCAAAAAAGAAAAAGTTATATCAATTTTTGTCATATTAAATTGACCTGCGAATATCTCGCCTAAAAATGCGGCACAAACGATGAAACTTGGTAAATCGCCGGCCCAAACGAAGCATAAAAGAATGGTAAAAAAAAAATTAGAGAAAACCCAAAATCAAAAAGTGGCCATACCAACTTGACATGCGAATATCTCGCGTAATAAAGCGGCACAAACGATAAAACTCAACGAATCGCTAGCAGAAACAAGGCCAAAGAGATTGGCAAAACGAAATTTTGAAAAAATTCAAAATATGAAATGTAATATTAATTTTTACTTGACACGCTAATATCTCGCTTAGTATGGCGGTAAAAACGAAAAAAACTTTTTATATTACTAAAATAGTTATTTGTAAATTTGTAGGTAAAAGAAAAATTCTATTATTTGCTGTAGTAGATATGTATTTATAGACAAATTATCAACCCATCAACCGCTGGTGTATGCTGGCAGTTAGTTACTTTAGTTGACGTAGAGATGCGCTGCTGGCGTCAGTATGTCAGTAACAGTTTTTCTTTAATAACATATTTAATATTGCGGCATAAACGATGAAACTTGGTGAATCGCCGGCACAAACGAGGCCAAAGAGAATGGCAAAAAAAAATTTTGAAAAATCTCAATGACAAGCGAAATCGCATGTCCAACTTCCGTCAAGTTGGTATGGCCACTTTAAATCCTTAATAACTTTTTCAATTTTTGAGCTAAATGGCTGAAATTTTGGGAAAGGACGGCACAAACGCGGCACAAAACATTGGTAAAAAGAAATTTTCAAATACCTCAAAAAATAAAAAGTGGCCATTACAACTTGAAATGCCAATATCTCGCCTAAAAATGCGGCACAAACGATGAAACTTAGTGAATCGCTGGCACAACGGAAGCCTAAAAGAATGGTCAAAAGAAATTTCGAAAAAACTCAAAAATAAATAGTGGCCATACCAACTTGATATGCGAATATCTCGCATAATGATGCGGCACAAACGATGAAATTTGGCGAATCAGCGGCACAACCGTGGCCAAAGAGATTGGCAAAAGGAAATTTTGAAAAAGTTCAAAAAAAAAAGTTATATCAATTTTTGTCATATTAAATTGACATACGAATATCTCGCATAAAAATGCGGCACAAACAATGAAACTTGGTGAATCGCCGGCACAAACGAAGCATGAAAGAATGGTAAAAAGAAATTTTGAATAAACTCAAAAATAAAAAGTAGCCATACCAAATTAACATGCGAATATCTCGCTTAAAAATGCGGCACAAACGATTGGTAAAAAGAAATTTTCAAAAACCTTAAAAAATAAAAAGTGGCCATTCCAACTTGACATGCCAATATCTCGCCTAAAAATGCGGCACAAACGATGAAACTTAGTGAATCGCTGGCACAACCGAAGCCTAAAAGAATGGTCAAATGAAATTTTGAAAAATCTCAAAAATAAAAAGTGGCCATACCAACTTTATATGCGAATATCTCGCTTAATGATGCGGCACAAACCATGAAATTTGGCGAATCAGCGGCACAAACGAGGCCAAAGAGATTGGCAAAAGGAAATTTTGAAAAAGTTCAAAAAAAAAAGTTATATCAATTTTTGTCATTTTAAATTGACATACGAATATCTCGCATAAAAATGCGGCACAAACAATGAAACTTGGTGAATCGCCGGCACAAACGAAGCATAAAAGAATGGTAAAAAGAAATTTTGAAAAAACTCAAAAATAAAAAGTGACCATACCAAATTTACATGCGAATATCTCGCTTAAAAATGCGGCACAAACGATTAAATTTGGCAAATCAGCGGCACAAACGAGGCCAAAGAGATTGGCAATAAGAAATTTTGAAAAAGTTCAAAAAAGAAAAAGTTATATCAATTTTTGTCATATTAAATTGACATGCGAATATCTCGCCTAAAAATGCGGCACAAACGATGAAACTTGGTGAATCGTCGGCACAGACGAAGCCTAATAAAATGGTAAAAAGAAATTTTGAAGAAACCCAAAATCAAATAGTGGCCATTCCAACTTGACATGCGAATATCTCGCGTAATAATGCGGCACAAACGATGAAACTCAACGAATCGCTAGCAGAAAAAAGGCCAAAGAGATTGGCAAAAAGAAATTTTGAAAAAATTCAAAATATGAAATGTAATATTAATTTTTCTCATATTTACTTGACACGCTATTATCTCGCTTAGTATGGCGGTAAAAACGAAAAAAACTTTTTATATTACTAAAATATTTATTTGTAAATTTGTAGGTAAAAGAAAAATACTATTATTTGCTGTAATAGATATGTATTTATAGACAAATTATTAACCCATCAACAGCTGGTGTATGCTGGCAGTTAGTTACTTTAGTTGACGTAGAGATGCGCTGCTGGCGTCAATATGTTAGTAACTGTTTTTCTTTATTAACTTCTTTAATATTGCGGCACAAACGATGAAATTTGGTGAATCGCTGGCACAAACGAGGCCAAAGAGAATAGCAAAAAAAATTTTGAAAAATCTCAAAGACAAGCGAAATCGCATGTCCAACTTCCGTCAAGTTGGTATGGCCACATTAAATCCTTAATAACTTTTTCAATTTTTGAGCTAAATGGCTGAAATTTTGGGAAAGGAAGGCACAAACGCGGCACAAACGATTGGTAAAAAGAAATTTTCAAAAACCTCAAAAAATAAAAAGTGGCCATTCCAACTTGACATGCTAATATCTCGCCTAAAAATGCGGCACAAACGATGAAACTTAGTGAATCGCTGGTAAAACCGAAGCCTAAAATAATGGTCAAAAGAAATTTTGAAAAAACTCAAAAATAAAAAGTGGCCATACCAAATTGACATGCGAATTTCTCGCGTAATAATGCGGCACAAACGATGAAATTTGGCAAATCAGCGGCACAAACGAGGCCAAAGAGATTGGCAATAAGAAATTTTGAAAAAGTTCAAAAAAGAAAAAGTTATATCAATTTTTGTCATATTAAATTGACCTGCGAATATCTCGCCTAAAAATGCGGCACAAACGATGAAACTTGGTGAATCGTCGGCACAGACGAAGCCTAATATAATGGTAAAAAGAAATTTTGAAGAAACCCAAAATCAAAAAGTGGCTATTCCAAATGGACATGCGAATATCTCGCGTAATAATGGGGCACAAACGATGAAATTTGTCGAATCAGCGGCACAAATGTGGCCAAAGAGATTGGCAAAACGAAATTTTGAAAAAATTCAAAATATGAAATGTAATATTAATTTTTACTTGACACGCTAATATCTTGCTTAGTATGGCGGTAAAAACGAAAAAAACTTTTTATATTACTAAAATAGTTATTTGTAAATTTCTAGGTAAAAGAAAAATACTATTATTTGCTGTAGTAGATATGTATTTATAGACAAATTATCAACCCATCAACCGCTGGTGTATGCTGGCAGTTAGTTACTTTAGTTGACGTAGAGATGCGCTGCTGGCGTCAGTTTGTCAGTAACAGTTTTTCTTTAATAACTTCTTTAATATTGCGGCACAAACGATGAAACTTGGTGAATCGCCGGCACAAACGAGGCCAAAGAGAATAGCAAAAAAAATTTTGAAAAATCTCAAAGACAAGAGAAATCGCATGTCCAACTTCCGTCAAGTTGGTATGGCCACTTTAAATCCTTAATAACTTTTTCAATTTTTGAGCTAAATGGCAGAAATTTTGGGAAAGGACGGCACAAACGCGGCACAAACGATTGGTAAAAAGAAATTTTCAAAAACCTCAAAAAATAAAAAGTGGCCATTCCAACTTAACATGCCAATATCTCGCCTAAAAATGCGGAACAAACGATGAAACTTAGTGAATCGCTGGCACAACCGATATCTAAAAGAATGGTCAAAAGAAATTTTGAAAAAACTCAAAAATAAAAAGTGGCCATACCAACATGATATGCGAATATCTCGCTTAATGATGCGGCACAAACGATGAAATTTGGCGAATCAGCGGCACAAACGAGGCCAAAGAGATTGGTAAAATGAAATTTTGAAAAAGTTCAAAAAAAAAAGTTATATCAATTTTTGTCATATTAAATTGACATGCGAATATCTCGCATAAAAATGCGGCACAAACAATGAAACTTGGTGAATCGCCGGCACAAACGAAGCCTAATAGAATGGTAAAAAGAAATTTTGAAATAACTCAAAAATTAAAAGTGGCCATACCAAATTGACATGCGAACATCTCGCTTAAAAATGCGGCACAAACGATGAAATTTGGCAAATCAGCGGCACAAACGAGGCCAAAGAGATTAGCAACAAGAAATTTTGAAAAAGTTCAAAAAAGAAAAAGTTATATCAATTTTTGTCATATTAAATTGACATGCGAATATCTCGCCTAAAAATGCGGCACAAACGATGAAACTTGGTGAATCGTCGGCACAGACGAAGCCTAATATAATTGTAAAAAGAAATTTTGAAGAAACCCAAAATCAAAAAGTGGCCATTCCAAATTGACATGCGAATATCTCGCGTAATAATGCGGCACAAACGATGAAACTCAACGAATCGCTAGCAGAAAAAAGGCCAAAGAGATTGGCAAAAGGAAATTTCGAAAAAGTTCAAAAAAGAAAAAGTTATATCAATTTTTGTCATATTAAATTGACCTGCGAATATCTCGCCTAAAAATGCGGCACAAACGATGAAACTTGGTAAATCGCCGGCCCAAACGAAGCATAAAAGAATGGTAAAAAAAAAATTGGAGAAAACCCAAAATCAAAAAGTGGCCATACCAACTTGACATGCGAATATCTCGAGTAATAAAGCGGCACAAACGATAAAACACAACGAATCGCTAGCAGAAACAAGGCCAAAGAGATTGGCAAAACGAAATTTTGAAAAAATTCAAAATATGAAATGTAATATTAATTTTTACTTGACACGCTAATATCTCGCTTAGTATGGCGGTAAAAACGAAAAAAACTTTTTATATTACTAAAATAGTTATTTGTAAATTTGTAGGTAAAAGAAAAATTCTATTATTTGCTGTAGTAGATATGTATTTATAGACAAATTATCAACCCATCAACCGCTGGTGTATGCTGGCAGTTAGTTACTTTAGTTGACGTAGAGATGCGCTGCTGGCGTCAGTATGTCAGTAACAGTTTTTCTTTAATAACTTATTTAATATTGCGGCATAAACGATGAAACTTGGTGAATCGCCGGCACAAACGAGGCCAAAGAGAATGGCAAAAAAAAATTTTGAAAAATGTCAATGACAAGCGAAATCGCATGTCCAACTTCCGTCAAGTTGGTATGGCCACTTTAAATCCTTAATAACTTTTTCAATTTTTGAGCTAAATAGCTGAAATTTTGGGAAAGGACGGCACAAACGCGGCACAAAACATTGGTAAAAAGAAATTTTCAAAAACCTCAAAAAATAAAAAGTGGCCATTCCAACTTGACATGCCAATATCTCGCCTAAAAATGCGGCACAAACGATGAAACTTAGTGAATCGCTGGCACAACCGAAGCCTAAAAGAATGGTCAAAAGAAATTTTGAAAAAACTCAAAAATAAAAAGTGGCCATACCAAATTGACATGCGAATATCTCGCTTAAAAATGCGGCACAAACGATTGGTAAAAAGAAATTTTCAAAAACCTCAAAAAATAAAAAGTGGCCATTCCAACTTGACATGCCAATATCTCGCCTAAAAATGCGGCACAAACGATGAAACTTAGTGAATCGCTGGCACAACCGAAGCCTAAAAGAATGGTCAAAAGAAATTTTGAAAAAACTCAAAAATAAAAAGTGGCCATACCAACTTGATATGCGAATATCTCGCTTAATGATGCGGCACAAACCATGAAATTTGGCGAATCAGCGGCACAAACGAGGCCAAAGAGATTGGCAAAAAGAAATTTTGAAAAAGTTCAAAAAAAAAAGTTATATCAATTTTTGTCATTTTAAATTGACATACGAATATCTCGCATAAAAATGCGGCACAAACAATGAAACTTGGTAAATCGCCGGCACAAACGAAGCATAAAAGAATGGTAAAAAGAAATTTTGAATAAACTCAAAAATAAAAAGTGGCCATACCAAATTGACATGCGAATATCTCGCTTAAAAATGCGGCAAGAACGATGAAACTCAACGAATCGCTAGCAGAAACAAGGCCAAAGAGATTGGCAAAACGAAATTTTGAAAAAGTTCAAAAAAAAAAGTTATATCAATTTTTGTCATATTAAATTGACATACGAATATCTCGCATAAAAATGCGGCACAAACAATGAAACTTGGTGAATCGCCGGCACAAACGAAGCATAAAAGAATGGTAAAAAGAAATTTTGAAAAAACTCAAAAATAAAAAGTGACCATACCAAATTGACATGCGAATATCTCGCTTAAAAATGCGGCACAAACGATTAAATTTGGCAAATCAGCGGCACAAACGAGGCCAAAGAGATTGGCAATAAGAAATTTTGAAAAAGTTCAAAAAAGAAAAAGTTATATCAATTTTTGTCATATTAAATTGACATGCGAATATCTCGCCTAAAAATGCGGCACAAACGATGAAACTTGGTGAATCGTCGGCACAGACGAAGCCTAATAAAATGGTAAAAAGAAATTTTGAAGAAACCCAAAATCAAATAGTGGCCATTCCAACTTGACATGCGAATATCTCGCGTAATAATGCGGCACAAACGATGAAACTCAACGAATCGCTAGCAGAAAAAAGGCCAAAGAGATTGGCAAAAAGAAATTTTGAAAAAATTCAAAATATGAAATGTAATATTAATTTTTCTCATATTTACTTGACACGCTAATATCTCGCTTAGTATGGCGGTAAAAACGAAAAAAACTTTTTATATTACTAAAATATTTATTTGTAAATTTGTAGGTAAAAGAAAAATACTATTATTTGCTGTAATAGATATGTATTTATAGACAAATTATCAACCCATCAACAGCTGGTGTATGCTGGCAGTTAGTTACTTTAGTTGACGTAGAGATGCGCTGCTGGCGTCAATATGTTAGTAACTGTTTTTCTTTACTAACTTCTTTAATATTGCGGCACAAACGATGAAACTTGGTGAATCGCTGGCACAAGCGAGGCCAAAGAGAATAGCAAAAAAAATTTTGAAAAATCTCAAAGACAAGCGAAATCGCATGTCCAACTTCCGTCAAGTTGGTATGGCCACATTAAATCCTTAATAACTTTTTCAATTTTTGAGCTAAATGGCTGAAATTTTGGGAAAGGACGGCACAAACGCGGCACAAACGATTGGTAAAAAGAAATTTTCAAAAACGTCAAAAAATAAAAAGTGGCCATTCCAACTTGACATGCTAATATCTCGCCTAAAAATGCGGCACAAACGATGAAACTTAGTGAATCGCTGGTAAACCCGAAGCCTAAAATAATGGTCAAAAGAAATTTTGAAAAAACTCAAAAATAAAAAGTGGCCATACCAAATTGACATGCGAATTTCTCGCGTAATAATGCGGCACAAACGATGAAATTTGGCAAATCAGCGGCACAAACGAGGCCAAAGAGATTGGCAATAAGAAATTTTGAAAAAGTTCAAAAAAGAAAAAGTTATATCAATTTTTGTCATATTAAATTGACCTGCGAATATCTCGCCTAAAAATGCGGCACAAACGATGAAACTTGGTGAATCGTCGGCACAGACGAAGCCTAATATAATGGTAAAAAGAAATTTTGAAGAAACCCAAAATCAAAAAGTTGCTATTCCAAATGGACATGCGAATATCTCGCGTAATAATGGGGCACAAACGACGAAACTCAACGAATCGCTAGCAGAAACAAGACCAAAGAGATTGGCAAAACGAAATTTTGAAAAAATTCAAAATATGAAATGTAATATTAATTTTTACTTGACACGCTAATATCTCGCTTAGTATGGCGGTAAAAACGAAAAAAACTTTTTATATTACTAAAATAGTTATTTGTAAATTTCTAGGTAAAAGAAAAATACTATTATTTGCTGTAGTAGATATGTATTTATAGACAAATTATCAACCCATCAACCGCTGGTGTATGCTGGCAGTTAGTTACTTTAGTTGACGTAGAGATGCGCTGCTGGCGTCAGTTTGTCAGTAACAGTTTTTCTTTAATAACTTCTTTAATATTGCGGCACAAACGATGAAACTTGGTGAATCGCCGGCACAAACGAGGCCAAAGAGAATAGCAAAAAAAAATTTTGAAAAATCTCAAAGACAAGAGAAATCGCATGTCCAACTTCCGTCAAGTTGGTATGGCCACTTTAAATCCTTAATAACTTTTTCAATTTTTGAGCTAAATGGCAGAAATTTTGGGAAAGGACGGCACAAACGCGGCACAAACGATTGGTAAAAAGAAATTTTCAAAAACCTCAAAAAATAAAAAGTGGCCATTCCAACTTAACATGCCAATATCTCGCCTAAAAATGCGGAACAAACGATGAAACTTAGTGAATCGCTGGCACAACCGATATCTAAAAGAATGGTCAAAAGAAATTTTGAAAAAACTCAAAAATAAAAAGTGGCCATACCAACATGACATGCGAATATCTCGCTTAAAAATGCGGCAAGAACGATGAAACTCAACGAATCGCTAGCAGAAACAAGGCCAAAGAGATTGGCAAAACGAAATTTTGAAAAAGTTCAAAAAAAAAAGTTATATCAATTTTTGTCCTATTAAATTGACATACGAATATCTCGCATAAAAATGCGGCACAAACAATGAAACTTGGTGAATCGCCGGCACAAACGAAGCATAAAAGAATGGTAAAAAGAAATTTTGAAAAAACTCAAAAATAAAAAGTGACCATACCAAATTGACATGCGAATATCTCGCTTAAAAATGCGGCACAAACGATTAAATTTGGCAAATCAGCGGCACAAACGAGGCCAAAGAGATTGGCAATAAGAAATTTTGAAAAAGTTCAAAAAAGAAAAAGTTATATCAATTTTTGTCATATTAAATTGACATGCGAATATCTCGCCTAAAAATGCGGCACAAACGATGAAACTTGGTGAATCGTCGGCACAGACGAAGCCTAATAAAATGGTAAAAAGATATTTTGAAGAAACCCAAAATCAAATAGTGGCCATTCCAAGTTGACATGCGAATATCTCGCGTAATAATGCGGCACAAACGATGAAACTCAACGAATCGCTAGCAGAAAAAAGGCCAAAGAGATTGGCAAAAAGAAATTTTGAAAAAATTCAAAATATGAAATGTAATATTAATTTTTCTCATATTTACTTGACACGCTAATATCTCGCTTAGTATGGCGGTAAAAACGAAAAAAAACTTTTTATATTACTAAAATATTTATTTGTAAATTTGTAGGTAAAAGAAAAATACTATTATTTGCTGTAATAGATATGTATTTATAGACAAATTATCAACCCATCAACAGCTGGTGTATGCTGGCAGTTAGTTACTTTAGTTGACGTAGAGATGCGCTGCTGGCGTCAATATGTTAGTAACTGTTTTTCTTTACTAACTTCTTTAATATTGCGGCACAAACGATGAAACTTGGTGAATCGCTGGCACAAGCGAGGCCAAAGAGAATAGCAAAAAAAATTTTGAAAAATCTCAAAGACAAGCGAAATCGCATGTCCAACTTCCGTCAAGTTGGTATGGCCACATTAAATCCTTAATAACGTTTTCAATTTTTGAGCTAAATGGCTGAAATTTTGGGAAAGGACGGCACAAACGCGGCACAAACGATTGGTAAAAAGAAATTTTCAAAAACGTCAAAAAATAAAAAGTGGCCATTCCAACTTGACATGCTAATATCTCGCCTAAAAATGCGGCACAAACGATGAAACTTAGTGAATCGCTGGTAAACCCGAAGCCTAAAATAATGGTCAAAAGAAATTTTGAAAAAACTCAAAAATAAAAAGTGGCCATACCAAATTGACATGCGAATTTCTCGCGTAATAATGCGGCACAAACGATGAAATTTGGCAAATCAGCGGCACAAACGAGGCCAAAGAGATTGGCAATAAGAAATTTTGAAAAAGTTCAAAAAAGAAAAAGTTATATCAATTTTTGTCATATTAAATTGACCTGCGAATATCTCGCCTAAAAATGCGGCACAAACGATGAAACTTGGTGAATCGTCGGCACAGACGAAGCCTAATATAATGGTAAAAAGAAATTTTGAAGAAACCCAAAATCAAAAAGTGGCTATTCCAAATGGACATGCGAATATCTCGCGTAATAATGGGGCACAAACGACGAAACTCAACGAATCGCTAGCAGAAACAAGACCAAAGAGATTGGCAAAACGAAATTTTGAAAAAATTCAAAATATGAAATGTAATATTAATTTTTACTTGACACGCTAATATCTCGCTTAGTATGGCGGTAAAAACGAAAAAAACTTTTTATATTACTAAAATAGTTATTTGTAAATTTCTAGGTAAAAGAAAAATACTATTATTTGCTGTAGTAGATATGTATCTATAGACAAATTATCAACCCATCAACCGCTGGTGTATGCTGGCAGTTAGTTACTTTAGTTGACGTAGAGATGCGCTGCTGGCGTCAGTTTGTCAGTAACAGTTTTTCTTTAATAACTTCTTTAATATTGCGGCACAAACGATGAAACTTGGTGAATCGCCGGCACAAACGAGGCCAAAGAGAATAGCAAAAAAAAATTTTGAAAAATCTCAAAGACAAGAGAAATCGCATGTCCAACTTCCGTCAAGTTGGTATGGCCACTTTAAATCCTTAATAACTTTTTCAATTTTTGAGCTAAATGGCAGAAATTTTGGGAAAGGACGGCACAAACGCGGCACAAACGATTGGTAAAAAGAAATTTTCAAAAACCTCAAAAAATAAAAAGTGGCCATTCCAACTTAACATGCCAATATCTCGCCTAAAAATGCGGAACAAACGATGAAACTTAGTGAATCGCTGGCACAACCGATATCTAAAAGAATGGTCAAAAGAAATTTTGAAAAAACTCAAAAATAAAAAGTGGCCATACCAACATGATATGCGAATATCTCGCTTAATGATGCGGCACAAACGATGAAATTTGGCGAATCAGCGGCACAAACGAGGCCAAAGAGATTGGCAAAATGAAATTTTGAAAAAGTTCAAAAAAAAAAGTTATATCAATTTTTGTCATATTAAATTGACATGCGAATATCTCGCATAAAAATGCGGCACAAACAATGAAACTTGGTGAATCGCCGGCACAAACGAAGCCTAATAGAATGGTAAAAAGAAATTTTGAAATAACTCAAAAATTAAAAGTGGCCATACCAAATTGACATGCGAACATCTCGCTTAAAAATGCGGCACAAACGATGAAATTTGGCAAATCAGCGGCACAAACGAGGCCAAAGAGATTAGCAACAAGAAATTTTGAAAAAGTTCAAAAAAGAAAAAGTTATATCAATTTTTGTCATATTAAATTGACATGCGAATATCTCGCCTAAAAATGCGGCACAAACGATGAAACTTGGTGAATCGTCGGCACAGACGAAGCCTAATATAATTGTAAAAAGAAATTTTGAAGAAACCCAAAATCAAAAAGTGGCCATTCCAAATTGACATGCGAATATCTCGCGTAATAATGCGGCACAAACGATGAAACTCAACGAATCGCTAGCAGAAAAAAGGCCAAAGAGATTGGCAAAAGGAAATTTCGAAAAAGTTCAAAAAAGAAAAAGTTATATCAATTTTTGTCATATTAAATTGACCTGCGAATATCTCGCCTAAAAATGCGGCACAAACGATGAAACTTGGTAAATCGCCGGCCCAAACGAAGCATAAAAGAATGGTAAAAAAAAAATTGGAGAAAACCCAAAATCAAAAAGTGGCCATACCAACTTGACATGCGAATATCTCGCGTAATAAAGCGGCACAAACGATAAAACACAACGAATCGCTAGCAGAAACAAGGCCAAAGAGATTGGCAAAACGAAATTTTGAAAAAATTCAAAATATGAAATGTAATATTAATTTTTACTTGACACGCTAATATCTCGCTTAGTATGGCGGTAAAAACGAAAAAAACTTTTTATATTACTAAAATAGTTATTTGTAAATTTGTAGGTAAAAGAAAAATTCTATTATTTGCTGTAGTAGATATGTATTTATAGACAAATTATCAACCCATCAACCGCTGGTGTATGCTGGCAGTTAGTTACTTTAGTTGACGTAGAGATGCGCTGCTGGCGTCAGTATGTCAGTAACAGTTTTTCTTTAATAACTTATTTAATATTGCGGCATAAACGATGAAACTTGGTGAATCGCCGGCACAAACGAGGCCAAAGAGAATGGCAAAAAAAATTTTGAAAAATCTCAATGACAAGCGAAATCGCATGTCCAACTTCCGTCAAGTTGGTATGGCCACTTTAAATCCTTAATAACTTTTTCAATTTTTGAGCTAAATGGCTGAAATTTTGGGAAAGGACGGCACAAACGCGGCACAAAACATTGGTAAAAAGAAATTTTCAAAAACCTCAAAAAATAAAAAGTGGCCATTCCAACTTGACATGCCAATATCTCGCCTAAAAATGCGGCACAAACGATGAAACTTAGTGAATCGCTGGCACAACCGAAGCCTAAAAGAATGGTCAAAAGAAATTTTGAAAAAACTCAAAAATAAAAAGTGGCCATACCAAATTGACATGCGAATATCTCGCTTAAAAATGCGGCACAAACGATTGGTAAAAAGAAATTTTCAAAAACCTCAAAAAATAAAAAGTGGCCATTCCAACTTGACATGCCAATATCTCGCCTAAAAATGCGGCACAAACGATGAAACTTAGTGAATCGCTGGCACAACCGAAGCCTAAAAGAATGGTCAAAAGAAATTTTGAAAAAACTCAAAAATAAAAAGTGGCCATACCAACTTGATATGCGAATATCTCGCTTAATGATGCGGCACAAACCATGAAATTTGGCGAATCAGCGGCACAAACGAGGCCAAAGAGATTGGCAAAAGGAAATTTTGAAAAAGTTCAAAAAAAAAGTTATATCAATTTTTGTCATTTTAAATTGACATACGAATATCTCGCATAAAAATGCGGCACAAACAATGAAACTTGGTAAATCGCCGGCACAAACGAAGCATAAAAGAATGGTAAAAAGAAATTTTGAATAAACTCAAAAATAAAAAGTGGCCATACCAAATTGACATGCGAATATCTCGCTTAAAAATGCGGCAAGAACGATGAAACTCAACGAATCGCTAGCAGAAACAAGGCCAAAGAGATTGGCAAAACGAAATTTTGAAAAAGTTCAAAAAAAAAAGTTATATCAATTTTTGTCATATTAAATTGACATACGAATATCTCGCATAAAAATGCGGCACAAACAATGAAACTTGGTGAATCGCCGGCACAAACGAAGCATAAAAGAATGGTAAAAAGAAATTTTGAAAAAACTCAAAAATAAAAAGTGACCATACCAAATTGACATGCGAATATCTCGCTTAAAAATGCGGCACAAACGATTAAATTTGGCAAATCAGCGGCACAAACGAGGCCAAAGAGATTGGCAATAAGAAATTTTGAAAAAGTTCAAAAAAGAAAAAGTTATATCAATTTTTGTCATATTAAATTGACATGCGAATATCTCGCCTAAAAATGCGGCACAAACGATGAAACTTGGTGAATCGTCGGCACAGACGAAGCCTAATAAAATGGTAAAAAGAAATTTTGAAGAAACCCAAAATCAAATAGTGGCCATTCCAACTTGACATGCGAATATCTCGCGTAATAATGCGGCACAAACGATGAAACTCAACGAATCGCTAGCAGAAAAAAGGCCAAAGAGATTGGCAAAAAGAAATTTTGAAAAAATTCAAAATATGAAATGTAATATTAATTTTTCTCATATTTACTTGACACGCTAATATCTCGCTTAGTATGGCGGTAAAAACGAAAAAAACTTTTTATATTACTAAAATATTTATTTGTAAATTTGTAGGTAAAAGAAAAATACTATTATTTGCTGTAATAGATATGTATTTATAGACAAATTATCAACCCATCAACAGCTGGTGTATGCTGGCAGTTAGTTACTTTAGTTGACGTAGAGATGCGCTGCTGGCGTCAATATGTTAGTAACTGTTTTTCTTTACTAACTTCTTTAATATTGCGGCACAAACGATGAAACTTGGTGAATCGCTGGCACAAGCGAGGCCAAAGAGAATAGCAAAAAAAATTTTGAAAAATCTCAAAGACAAGCGAAATCGCATGTCCAACTTCCGTCAAGTTGGTATGGCCACATTAAATCCTTAATAACTTTTTCAATTTTTGAGCTAAATGGCTGAAATTTTGGGAAAGGACGGCACAAACGCGGCACAAACGATTGGTAAAAAGAAATTTTCAAAAACGTCAAAAAATAAAAAGTGGCCATTCCAACTTGACATGCTAATATCTCGCCTAAAAATGCGGCACAAACGATGAAACTTAGTGAATCGCTGGTAAACCCGAAGCCTAAAATAATGGTCAAAAGAAATTTTGAAAAAACTCAAAAATAAAAAGTGGCCATACCAAATTGACATGCGAATTTCTCGCGTAATAATGCGGCACAAACGATGAAATTTGGCAAATCAGCGGCACAAACGAGGCCAAAGAGATTGGCAATAAGAAATTTTGAAAAAGTTCAAAAAAGAAAAAGGTATATCAATTTTTGTCATATTAAATTGACCTGCGAATATCTCGCCTAAAAATGCGGCACAAACGATGAAACTTGGTGAATCGTCGGCACAGACGAAGCCTAATATAATGGTAAAAAGAAATTTTGAAGAAACCCAAAATCAAAAAGTGGCTATTCCAAATGGACATGCGAATATCTCGCGTAATAATGGGGCACAAACGACGAAACTCAACGAATCGCTAGCAGAAACAAGACCAAAGAGATTGGCAAAACGAAATTTTGAAAAAATTCAAAATATGAAATGTAATATTAATTTTTACTTGACACGCTAATATCTCGCTTAGTATGGCGGTAAAAACGAAAAAAACTTTTTATATTACTAAAATAGTTATTTGTAAATTTCTAGGTAAAAGAAAAATACTATTATTTGCTGTAGTAGATATGTATTTATAGACAAATTATCAACCCATCAACCGCTGGTGTATGCTAGCAGTTAGTTACTTTAGTTGACGTAGAGATGCGCTGCTGGCGTCAGTTTGTCAGTAACAGTTTTTCTTTAATAACTTCTTTAATATTGCGGCACAAACGATGAAACTTGGTGAATCGCCGGCACAAACGAGGCCAAAGAGAATAGCAAAAAAAAATTTTGAAAAATCTCAAAGACAAGAGAAATCGCATGTCCAACTTCCGTCAAGTTGGTATGGCCACTTTAAATCCTTAATAACTTTTTCAATTATTGAGCTAAATGGCAGAAATTTTGGGAAAGGACGGCACAAACGCGGCACAAACGATTGGTAAAAAGAAATTTTCAAAAACCTCAAAAAATAAAAAGTGGCCATTCCAACTTAACATGCCAATATCTCGCCTAAAAATGCGGAACAAACGATGAAACTTAGTGAATCGCTGGCACAACCGATATCTAAAAGAATGGTCAAAAGAAATTTTGAAAAAACTCAAAAATAAAAAGTGGCCATACCAACATGACATGCGAATATCTCGCTTAAAAATGCGGCAAGAACGATGAAACTCAACGAATCGCTAGCAGAAACAAGGCCAAAGAGATTGGCAAAACGAAATTTTGAAAAAGTTCAAAAAAAAAAGTTATATCAATTTTTGTCATATTAAATTGACATACGAATATCTCGCATAAAAATGCGGCACAAACAATGAAACTTGGTGAATCGCCGGCACAAACGAAGCATAAAAGAATGGTAAAAAGAAATTTTGAAAAAACTCAAAAATAAAAAGTGACCATACCAAATTGACATGCGAATATCTCGCTTAAAAATGCGGCACAAACGATTAAATTTGGCAAATCAGCGGCACAAACGAGGCCAAAGAGATTGGCAATAAGAAATTTTGAAAAAGTTCAAAAAAGAAAAAGTTATATCAATTTTTGTCATATTAAATTGACATGCGAATATCTCGCCTAAAAATGCGGCACAAACGATGAAACTTGGTGAATCGTCGGCACAGACGAAGCCTAATAAAATGGTAAAAAGAAATTTTGAAGAAACCCAAAATCAAATAGTGGCCATTCCAAGTTGACATGCGAATATCTCGTGTAATAATGCGGCACAAACGATGAAACTCAACGAATCGCTAGCAGAAAAAAGGCCAAAGAGATTGGCAAAAAGAAATTTTGAAAAAATTCAAAATATGAAATGTAATATTAATTTTTCTCATATTTACTTGACACGCTAATATCTCGCTTAGTATGGCGGTAAAAACGAAAAAAACTTTTTATATTACTAAAATATTTATTTGTAAATTTGTAGGTAAAAGAAAAATACTATTATTTGCTGTAATAGATATGTATTTATAGACAAATTATCAACCCATCAACAGCTGGTGTATGCTGGCAGTTAGTTACTTTAGTTGACGTAGAGATGCGCTGCTGGCGTCAATATGTTAGTAACTGTTTTTCTTTACTAACTTCTTTAATATTGCGGCACAAACGATGAAACTTGGTGAATCGCTGGCACAAGCGAGGCCAAAGAGAATAGCAAAAAAAATTTTGAAAAATCTCAAAGACAAGCGAAATCGCATGTCCAACTTCCGTCAAGTTGGTATGGCCACATTAAATCCTTAATAACTTTTTCAATTTTTGAGCTAAATGGCTGAAATTTTGGGAAAGGACGGCACAAACGCGGCACAAACGATTGGTAAAAAGAAATTTTCAAAAACGTCAAAAAATAAAAAGTGGCCATTCCAACTTGACATGCTAATATCTCGCCTAAAAATGCGGCACAAACGATGAAACTTAGTGAATCGCTGGTAAAACCGAAGCCTAAAATAATGGTCATAAGAAATTTTGAAAAAACTCAAAAATAAAAAGTGGCCATACCAAATTGACATGAGAATTTCTCGCGTAATAATGCGGCACAAACGATGAAATTTGGCAAATCAGCGGCACAAACGAGGCCAAAGAGATTGGCAATAAGAAATTTTGAAAAAGTTCAAAAAAGAAAAAGTTATATCAATTTTTGTCATATTAAATTGACCTGCGAATATCTCGCCTAAAAATGCGGCACAAACGATGAAACTTGGTGAATCGTCGGCACAGACGAAGCCTAATATAATGGTAAAAAGAAATTTTGAAGAAACCCAAAATCAAAAAGTGGCTATTCCAAATGGACATGCGAATATCTCGCGTAATAATGGGGCACAAACGACGAAACTCAACGAATCGCTAGCAGAAACAAGACCAAAGAGATTGGCAAAACGAAATTTTGAAAAAATTCAAAATATGAAATGTAATATTAATTTTTACTTGACACGCTAATATCTCGCTTAGTATGGCGGTAAAAACGAAAAAAACTTTTTATATTACTAAAATAGTTATTTGTAAATTTCTAGGTAAAAGAAAAATACTATTATTTGCTGTAGTAGATATGTATTTATAGACAAATTATCAACCCATCAACCGCTGGTGTATGCTGGCAGTTAGTTACTTTAGTTGACGTAGAGATGCGCTGCTGGCGTCAGTTTGTCAGTAACAGTTTTTCTTTAATAACTTCTTTAATATTGCGGCACAAACGATGAAACTTGGTGAATCGCCGGCACAAACGAGGCCAAAGAGAATAGCAAAAAAAAATTTTGAAAAATCTCAAAGACAAGAGAAATCGCATGTCCAACTTCCGTCAAGTTGGTATGGCCACTTTAAATCCTTAATAACTTTTTCAATTTTTGAGCTAAATGGCAGAAATTTTGGGTAAGGACGGCACAAACGCGGCACAAACGATTGGTAAAAAGAAATTTTCAAAAACCTCAAAAAATAAAAAGTGGCCATTCCAACTTAACATGCCAATATCTCGCCTAAAAATGCGGAACAAACGATGAAACTTAGTGAATCGCTGGCACAACCGATATCTAAAAGAATGGTCAAAAGAAATTTTGAAAAAACTCAAAAATAAAAAGTGGCCATACCAACATGATGTGCGAATATCTCGCTTAATGATGCGGCACAAACGATGAAATTTGGCGAATCAGCGGCACAAACGAGGCCAAAGAGATTGGCAAAATGAAATTTTGAAAAAGTTCAAAAAAAAAAGTTATATCAATTTTTGTCATATTAAATTGACATGCGAATATCTCGCATAAAAATGCGGCACAAACAATGAAACTTGGTGAATCGCCGGCACAAACGAAGCCTAATAGAATGGTAAAAAGAAATTTTGAAATAACTCAAAAATTAAAAGTGGCCATACCAAATTGACATGCGAACATCTCGCTTAAAAATGCGGCACAAACGATGAAATTTGGCAAATCAGCGGCACAAACAAGGCCAAAGAGATTAGCAACAAGAAATTTTGAAAAAGTTCAAAAAAGAAAAAGTTATATCAATTTTTGTCATATTAAATTGACATGCGAATATCTCGCCTAAAAATGCGGCACAAACGATGAAACTTGGTGAATCGTCGGCACAGACGAAGCCTAATATAATTGTAAAAAGAAATTTTGAAGAAACCCAAAATCAAAAAGTGGCCATTCCAAATTGACATGCGAATATCTCGCGTAATAATGCGGCACAAACGATGAAACTCAACGAATCGCTAGCAGAAAAAAGGCCAAAGAGATTGGCAAAAGGAAATTTCGAAAAAGTTCAAAAAAGAAAAAGTTATATCAATTTTTGTCATATTAAATTGACCTGCGAATATCTCGCCTAAAAATGCGGCACAAACGATGAAACTTGGTAAATCGCCGGCCCAAACGAAGCATAAAAGAATGGTAAAAAAAAAATTGGAGAAAACCCAAAATCAAAAAGTGGCCATACCAACTTGACATGCGAATATCTCGCGTAATAAAGCGGCATAAACGATAAAACACAACGAATCGCTAGCAGAAACAAGGCCAAAGAGATTGGCAAAACGAAATTTTGAAAAAATTCAAAATATGAAATGTAATATTAATTTTTACTTGACACGCTAATATCTCGCTTAGTATGGCGGTAAAAACGAAAAAAACTTTTTATATTACTAAAATAGTTATTTGTAAATTTGTAGGTAAAAGAAAAATTCTATTATTTGCTGTAGTAGATATGTATTTATAGACAAATTATGAACCCATCAACCGTTGGTGTATGCTGGCAGTTAGTTACTTTAGTTGACGTAGAGATGCGCTGCTGGCGTCAGTATGTCAGTAACAGTTTTTCTTTAATAACTTATTTAATATTGCGGCATAAACGATGAAACTTGGTGAATCGCCGGCACAAACGAGGCCAAAGAGAATGGCAAAAAAAAATTTTGAAAAATCTCAATGACAAGCGAAATCGCATGTCCAACTTCCGTCAAGTTGGTATGGCCACATTAAATCCTTAATAACTTTTTCAATTTTTGAGCTAAATGGCTGAAATTTTGGGAAAGGACGGCACAAACGCGGCACAAACGATTGGTAAAAAGAAATTTTCAAAAACGTCAAAAAATAAAAAGTGGCCATTCCAACTTGACATGCTAATATCTCGCCTAAAAATGCGGCACAAACGATGAAACTTAGTGAATCGCTGGTAAAACCGAAGCCTAAAATAATGGTCATAAGAAATTTTGAAAAAACTCAAAAATAAAAAGTGGCCATACCAAATTGACATGAGAATTTCTCGCGTAATAATGCGGCACAAACGATGAAATTTGGCAAATCAGCGGCACAAACGAGGCCAAAGAGATTGGCAATAAGAAATTTTGAAAAAGTTCAAAAAAGAAAAAGTTATATCAATTTTTGTCATATTAAATTGACCTGCGAATATCTCGCCTAAAAATGCGGCACAAACGATGAAACTTGGTGAATCGTCGGCACAGACGAAGCCTAATATAATGGTAAAAAGAAATTTTGAAGAAACCCAAAATCAAAAAGTGGCTATTCCAAATGGACATGCGAATATCTCGCGTAATAATGGGGCACAAACGACGAAACTCAACGAATCGCTAGCAGAAACAAGACCAAAGAGATTGGCAAAACGAAATTTTGAAAAAATTCAAAATATGAAATGTAATATTAATTTTTACTTGACACGCTAATATCTCGCTTAGTATGGCGGTAAAAACGAAAAAAACTTTTTATATTACTAAAATAGTTATTTGTAAATTTCTAGGTAAAAGAAAAATACTATTATTTGCTGTAGTAGATATGTATTTATAGACAAATTATCAACCCATCAACCGCTGGTGTATGCTGGCAGTTAGTTACTTTAGTTGACGTAGAGATGCGCTGCTGGCGTCAGTTTGTCAGTAACAGTTTTTCTTTAATAACTTCTTTAATATTGCGGCACAAACGATGAAACTTGGTGAATCGCCGGCACAAACGAGGCCAAAGAGAATAGCAAAAAAAAATTTTGAAAAATCTCAAAGACAAGAGAAATCGCATGTCCAACTTCCGTCAAGTTGGTATGGCCACTTTAAATCCTTAATAACCTTTTCAATTTTTGAGCTAAATGGCAGAAATTTTGGGTAAGGACGGCACAAACGCGGCACAAACGATTGGTAAAAAGAAATTTTCAAAAACCTCAAAAAATAAAAAGTGGCCATTCCAACTTAACATGCCAATATCTCGCCTAAAAATGCGGAACAAACGATGAAACTTAGTGAATCGCTGGCACAACCGATATCTAAAAGAATGGTCAAAAGAAATTTTGAAAAAACTCAAAAATAAAAAGTGGCCATACCAACATGATGTGCGAATATCTCGCTTAATGATGCGGCACAAACGATGAAATTTGGCGAATCAGCGGCACAAACGAGGCCAAAGAGATTGGCAAAATGAAATTTTGAAAAAGTTCAAAAAAAAAAGTTATATCAATTTTTGTCATATTAAATTGACATGCGAATATCTCGCATAAAAATGCGGCACAAACAATGAAACTTGGTGAATCGCCGGCACAAACGAAGCCTAATAGAATGGTAAAAAGAAATTTTGAAATAACTCAAAAATTAAAAGTGGCCATACCAAATTGACATGCGAACATCTCGCTTAAAAATGCGGCACAAACGATGAAATTTGGCAAATCAGCGGCACAAACAAGGCCAAAGAGATTAGCAACAAGAAATTTTGAAAAAGTTCAAAAAAGAAAAAGTTATATCAATTTTTGTCATATTAAATTGACATGCGAATATCTCGCCTAAAAATGCGGCACAAACGATGAAACTTGGTGAATCGTCGGCACAGACGAAGCCTAATATAATTGTAAAAAGAAATTTTGAAGAAACCCAAAATCAAAAAGTGGCCATTCCAAATTGACATGCGAATATCTCGCGTAATAATGCGGCACAAACGATGAAACTCAACGAATCGCTAGCAGAAAAAAGGCCAAAGAGATTGGCAAAAGGAAATTTCGAAAAAGTTCAAAAAAGAAAAAGTTATATCAATTTTTGTCATATTAAATTGACCTGCGAATATCTCGCCTAAAAATGCGGCACAAACGATGAAACTTGGTAAATCGCCGGCCCAAACGAAGCATAAAAGAATGGTAAAAAAAAAATTGGAGAAAACCCAAAATCAAAAAGTGGCCATACCAACTTGACATGCGAATATCTCGCGTAATAAAGCGGCATAAACGATAAAACACAACGAATCGCTAGCAGAAACAAGGCCAAAGAGATTGGCAAAACGAAATTTTGAAAAAATTCAAAATATGAAATGTAATATTAATTTTTACTTGACACGCTAATATCTCGCTTAGTATGGCGGTAAAAACGAAAAAAACTTTTTATATTACTAAAATAGTTATTTGTAAATTTGTAGGTAAAAGAAAAATTCTATTATTTGCTGTAGTAGATATGTATTTATAGACAAATTATGAACCCATCAACCGTTGGTGTATGCTGGCAGTTAGTTACTTTAGTTGACGTAGAGATGCGCTGCTGGCGTCAGTATGTCAGTAACAGTTTTTCTTTAATAACTTATTTAATATTGCGGCATAAACGATGAAACTTGGTGAATCGCCGGCACAAACGAGGCCAAAGAGAATGGCAAAAAAAAATTTTGAAAAATCTCAATGACAAGCGAAATCGCATGTCCAACTTCCGTCAAGTTGGTATGGCCACTTTAAATCCTTAATAACTTTTTCAATTTTTGAGCTAAATGGCTGAAATTTTGGGAAAGGACGGCACAAACGCGGCACAAAACATTGGTAAAAAGAAATTTTCAAAAACCTCAAAAAATAAAAAGTGGCCATTCCAACTTGACATGCCAATATCTCGCCTAAAAATGCGGCACAAACGATGAAACTTAGTGAATCGCTGGCACAACCGAAGCCTAAAAGAATGGTCAAAAGAAATTTTGAAAAAACTCAAAAATAAAAAGTGGCCATACCAAATTGACATGCGAATATCTCGCTTAAAAATGCGGCACAAACGATTGGTAAAAAGAAATTTTCAAAAACCTCAAAAAATAAAAAGTGGCCATTCCAACTTGACATGCCAATATCTCGCCTAAAAATGCGGCACAAACGATGAAACTTAGTGAATCGCTGGCACAACCGAAGCCTAAAAGAATGGTCAAAAGAAATTTTGAAAAAACTCAAAAATAAAAAGTGGCCATACCAACTTGATATGCGAATATCTCGCTTAATGATGCGGCACAAACCATGAAATTTGGCGAATCAGCGGCACAAACGAGGCCAAAGAGATTGGCAAAAGGAAATTTTGAAAAAGTTAAAAAAAAAAAGTTATATCAATTTTTGTCATTTTAAATTGACATACGAATATCTCGCATAAAAATGCGGCACAAACAATGAAACTTGGTAAATCGCCGGCACAAACGAAGCATAAAAGAATGGTAAAAAGAAATTTTGAATAAACTCAAAAATAAAAAGTGGCCATACCAAATTGACATGCGAATATCTCGCTTAAAAATGCGGCAAGAACGATGAAACTCAACGAATCGCTAGCAGAAACAAGGCCAAAGAGATTGGCAAAACGAAATTTTGAAAAAGTTCAAAAAAAAAAGTTATATCAATTTTTGTCATATTAAATTGACATACGAATATCTCGCATAAAAATGCGGCACAAACAATGAAACTTGGTGAATCGCCGGCACAAACGAAGCATAAAAGAATGGTAAAAAGAAATTTTGAAAAAACTCAAAAATAAAAAGTGACCATACCAAATTGACATGCGAATATCTCGCTTAAAAATGCGGCACAAACGATTAAATTTGGCAAATCAGCGGCACAAACGAGGCCAAAGAGATTGGCAATAAGAAATTTTGAAAAAGTTCAAAAAAGAAAAAGTTATATCAATTTTTGTCATATTAAATTGACATGCGAATATCTCGCCTAAAAATGCGGCACAAACGATGAAACTTGGTGAATCGTCGGCACAGACGAAGCCTAATAAAATGGTAAAAAGAAATTTTGAAGAAACCCAAAATCAAATAGTGGCCATTCCAACTTAACATGCGAATATCTCGCGTAATAATGCGGCACAAACGATGAAACTCAACGAATCGCTAGCAGAAAAAAGGCCAAAGAGATTGGCAAAAAGAAATTTTGAAAAAATTCAAAATATGAAATGTAATATTAATTTTTCTCATATTTACTTGACACGCTAATATCTCGCTTAGTATGGCGGTAAAAACGAAAAAAACTTTTTATATTACTAAAATATTTATTTGTAAATTTGTAGGTAAAAGAAAAATACTATTATTTGCTGTAATAGATATGTATTTATAGACAAATTATCAACCCATCAACAGCTGGTGTATGCTGGCAGTTAGTTACTTTAGTTGACGTAGAGATGCGCTGCTGGCGTCAATATGTTAGTAACTGTTTTTCTTTACTAACTTCTTTAATATTGCGGCACAAACGATGAAACTTGGTGAATCGCTGGCACAAGCGAGGCCAAAGAGAATAGCAAAAAAAATTTTGAAAAATCTCAAAGACAAGCGAAATCGCATGTCCAACTTCCGTCAAGTTGGTATGGCCACATTAAATCCTTAATATCTTTTTCAATTTTTGAGCTAAATGGCTGAAATTTTGGGAAAGGACGGCACAAACGCGGCACAAACGATTGGTAAAAAGAAATTTTCAAAAACGTCAAAAAATAAAAAGTGGCCATTCCAACTTGACATGCTAATATCTCGCCTAAAAATGCGGCACAAACGATGAAACTTAGTGAATCGCTGGTAAAACCGAAGCCTAAAATAATGGTCAAAAGAAATTTTGAAAAAACTCAAAAATAAAAAGTGGCCATACCAAATTGACATGCGAATTTCTCGCGTAATAATGCGGCACAAACGATGAAATTTGGCAAATCAGCGGCACAAACGAGGCCAAAGAGATTGGCAATAAGAAATTTTGAAAAAGTTCAAAAAAGAAAAAGTTATATCAATTTTTGTCATATTAAATTGACCTGCGAATATCTCGCCTAAAAATGCGGCACAAACGATGAAACTTGGTGAATCGTCGGCACAGACGAAGCCTAATATAATGGTAAAAAGAAATTTTGAAGAAACCCAAAATCAAAAAGTGGCTATTCCAAATGGACATGCGAATATCTCGCGTAATAATGGGGCACAAACGACGAAACTCAACGAATCGCTAGCAGAAACAAGACCAAAGAGATTGGCAAAATGAAATTTTGAAAAAGTTCAAAAAAGAAAAAGTTATATCAATTTTTGTCATATAAAATTGACCTGCGAATATCTCGCCTAAAAATGCGGCACAAACGATGAAACTTGGTAAATCGCCGGCCCAAACGAAGCATAAAAGAATGGTAAAAAAAAAATTGGAGAAAACCCAAAATCAAAAAGTGGCCATACCAACTTGACATGCGAATATCTCGCGTAATAAAGCGGCATAAACGATAAAACACAACGAATCGCTAGCAGAAACAAGGCCAAAGAGATTGGCAAAACGAAATTTTGAAAAAATTCAAAATATGAAATGTAATATTAATTTTTACTTGACACGCTAATATCTCGCTTAGTATGGCGGTAAAAACGAAAAAAACTTTTTATATTACTAAAATAGTTATTTGTAAATTTGTAGGTAAAAGAAAAATTCTATTATTTGCTGTAGTAGATATGTATTTATAGACAAATTATCAACCCATCAACCGCTGGTGTATGCTGGCAGTTAGTTACTTTAGTTGACGTAGAGATGCGCTGCTGGCGTCAGTATGTCAGTAACAGTTTTTCTTTAATAACTTATTTAATATTGCGGCATAAACGATGAAACTTGGTGAATCGCCGGCACAAACGAGGCCAAAGAGAATGGCAAAAAAAAATTTTGAAAAATCTCAATGACAAGCGAAATCGCATGTCCAACTTCCGTCAAGTTGGTATGGCCACTTTAAATCCTTAATAACTTTTTCAATTTTTGAGCTAAATGGCTGAAATTTTGGGAAAGGACGGCACAAACGCGGCACAAAACATTGGTAAAAAGAAATTTTCAAAAACCTCAAAAAATAAAAAGTGGCCATTCCAACTTGACATGCCAATATCTCGCCTAAAAATGCGGCACAAACGATGAAACTTAGTGAATCGCTGGCACAACCGAAGCCTAAAAGAATGGTCAAAAGAAATTTTGAAAAAACTCAAAAATAAAAAGTGGCCATACCAAATTGACATGCGAATATCTCGCTTAAAAATGCGGCACAAACGATTGGTAAAAAGAAATTTTCAAAAACCTCAAAAAATAAAAAGTGGCCATTCCAACTTGACATGCCAATATCTCGCCTAAAAATGCGGCACAAACGATGAAACTTAGTGAATCGCTGGCACAACCGAAGCCTAAAAGAATGGTCAAAAGAAATTTTGAAAAAACTCAAAAATAAAAAGTGGCCATACCAACTTGATATGCGAATATCTCGCTTAATGATGCGGCACAAACCATGAAATTTGGCGAATCAGCGGCACAAACGAGGCCAAAGAGATTGGCAAAAGGAAATTTTGAAAAAGTTAAAAAAAAAAGTTATATCAATTTTTGTCATTTTAAATTGACATACGAATATCTCGCATAAAAATGCGGCACAAACAATGAAACTTGGTAAATCGCCGGCACAAACGAAGCATAAAAGAATGGTAAAAAGAAATTTTGAATAAACTCAAAAATAAAAAGTGGCCATACCAAATTGACATGCGAATATCTCGCTTAAAAATGCGGCAAGAACGATGAAACTCAACGAATCGCTAGCAGAAACAAGGCCAAAGAGATTGGCAAAACGAAATTTTGAAAAAGTTCAAAAAAAAAAGTTATATCAATTTTTGTCATATTAAATTGACATACGAATATCTCGCATAAAAATGCGGCACAAACAATGAAACTTGGTGAATCGCCGGCACAAACGAAGCATAAAAGAATGGTAAAAAGAAATTTTGAAAAAACTCAAAAATAAAAAGTGACCATACCAAATTGACATGCGAATATCTCGCTTAAAAATGCGGCACAAACGATTAAATTTGGCAAATCAGCGGCACAAACGAGGCCAAAGAGATTGGCAATAAGAAATTTTGAAAAAGTTCAAAAAAGAAAAAGTTATATCAATTTTTGTCATATTAAATTGACATGCGAATATCTCGCCTAAAAATGCGGCACAAACGATGAAACTTGGTGAATCGTCGGCACAGACGAAGCCTAATAAAATGGTAAAAAGAAATTTTGAAGAAACCCAAAATCAAATAGTGGCCATTCCAACTTAACATGCGAATATCTCGCGTAATAATGCGGCACAAACGATGAAACTCAACGAATCGCTAGCAGAAAAAAGGCCAAAGAGATTGGCAAAAAGAAATTTTGAAAAAATTCAAAATATGAAATGTAATATTAATTTTTCTCATATTTACTTGACACGCTAATATCTCGCTTAGTATGGCGGTAAAAACGAAAAAAACTTTTTATATTACTAAAATATTTATTTGTAAATTTGTAGGTAAAAGAAAAATACTATTATTTGCTGTAATAGATATGTATTTATAGACAAATTATCAACCCATCAACAGCTGGTGTATGCTGGCAGTTAGTTACTTTAGTTGACGTAGAGATGCGCTGCTGGCGTCAATATGTTAGTAACTGTTTTTCTTTACTAACTTCTTTAATATTGCGGCACAAACGATGAAACTTGGTGAATCGCTGGCACAAGCGAGGCCAAAGGGAATAGCAAAAAAAATTTTGAAAAATCTCAAAGACAAGCGAAATCGCATGTCCAACTTCCGTCAAGTTACTTTAGTTGACGTAGAGATGCGCTGCTGGCGTCAGTATGTCAGTAACAGTTTTTCTTTAATAACTTATTTAATATTGCGGCATAAACGATGAAACTTGGTGAATCGCCGGCACAAACGAGGCCAAAGAGAATGGCAAAAAAAAATTTTGAAAAATCTCAATGACAAGCGAAATCGCATGTCCAACTTCCGTCAAGTTGGTATGGCCACTTTAAATCCTTAATAACTTTTTCAATTTTTGAGCTAAATGGCTGAAATTTTGGGAAATGACGGCACAAACGCGGCACAAAACATTGGTAAAAAGAAATTTTCAAAAACCTCAAAAAATAAAAAGTGGCCATTACAACTTGAAATGCCAATATCTCGCCTAAAAATGCGGCACAAACGATGAAACTTAGTGAATCGCTGGCACAACCGAAGCCTAAAAGAATGGTCAAAAGAAATTTCGAAAAAACTCAAAAATAAATACTGGCCATACCAACTTGATATGCGAATATCTCGCATAATGATGCGGCACAAACGATGAAATTTGGCGAATCAGCGGCACAAACGTGGCCAAAGAGATTGGCAAAAGGAAATTTTGAAAAAGTTAAAAAAAAAAAGTTATATCAATTTTTGTCATATTAAATTGACATACGAATATCTCGCATAAAAATGCGGCACAAACAATGAAACTTGGTGAATCGCCGGCACAAACGAAGCATGAAAGAATGGTAAAAAGAAATTTTGAAAAAACTCAAAAATAAAAAGTGGCCATACCAAATTGACATGCGAATATCTCGCTTAAAAATGCGGCACAAACGATTGGTAAAAAGAAATTTTCAAAAACCTCAAAAAATAAAAAGTGGCCATTCCAACTTGACATGCCAATATCTCGCCTAAAAATGCGGCACAAACGATGAAACTTAGTGAATCGCTGGCACAACCGAAGCCTAAAAGAATGGCAAAAGGAAATTTTGAAAAAGTTCAAAAAAAAAAGTTATATCAATTTTTGTCATTTTAAATTGACATACGAATATCTCGCATAAAAATGCGGCACAAACAATGAAACTTGGTAAATCGCCGGCACAAACGAAGCATAAAAGAATGGTAAAAAGAAATTTTGAAAAAACTCAAAAATAAAAAGTGGCCATACCAAATTGACATGCGAATATCTCGCTTAAAAATGCGGCAAAAACGATGAAACTCAACGAATCGCTAGCAGAAACAAGGCCAAAGAGATTGGCAAAACGAAATTTTGAGAAAGTTCAAAAAAAAAAGTTATATCAATTTTTGTCATATTAAGTTGACATACGAATATCTCGCATAAAAATGCGGCACAAACAATGAAACTTGGTGAATCGCCGGCACAAACGAAGCATAAAAGAATGGTAAAAAGAAATTTTGAAAAAACTCAAAAAGAAAAAGTGACCATACCAAATTGACATGCGAATATCTCGCTTAAAAAGTGCGGCACAAACGATTAAATTTGGCAAATCAGCGGCACAAACGAGGCCAAAGAGATTGGCAATAAGAAATTTTGAAAAAGTTCAAAAAAGAAAAAGTTATATCAATTTTTGTCATATTAAATTGACATGCGAATATCTCGCCTAAAAATGCGGCACAAACGATGAAACTTGGTCAATCGTCGGCACAGACGAAGCCTAATAAAATGGTAAAAAGAAATTTTGAAGAAACCCAAAATCAAATAGTGGCCATTCCAACTTGACATGCGAATATCTCGCGTAATAATGCGGCACAAACGATGAAACTCAACGAATCGCTAGCAGAAAAAAGGCCAAAGAGATTGGCAGAATGAAATTTTGAAAAAATTCAAAATATGAAATGTAATATTAATTTTTCTCATATTTACTTGACACGCTAATATCTCGCTTAGTATGGCGGTAAAAACGAAAAAAACTTTTTATATTACTAAAATATTTATTTGTAAATTTGTAGGTAAAAGAAAAATACTATTATTTGCTGTAATAGATATGTATTTATAGACAAATTATCAACCAATCAACAGCTGGTGTATGCTGGCAGTTAGTTACTTTAGTTGACGTAGAGATGCGCTGCTGGCGTCAATATGTTAGTAACGGTTTTTCTTTAATTACTTCTTTAATATTGCGGCACAAACGATGAAACTTGGTGAATCGCTGGCACAAACGAGGCCAAAGAGAATAGCAAAAAAAATTTTGAAAAATCTCAAAGACAAGCGAAATCGCATGTCCAACTTCCGTCAAGTTGGTATGGCCACATTAAATCCTTAATAACTTTTTCAATTTTTGAGCTAAATGGCTGAAATTTTGGGAAAGGACGGCACAAACGCGGCACAAACGATTGGTAAAAAGAAATTTTCAAAAACCTCAAAAAATAAAAAGTGGCCATTCCAACTTGACATGCTAATATCTCGCCTAAAAATGCGGCACAAACGATGAAACTTAGTGAATCGCTGGTAAAACCGAAGTCTAAAATAATGGTCAAAAGAAATTTTGAAAAAACTCAAAAATAAAAAGTGGCCATACCAAATTGACATGCGAATTTCTCGCGTAATAATGCGGCACAAACGATGAAATTTGGCAAATCAGCGGCACAAACGAGGCCAAAGAGATTGGCAATAAGAAATTTTGAAAAAGTTCAAAAAAGAAAAAGTTATATCAATTTTTGTCATATTAAATTGACCTGCGAATATCTCGCCTAAAAATGCGGCACAAACGATGAAACTTGGTGAATCGTCGGCACAGACGAAGCCTAATATAATGGTAAAAAGAAATTTTGAAGAAACCCAAAATCAAAAAGTGGCTATTCCAAATGGACATGCGAATATCTCGCGTAATAATGGGGCACAAACGACGAAACTCAACGAATCGCTAGCAGAAACAAGACCAAAGAGATTGGCAAAACGAAATTATGAAAAAATTCAAAATATGAAATGTAATATTAATTTTTACTTGACACGCTAATATCTCGCTTAGTATGGCGGTAAAAACGAAAAAAACTTTTTATATTACTAAAATAGTTATTTGTAAATTTCTAGGTAAAAGAAAAATACTATTATTTGCTGTAGTAGATATGTATTTATAGACAAATTATCAACCCATCAACCGCTGGTGTATGCTGGCAGTTAGTTACTTTAGTTGACGTAGAGATGCGCTGCTGGCGTCAGTTTGTCAGTAACAGTTTTTCTTTAATAACTTCTTTAATATTGCGGCACAAACGATGAAACTTGGTGAATCGCCGGCACAAACGAGGCCAAAGAGAATAGCAAAAAAAAATTTTGAAAAATCTCAAAGACAAGAGAAATCGCATGTCCAACTTCCGTCAAGTTGGTATGGCCTCTTTAAATCCTTAATAATTTTTTCAATTTTTGAGCTAAATGGTAGAAATTTTGGGAAAGGACGGCACAAACGCGGCACAAACGATTGGTAAAAAGAAATTTTCAAAAACCTCAAAAAATAAAAAGTGGCCATTCCAACTTAACATGCCAATATCTCGCCTAAAAATGCGGAACAAACGATGAAACTTAGTGAATCGCTGGCACAACCGATGCCTAAAAGAATGGTCAAAAGAAATTTTGAAAAAACTCAAAAATAAAAAGTGGCCATACCAACATGATATGCGAATATCTCGCTTAATGATGCGGCACAAACGATGAAATTTGGCGAATCAGCGGCACAAACGAGGCCAAAGAGATTGGCAAAATGAAATTTTGAAAAAGTTCAAAAAAAAAAGTTATATCAATTTTTGTCATATTAAATTGACATGCGAATATATCGCATAAAAATGCGGCACAAACAATGAAACTTGGTGAATCGCCGGCACAAACGAAGCCTAATAGAATGGTAAAAAGAAATTTTGAAATAACTTAAAAATTAAAAGTGGCCATACCAAATTGACATGCGAACATCTCGCTTAAAAATGCGGCACAAACGATGAAATTTGGCAAATCAGCGGCACAAACGAGGCCAAAGAGATTAGCAACAAGAAATTTTGAAAAAGTTCAAAAAAGAAAAAGTTATATCAATTTTTGTCATATTAAATTGACATGCGAATATCTCGCCTAAAAATGCGGCACAAACGATGAAACTTGGTGAATCGTCGGCACAGACGAAGCCTAATATAATTGTAAAAAGAAATTTTGAAGAAACCCAAAATCAAAAAGTGGCCATTCCAAATTGACATGCGAATATCTCGCGTAATAATGCGGCACAAACGATGAAACTCAACGAATCGCTAGCAGAAAAAAGGCCAAAGAGATTGGCAAAAGGAAATTTCGAAAAAGTTCAAAAAAGAAAAAGTTATATCAATTTTTGTCATATTAAATTGACCTGCGAATATCTCGCCTAAAAATGCGGCACAAACGATGAAACTTGGTGAATCGTCGGCACAGACGAAGCCTAATATAATGGTAAAAAGAAATTTTGAAGAAACCCAAAATCAAAAAGTGGCTATTCCAAATGGACATGCGAATATCTCGCGTAATAATGGGGCACAAACGACGAAACTCAACGAATCGCTAGCAGAAACAAGACCAAAGAGATTGGCAAAACGAAATTTTGAAAAAATTCAAAATATGAAATGTAATATTAATTTTTACTTGACACGCTAATATCTCGCTTAGTATGGCGGTAAAAACGAAAAAAACTTTTTATATTACTAAAATAGTTATTTGTAAATTTGTAGGTAAAAGAAAAATTCTATTATTTGCTGTAGTAGATATGTATTTATAGACAAATTATCAACCCATCAACCGCTGGTGTATGCTGGCAGTTAGTTACTTTAGTTGACGTAGAGATGCGCTGCTGGCGTCAGTATGTCAGTAACAGTTTTTCTTTAATAACTTATTTAATATTGCGGCATAAACGATGAAACTTGGTGAATCGCCGGCACAAACGAGGCCAAAGAGAATGGCAAAAAAAAATTTTGAAAAATCTCAATGACAAGCGAAATCGCATGTCCAACTTCCGTCAAGTTGGTATGGCCACTTTAAATCCTTAATAACTTTTTCAATTTTTGAGCTAAATGGCTGAAATTTTGGGAAATGACGGCACAAACGCGGCACAAAACATTGGTAAAAAGAAATTTTCAAAAACCTCAAAAAATAAAAAGTGGCCATTACAACTTGACATGCCAATATCTCGCATAAAAATGCGGCACAAACAATGAAACTTGGTGAATCGCCGGCACAAACGAAGCATAAAAGAATGGTAAAAAGAAATTTTGAAAAAACTCAAAAATAAAAAGTGACCATACCAAATTGACATGCGAATATCTCGCTTAAAAATGCGGCACAAACGATTAAATTTGGCAAATCAGCGGCACAAACGAGGCCAAAGAGATTGGCAATAAGAAATTTTGAAAAAGTTCAAAAAAGAAAAAGTTATATCAATTTTTGTCATATTAAATTGACATGCGAATATCTCGCCTAAAAATGCGGCACAAACGATGAAACTTGGTGAATCGTCGGCACAGACGAAGCCTAATAAAATGGTAAAAAGAAATTTTGAAGAAACCCAAAATCAAATAGTGGCCATTCCAACTTGACATGCGAATATCTCGCGTAATAATGCGGCACAAACGATGAAACTCAACGAATCGCTAGCAGAAAAAAGGCCAAAGAGATTGGCAAAAAGAAATTTTGAAAAAATTCAAAATATGAAATGTAATATTAATTTTTCTCATATTTACTTGACACGCTAATATCTCGCTTAGTATGGCGGTAAAAACGAAAAAAACTTTTTATATTACTAAAATATTTATTTGTAAATTTGTAGGTAAAAGAAAAATACTATTATTTGCTGTAATAGATATGTATTTATAGACAAATTATCAACCCATCAACAGCTGGTGTATGCTGGCAGTTAGTTACTTTAGTTGACGTAGAGATGCGCTGCTGGCGTCAATATGTTAGTAACGGTTTTTCTTTAATTACTTCTTTAATATTGCGGCACAAACGATGAAACTTGGTGAATCGCTGGCACAAACGAGGCCAAAGAGAATAGCAAAAAAAATTTTGAAAAATCTCAAAGACAAGCGAAATCGCATGTCCAACTTCCGTCAAGTTGGTATGGCCACATTAAATCTTTAATAACTTTTTCAATTTTTGAGCTAAATGGCTGAAATTTTGGGAAAGGACGGCACAAACGCGGCACAAACGATTGGTAAAAAGAAATTTTCAAAAACCTCAAAAAATAAAAAGTGGCCATTCCAACTTGACATGCTAATATCTCGCCTAAAAATGCGGCACAAACGATGAAACTTAGTGAATCGCTGGTAAAACCGAAGCCTAAAATAATGGTCAAAAGAAATTTTGAAAAAACTCAAAAATAAAAAGTGGCCATACCAAATTGACATGCGAATTTCTCGCGTAATAATGCGGCACAAACGATGAAATATGGCAAATCAGCGGCACAAACGAGGCCAAAGAGATTGGCAATAAGAAATTTTGAAAAAGTTCAAAAAAGAAAAAGTTATATCAATTTTTGTCATATTAAATTGACCTGCGAATATCTCGCCTAAAAATGCGGCACAAACGATGAAACTTGGTGAATCGTCGGCACAGACGAAGCCTAATATAATGGTAAAAAGAAATTTTGAAGAAACCCAAAATCAAAAAGTGGCTATTCCAAATGGACATGCGAATATCTCGCGTAATAATGGGGCACAAACGACGAAACTCAACGAATCGCTAGCAGAAACAAGACCAAAGAGATTGGCAAAACGAAATTTTGAAAAAATTCAAAATATGAAATGTAATATTAATTTTTACTTGACACGCTAATATCTCGCTTAGTATGGCGGTAAAAACGAAAAAAACTTTTTATATTACTAAAATAGTTATTTGTAAATTTCTAGGTAAAAGAAAAATACTATTATTTGCTGTAGTAGATATGTATTTATAGACAAATTATCAACCCATCAACCGCTGGTGTATGCTGGCAGTTAGTTACTTTAGTTGACGTAGAGATGCGCTGCTGGCGTCAGTTTGTCAGTAACAGTTTTTCTTTAATAACTTCTTTAATATTGCGGCACAAACGATGAAACTTGGTGAATCGCCGGCACAAACGAGGCCAAAGAGAATAGCAAAAAAAAATTTTGAAAAATCTCAAAGACAAGAGAAATCGCATGTCCAACTTCCGTCAAGTTGGTATGGCCTCTTTAAATCCTTAATAACTTTTTCAATTTTTGAGCTAAATGGCAGAAATTTTGGGAAAGGACGGCAAAAACGCGGCACAAACGATTGGTAAAAAGAAATTTTCAAAAACCTCAAAAAATAAAAAGTGGCCATTCCAACTTAACATGCCAATATCTCGCCTAAAAATGCGGAACAAACGATGAAACTTAGTGAATCGCTGGCACAACCGATGCCTAAAAGAATGGTCAAAAGAAATTTTGAAAAAACTCAAAAATAAAAAGTGGCCATACCAACATGATATGCGAATATCTCGCTTAATGATGCGGCACAAACGATGAAATTTGGCGAATCAGCGGCACAAACGAGGCCAAAGAGATTGGCAAAATGAAATTTTGAAAAAGTTCAAAAAAAAAAGTTATATCAATTTTTGTCATATTAAATTGACATGCGAATATATCGCATAAAAATGCGGCACAAACAATGAAACTTGGTGAATCGCCGGCACAAACGAAGCCTAATAGAATGGTAAAAAGAAATTTTGAAATAACTCAAAAATTAAAAGTGGCCATACCAAATTGACATGCGAACATCTCGCTTAAAAATGCGGCACAAACGATGAAATTTGGCAAATAAGCGGCACAAACGAGGCCAAAGAGATTAGCAACAAGAAATTTTGAAAAAGTTCAAAAAAGAAAAAGTTATATCAATTTTTGTCATATAAAATTGACATGCGAATATCTCGCCTAAAAATGCGGCACAAACGATGAAACTTGGTGAATCGTCGGCACAGACGAAGCCTAATATAATTGTAAAAAGAAATTTTGAAGAAACCCAAAATCAAAAAGTGGCCATTCCAAATTGACATGCGAATATCTCGCGTAATAATGCGGCACAAACGATGAAACTCAACGAATTGCTAGCAGAAAAAAGGCCAAAGAGATTGGCAAAAGGAAATTTCGAAAAAGTTCAAAAAAGAAAAAGTTATATCAATTTTTGTCATATTAAATTGACCTGCGAATATCTCGCCTAAAAATGCGGCACAAACGATGAAACTTGGTGAATCGTCGGCACAGACGAAGCCTAATATAATGGTAAAAAGAAATTTTGAAGAAACCCAAAATCAAAAAGTGGCTATTCCAAATGGACATGCGAATATCTCGCGTAATAATGGGGCACAAACGACGAAACTCAACGAATCGCTAGCAGAAACAAGACCAAAGAGATTGGCAAAACGAAATTTTGAAAAAATTCAAAATATGAAATGTAATATTAATTTTTACTTGACACGCTAATATTTCGCTTAGTATGGCGGTAAAAACGAAAAAAACTTTTTATATTACTAAAATAGTTATTTGTAAATTTGTAGGTAAAAGAAAAATTCTATTATTTGCTGTAGTAGATATGTATTTATAGACAAATTATCAACCCATCAACCGCTGGTGTATGCTGGCAGTTAGTTACTTTAGTTGACGTAGAGATGCGCTGCTGGCGTCAGTATGTCAGTAACAGTTTTTCTTTAATAACTTATTTAATATTGCGGCATAAACGATGAAACTTGGTGAATCGCCGGCACAAACGAGGCCAAAGAGAATGGTAAAAATAAATTTTGAAAAATCTCAAAGACAAGCGAAATCGCAAGTCCAACTTCCGTCAAGTTGGTATGGCCACTTTAAATCCTTAATAACTTTTTCAATTTTTGAGCAAAATGGCTGAAATTTTGGGAAAGGACGGCACAAACGCGGCACAATAGATTGGTAAAAAGAAATTTTCAAAAACCTCAAAAAATAAAAAGTGGCCATTCCAACTTGACATGCCAATATCTCGCCTAAAAATGCGGCACAAACGATGAAACTTAGTGAATCGCTGGCACAACCGAAGCCTAAAAGAATGGTCAAAAGAAATTTTGAAAAAACTCAAAAATAAAAAGTGGTTATACCAACTTGATATGCGAATATCTCGCTTAATGATGCGGCACAAACGATGAAATTTGGCGAATCAGCGGCACAAACGTGGCCAAAAAGATTGGCAAAAGGAAATTTTGAACAAGTTCAAAAAAAAAAGTTATATCAATTTTTGTCATATTAAATTGACATACGAATATCTCGCATAAAAATGCGGCACAAACAATGAAACTTGGTGAATCGCCGGCACAAACGAAGCATAAAAGAATGGTAAAAAGAAATTTTGAAAAACTCAAAAATAAAAAGTGGCCATACCAAATTGACATGCGAATATCTCGCTTAAAAATGCGGCACAAACGATGAAACTCAACGAAACGTTAGCAGAAACAAGGCCAAAGAGATTGGCAATACGAAATTTTAAAAAATTCAAAATATGAAATGTAATATTAATTTTTACTTGACACGCTAATATCTAGCTTAGTATGGCGGTAAAAACGAAAAAAACTTTTTATATTACTAAAATAGTTATTTGTAAATTTGTAGGTAAAAGAAAAATACTATTATTTGCTGTAGTAGATATGTATTAATAGACAAATTATCAACCCATCAACCGCTGGTGTATGCTGGCAGTTAGTTACGTTAGTTGACGTAGAGATGCGCTGCTGGCGTCAGTATGTCAGTAACAGTTTTTCTTTAATAACTTATTTAATATTGCGGCACAAACGATGAAACTTGGTGAATCGCCGGCACAAACGAGGCCAAAGAGAATTACAAAAATAAATTTTGAAAAATCTCAAAGACAAGCGAAATCGCAAGTCCAACTTCCGTCAAGTTGGTATGGCCACTTTAAATCCTTAATAACTTTTTCAATTTTTGAGCTAAATGGCTGAAATTTTGGAAAAGGACGGCACAAACGCGGCACAATAGATTGGAAAAATGAAATTTTCAAAAACCTCAAAAAATAAAAAGTGGCCATTCCAACTTGACATGCCAATATCTCGCCTAAAAATACGGCACAAACGATGAAACTTAGTGAATCGCTGGCGCAACCGAAGCCTAAAAGAATGGTCAAAAGAAATTTTGAAAAAACTCAAAAATAAAAAGTGGCCATACCAACTTGATATGCGAATATCTCGCTTAATGATGCGGCACAAACGATGAAATTTGGCGAATCAGCGGCACAAACGAGGCCAAAGAGATTGGCAAAATGAAATTTTGAAAAAGTTCAAAAAAAAAGTTATATCAATTTTTGTCTTATTAAATTGACATACGAATATCTCGCATAAAAATGCGGTACAAACAATGAAACTTGGTGAATCGCCGGCACAAACGAAGCATAAAAGAATGGTAAAAAGAAATTTTGAAAAAACTCAAAAATAAAAAGTGGCCATACCAAATTGACATGCGAATATCTCGCTCAAAAATGCGGCACAAACGATTAAATTTGGCAAATCAGCGGCACAACCGAGGCCAAAGAGATTGGCAGTAAGAAATTTTGAATAAATTCAAAAAAGAAAAAGTTATATCAATTTTTGTCATATTAAATTGACATGCGAATATCTCGCCTAAAAATGCGGCACAAACGATGAAACATAGTGAATCGCCGGCACAGACGAAGCCTAATATAATGGTAAAAAGAAATTTTGAAGAAACCCAAAATCAAAAAGTGGCCATTCCAAATGGACATGCGAATATCTCGCGTAATAATGCGGCACAAACGATGAAACTCAACGAATCGCTAGCAGAAAAAAGGCCAAAGAGATTGGCAAAAAGAAATTTTGAAAAAATTCAAAATATGAAATGTAATATTAATTTTTCTCATATTTACTTGACACGCTAATATCTCGCTTAGTATGGCGGTAAAAACGAAAAAAACTTTTTATATTACTAAAATAGTTATTTGTAAATTTGTAGGTATAAGAAAAATACTATTATTTGCTGTAATAGATATGTATTTATAGACAAATTATCAACCCATCAACCGCTGGTGTATGCTGGCAGTTAGTTACTTTAGTTGACGTAGAGATGCGCTGCTGGCGTCAGTATGTCAGTAACAGTTTTTCTTTAATAACTTATTTAATATTGCGGCACAAACGATGAAACTTGGTGAATCGCCGGCACAAACGAGGCCAAAGAGAATTACAAAAATAAATTTTGAAAAATCTCAAAGACAAGCGAAATCGCAAGTCCAACTTCCGTCAAGTTGGTATGGCCACATTAAATCCTTAATAACTTTTTCAATTTTTGAGCTAAATGGCTGAAATTTTGGAAAAGGACGGCACAAACGCGGCACAATAGATTGGAAAAATGAAATTTTCAAAAACCTCAAAAAATAAAAAGTGGCCATTCCAACTTGACATGCCAATATCTCGCCTAAAAATGCGGCACAAACGATGAAACTTAGTGAATCGCTGGCACAACCGAAGCCTAAAAGAATGGTCAAAAGAAATTTTGAAAAAACTCAAAAATAAAAAGTGGCCATACCAACTTGGTATGCGAATATCTCGCTTAATGATGCGGCACAAACGATGAAATTTGGCGAATCAGCGGCACAAACGAGGCCAAAGAGATTGGCAAAATGAAATTTTGAAAAAGTTCAAAAAAAAAGTTATATCAATTTTTGTCATATTAAATTGACATACGAATATCTCGCATAAAAATGCGGTACAAACAATGAAACTTGGTGAATCGCCGGCACAAACGAAGCATAAAAGAATGGTAAAAAGAAATTTTGAAAAAACTCAAAAATAAAAAGTGGCCATACCAAATTGACATGCGAATATCTCGCGTAATAATGCGGCACAAACGATTAAATTTGGCAAATCAGCGGCACAACCGGGGCCAAAGAGATTGGCAGTAAGAAATTTTGAATAAATTCAAAAAAGAAAAAGTTATATCAATTTTTGTCATATTAAATTGACATGCGAATATCTCGCCTAAAAATGCGGCACAAACGATGAAACTTAGTGAATCGCCGGCAAAGACGAAGCCTAATATAATGGTAAAAAGAAATTTTGAAGAAACCGAAAATCAAAAAGTGGCCATTCCAAATGGACATGCGAATATCTCGCGTAATAATGCGGCACAAACGATGAAACTCAACGAATCGCTAGCAGAAAAAAGGCCAAAGAGATTGGCAAAAAGAAATTTTGAAAAAATTCAAAATATGAAATGTAATATTAATTTTTCTCATATTTACTTGACACGCTAATATCTCGCTTAGTATGGCGGTAAAAACGAAAAAAACTTTTCATATTACTAAAATAGTTATTTGTAAATTTGTAGGTAAAAGAAAAATACTATTATTTGCTGTAATAGATATGTATTTATAGACAAATTATGAACCCATCAACCGCTGGTGTATGCTGGCAGTTAGTTACTTTAGTTGACGTAGAGATGTCAGTATGTCAGTAACAGTTTTTCTTTAATAACTTATTTAATATTGCGGCACAAACGATGAAACTTGGTGAATCGCCGGCATAAACGAGGCCAAAGAGAATGGCAAAAAAAAATTTTGAAAATCTCAAAGACAAGCGAAATCGCATGTCCAACTTCCGTCAAGTTGGTATGGCCACTTTAAATCCTTAATAACTTTTTCAATTTTTGAGCTAAATGGCTGAAATTTTGGGAAAGGACGGCACAAACGCGGCACAAAAGATTGGTAAAAAGAAATTTTCAAAAACCTCAAAAAATAAAAAGTGGCCATTCCAACTTGACATGCCAATATCTCGCCTAAAAATGCGGCACAAACGATGAAACTTAGTGAATCGCTGGCACAACCGAAGCCTAAAAGAATGGTCAAAAGAAATTTTGAAAAAACTCAAAAATAAAAAGTAATTATACCAACTTGATATGCGAATATCTCGCTTAATGATGCGGCACAAACGATGAAATTTGGCGAATCAGCGGCACAAACGTGGCCAAAAAGATTGGCAAAAGGAAATTTTGAACAAGTTCAAAAAAAAAAGTTATATCAATTTTTGTCATATTAAATTGACATACGAATATCTCGCATAAAAATGCGGCACAAACAATGAAACTTGGTGAATCGCCGGCAGAAACGAAGCATAAAAGAATGGTAAAAAGAAATTTTGAAAAAACTCAAAAATAAAAAGTGGCCATACCAAATTGACATGCGAATATCTCGCTCAAAAATGCGGCACAAACGATTAAATTTGGCAAATCAGCGGCACAACCGAGGCCAAAGAGATTGGCAGTAAGAAATTTTGAATAAATTCAAAAAAGAAAAAGTTATATCAATTTTTGTCATATTAAATTGACATGCGAATATCTCGCCTAAAAATGCGGCACAAACGATGAAACTTAGTGAATCGCCGGCACAGACGAAGCCTAATATAATGGTAAAAAGAAATTTTGAAGAAACCCAAAATCAAAAAGTGGCCATTCCAAATGGACATGCGAATATCTCGCGTAATAATGCGGCACAAACGATGAAACTCAACGAATCGCTAGCAGAAAAAAGGCCAAAGAGATTGGCAAAAAGAAATTTTGAAAAAATTCAAAATATGAAATGTAATATTAATTTTTCTCATATTTACTTGACACGCTAATATCTCGCTTAGTATGGCGGTAAAAACGAAAAAAACTTTTTATATTACTAAAATAGTTATTTGTAAATTTGTAGGTAAAAGAAAAATACTTTTATTTGCTGTAGTAGATATGTATTAATAGACAAATTATCAACCCATCAACCGCTGGTGTATGCTGGCAGTTAGTTACTTTAGTTGACGTAGAGATGCGCTGCTGGCGTCAGTATGTCAGTAACAGTTTTTCTTTAATAACTTATTTAATATTGCGGCACAAACGATGAAACTTGGTGAATCGCCGGCACAAACGAGGCCAAAGAGAATTACAAAAATAAATTTTGAAAAATCTCAAAGACAAGCGAAATCGCAAGTCCAACTTCCGTCAAGTTGGTATGGCCACATTAAATCCTTAATAACTTTTTCAATTTTTGAGCTAAATGGCTGAAATTTTGGAAAAGGACGGCACAAACGCGGCACAATAGATTGGAAAAATGAAATTTTCAAAAACCTCAAAAAATAAAAAGTGGCCATTCCAACTTGACATGCCAATATCTCGCCTAAAAATGCGGCACAAACGATGAAACTTAGTGAATCGCTGGCACAACCGAAGCCTAAAAGAATGGTCAAAAGAAATTTTGAAAAAACTCAAAAATAAAAAGTGGCCATACCAACTTGGTATGCGAATATCTCGCTTAATGATGCGGCACAAACGATGAAATTTGGCGAATCAGCGGCACAAACGAGGCCAAAGAGATTGGCAAAATGAAATTTTGAAAAAGTTCAAAAAAAAAGTTATATCAATTTTTGTCATATTAAATTGACATACGAATATCTCGCATAAAAATGCGGTACAAACAATGAAACTTGGTGAATCGCCGGCACAAACGAAGCATAAAAGAATGGTAAAAAGAAATTTTGAAAAAACTCAAAAATAAAAAGTGGCCATACCAAATTGACATGCGAATATCTCGCGTAATAATGCGGCACAAACGATTAAATTTGGCAAATCAGCGGCACAACCGGGGCCAAAGAGATTGGCAGTAAGAAATTTTGAATAAATTCAAAAAAGAAAAAGTTATATCAATTTTTGTCATATTAAATTGACATGCGAATATCTCGCGTAATTATGCGGCACAAACGATGAAACTCAACGAATCGCTAGCAGAAAAAAGGCCAAAGAGATTGGCAAAAAGAAATTTTGAAAAAATTCAAAATATGAAATGTAATATTAATTTTTCTCATATTTACTTGACACGCTAATATCTCGCTTAGTATGGCGGTAATAACGAAAAAAACTTTTTATATTACTAAAATAGTTATTTGTAAATTTGTAGGTAAAAGAAAAATACTATTATTTGCTGTAATAGATATGTATTTATAGACAAATTATCAACCCATCAACCGCTGGTGTATGCTGGCAGTTAGTTACTTTAGTTGACGTAGAGATGCGCTGCTGGCGTCAGTATGTCAGTAACAGTTTTTCTTTAATAACTTATTTAATATTGCGGCACAAACGATGAAACTTGGTGAATCGCCGGCATAAACGAGGCCAAAGAGAATGGCAAAAAAAAATTTTGAAAATCTCAAAGACAAGCGAAATCGCATGGCCAACTTCCGTCAAGTTGGTATGGCCACTTTAAATCCTTAATAACTTTTTCAATTTTTGAGCTAAATGGCTGAAATTTTGGGAAAGGACGGCACAAACGCGGCACAAAAGATTGGTAAAAAGAAATTTTCAAAAACCTCAAAAAATAAAAAGTGGCCATTCCAACTTGACATGCCAATATCTCGCCTAAAAATGCGGCACAAACAATGAAACTTGGTGAATCGCCGGCACAAACGAAGCATAAAAGAATGGTAAAAAGAAATTTTGAGAAAACCCAAAATCAAAAAGTGGCCATACCAAATTGACATGCGAATATCTCGCGTAATAATGCGGCACAAACGATGAAACTCAACGAATCGCTAGCAGAAACAAGGCCAAAGAGATTGGCAAAACGAAATTTTGAAAAAATTCAAAATATGAAATGTAATATAAATTTTTACTTGATACGCTAATATCTAGCTTAGTATGGCGGTAAAAACGAAAAAAACTTTTTATATTACTAAAATAGTTATTTGAAAATTTGTAGGTAAAAGAAAAATACTATTATTTGCTGTAGTAGATATGTATTAATAGACAAATTATCAACCCATCAACCGCTGGTGTATGCTAGCAGTTAGTTACTTTAGTTGACGTAGAGATGCGCTGCTGGCGTCAGTATGTCAGTAACAGTTTTTCTTTAATAACTTATTTAATATTGCGGCACAAACGATGAAACTTGGTGAATCGCCGGCACAAACGAGGCCAAAGAGAATGGCAAAAATAAATTTTGAAAAATCTCAAAGACAAGCGAAATCGCAAGTCCAACTTCCGTCAAGTTGGTATGGCCACATTAAATCCTTAATAACTTTTTCAATTTTTGAGCTAAATGGCTGAAATTTTGGGAAAGGACGGCACAAACGCGGCACAATAGATTGGTAAAAAGAAATTTTCAAAAACATCAAAAAATTAAAAGTGGCCATTCCAACTTGACATGCCAATATCTCGCCTAAGAATGCGGCACAAACGATGAAACTTAGTGAATCGCTGGCACAACCGAAGCCTAAAAGAATGGTCAAAAGAAATTTTGAAAAAACTCAAAAATAAAAAGTGGCCATACCAACTTTTTATGCGAATATCTCGCTTAATGATGCGGCACAAACGATGAAATTTGGCGAATCAGCGGCACAAACGTGGCCAAAGAGATTGGCAAAAGGAAATTTTGAAAAAGTTCAAAAAAAAAAGTTATATCAATTTTTGTCATATTAAATTGACATACGAATATCTCGCATAAAAATGCGGTACAAACAATGAAACTTGGTGAATCGCCGGCACAAACGAAGCATAAAAGAATGGTAAAAAGAAATTTTGAAAAAACTCAAAAATAAAAAGTGGCCATACCAAATTGACATGCGAATATCTCGCTCAAAAATGCGGCACAAACGATTAAATTTGGCAAATCAGCGGCACAACCGAGGCCAAAGAGATTGGCAGTAAGAAATTTTGAATAAATTCAAAAAAGAAAAAGTTATATCAATTTTTGTCATATTAAATTGACATGCGAATATCTCGCCTAAAAATGCGGCACAAACGATGAAACTTAGTGAATCGCCGGCACAGACGAAGCCTAATATAATGGTAAAAAGAAATTTTGAAGAAACCCAAAATCAAAAAGTGGCCATTCCAAATGGACATGCGAATATCTCGCGTAATAATGCGGCACAAACGATGAAACTCAACGAATCGCTAGCAGAAAAAAGGCCAAAGAGATTGGCAAAAAGAAATTTTGAAAAAATTCAAAATATGAAATGTAATATTAATTTTTCTCATATTTACTTGACACGCTAATATCTCGCTTAGTATGGCGGTAAAAACGAAAAAAACTTTTTATATTACTAAAATAGTTATTTGTAAATTTGTAGGTAAAAGAAAAATACTATTATTTGCTGTAATAGATATGTATTTATAGACAAATTATCAACCCATCAACCGCTGGTGTATGCTGGCAGTTAGTTACTTTAGTTGACGTAGAGATGTCAGTATGTCAGTAACAGTTTTTTTTAATAACTTATTTAATATTGCGGCACAAACGATGAAACTTGGTGAATCGCCGGCATAAACGAGGCCAAAGAGAATGGCAAAAAAAAATTTTGAAAATCTCAAAGACAAGCGAAATCGCATGTCCAACTTCCGTCAAGTTGGTATGGCCACTTTAAATCCTTAATAACTTTTTCAATTTTTGAGCTAAATGGCTGAAATTTTGGGAAAGGACGGCACAAACGCGGCACAAAAGATTGGTAAAAAGAAATTTTCAAAAACCTCAAAAAATAAAAAGTGGCCATTCCAAATTGACATGCCAATATCTCGCCTAAAAATGCGGCACAAACGATGAAACTTAGTGAATCGCTGGCACAACCGAAGCCTAAAAGAATGGTCAAAAGAAATTTTGAAAAAACTCAAAAATAAAAAGTGGTTATACCAACTTGATATGCGAATATCTCGCTTAATGATGCGGCACAAACGATGAAATTTGGCGAATCAGCGGCACAAACGTGGCCAAAAAGATTGGCAAAAGGAAATTTTGAACAAGTTCAAAAAAAAAAGTTATATCAATTTTTGTCATATTAAATTGACATACGAATATCTCGCATAAAAATGCGGCACAAACAATGAAACTTGGTGAATCGCCGGCACAAACGAAGCATAAAAGAATGGTAAAAAGAAATTTTGAAAAACTCAAAAATAAAAAGTGGCCATACCAAATTGACATGCGAATATCTCGCTTAAAAATGCGGCACAAACGATGAAACTCAACGAATCGCTAGCAGAAACAAGGCCAAAGAGATTGGCAAAACGAAATTTTGAAAAAATTCAAAATATGAAATGTAATATTAATTTTTACTTGACACGCTAATATCTAGCTTAGTATGGCGGTAAAAACGAAAAAAACTTTTTATATTACTAAAATAGTTATTTGTAAATTTGTAGGTAAAAGAAAAATACTATTATTTGCTGTAGTAGATATGTATTAATAGACAAATTATCAACCCATCAACCGCTGGTGTATGCTGGCAGTTAGTTACTTTAGTTGACGTAGAGATGCGCTGCTGGCGTCAGTATGTCAGTAACAGTTTTTCTTTAATAACTTATTTAATATTGCGGCACAAACGATGAAACTTGGTGAATCGCCGGCACAAACGAGGCCAAAGAGAATTACAAAAATAAATTTTGAAAAATCTCAAAGACAAGCGAAATCGCAAGTCCAACTTCCGTCAAGTTGGTATGGCCACTTTAAATCCTTAATAACTTTTTCAATTTTTGAGCTAAATGGCTGAAATTTTGGAAAAGGACGGCACAAACGCGGCACAATAGATTGGAAAAATGAAATTTTCAAAAACCTCAAAAAATAAAAAGTGGCCATTCCAACTTGACATGCCAATATCTCGCCTAAAAATGCGGCACAAACGATGAAACTTAGTGAATCGCTGGCACAACCGAAGCCTAAAAGAATGGTCAAAAGAAATTTTGAAAAAACTCAAAAATAAAAAGTGGCCATACCAACTTGGTATGCGAATATCTCGCTTAATGATGCGGCACAAACGATTAAATTTGGCAAATCAGCGGCACAACCGGGGCCAAAGAGATTGGCAGTAAGAAATTTTGAATAAATTCAAAAAAGAAAAAGTTATATCAATTTTTGTCATATTAAATTGACATGCGAATATCTCGCCTAAAAATGCGGCACAAACGATGAAACTTAGTGAATCGCCGGCAAAGACGAAGCCTAATATAATGGTAAAAAGAAATTTTGAAGAAACCGAAAATCAAAAAGTGGCCATTCCAAATTGACATGCGAATATCTCGCGTAATAATGCGGCACAAACGATGAAACTCAACGAATCGCTAGCAGAAAAAAGTCCAAAGAGATTGGCAAAAAGAAATTTTGAAAAAATTCAAAATATGAAATGTAATATTAATTTTTCTCATATTTACTTGACACGCTAATATCTCGCTTAGTATGGCGGTAAAAACGAAAAAAACTTTTTATATTACTAAAATAGTTATTTGTAAATTTGTAGGTAAAAGAAAAATACTATTATTTGCTGTAATAGATATGTATTTATAGACAAATTATCAACCCATCAACCGCTGGTGTATGCTGGCAGTTAGTTACTTTAGTTGACGTAGAGATGCGCTGCTGGCGTCAGTATGTCAGTAACAGTTTTTCTTTAATAACTTATTTAATATTGCGGCACAAACGATGAAACTTGGTGAATCGCCGGCATAAACGAGGCCAAAAAGAATGGCAAAAAAAAATTTTGAAAATCTCAAAGACAAGCGAAATCGCATGTCCAACTTCCGTCAAGTTGGTATGGCCACTTTAAATCCTTAATAACTTTTTCAATTTTTGAGCTAAATGGCTGAAATTTTGGGAAAGGACGGCACAAACGCGGCACAAAAGATTGGTAAAAAGAAATTTTCAAAAACCTCAAAAAATAAAAAGTGGCCATTCCAACTTGACATGCCAATATCTCGCCTAAAAATGCGGCACAAACGATGAAACTTAGTGAATCGCTGGCACAACCGAAGCCTAAAAGAATGGTCAAAAGAAATTTTGAAAAAACTCAAAAATAAAAAGTGGCTATACCAAATTGACATGCGAATATCTCGCTTAAAAATGCGGCACAAACGATGAAATTTGGCGTATAAGCGGCACAAACGAGGCCAAAGAGATTGGCAAAAAGAAATTTTGAAAAAGTTCAAAAACAAAAGTTATATCAATTTTTGTCATAATAAATTACATACGAATATCTCGCCTAAAAATGCGGCACAAACAATGAAACTTGGTGAATCGCCGGCACAAACGAAGCATAAAAGAATGGTAAAAAGAAATTTTGAGAAAACCCAAAATCAAAAAGTGGCCATACCAAATTGACATGCGAATATCTCGCGTAATAATGCGGCACAAACGATGAAACTCAACGAATCGCTAGCAGAAACAAGGCCAAAGAGATTGGCAAAACGAAATTTTGAAAAAATTCAAAATATGAAATGTAATATAAATTTTTACTTGACACGCTAATATCTAGCTTAGTATGGCGGTAAAAACGAAAAAAACTTTTTATATTACTAAAATAGTTATTTGTAAATTTGTAGGTAAAAGAAAAATACTATTATTTGCTGTAGTAGATATGTATTAATAGACAAATTATCAACCCATCAACCGCTGGTGTATGCTGGCAGTTAGTTACTTTAGTTGACGTAGAGATGCGCTGCTGGCGTCAGTATGTCAGTAACAGTTTTTCTTTAATAACTTATTTAATATTGCGGCACAAACGATGAAACTTGGTGAATCGCCGGCACAAACGAGGCCAAAGAGAATGGCAAAAATAAATTTTGAAAAATCTCAAAGACAAGCGAAATCGCAAGTCCAACTTCCGTCAAGTTGGTATGGCCACTTTAAATCCTTAATAACTTTTTCAATTTTTGAGCTAAATGGCTGAAATTTTGGGAAAGGACGGCACAAACGCGGCACAATAGATTGGTAAAAAGAAATTTTCAAAAACCTCAAAAAATTAAAAGTGGCCATTCCAACTTGACATGCCAATATCTCGCCTAAAAATGCGGCACAAACGATGAAACTTAGTGAATCGCTGGCACAACCGAAGCCTAAAAGAATGGTCAAAAGAAATTTTGAAAAAACTCAAAAATAAAAAGTGGCTATACCAATTTGACATGCGAATATCTCGCTTAAAAATGCGGCACAAACGATGAAATTTGGCGTATAAGCGGCACAAACGAGGCCAAAGAGATTGGCAAAAAGAAATTTTGAAAAAGTTCAAAAACAAAAGTTATATCAATTTTTGTCATAATAAATTACATACGAATATCTCGCCTAAAAATGCGGCACAAACAATGAAACTTGGTGAATCGCCGGCACAAACGAAGCATAAAAGAATGGTAAAAAGAAATTTTGAGAAAACCCAAAATCAAAAAGTGGCCATACCAAATTGACATGCGAATATCTCGCGTAATAATGCGGCACAAACGATGAAACTCAACGAATCGCTAGCAGAAACAAGGCCAAAGAGATTGGCAAAACGAAATTTTGAAAAAATTCAAAATATGAAATGTAATATAAATTTTTACTTGACACGCTAATATCTAGCTTAGTATGGCGGTAAAAACGAAAAAAACTTTTTATATTACTAAAATAGTTATTTGTAAATTTGTAGGTAAAAGAAAAATACTATTATTTGCTGTAGTAGATATGTATTAATAGACAAATTATCAACCCATCAACCGCTGGTGTATGCTGGCAGTTAGTTACTTTAGTTGACGTAGAGATGCGCTGCTGGCGTCAGTATGTCAGTAACAGTTTTTCTTTAATAACTTATTTAATATTGCGGCACAAACGATGAAACTTGGTGAATCGCCGGCATAAACGAGGCCAAAGAGAATGGCAAAAAAAAATTTTGAAAATCTCAAAGACAAGCGAAATCGCATGTCCAACTTCCGTCAAGTTGGTATGGCCACTTTAAATCTTTAATAACTTTTTCAATTTTTGAGCTAAATGGCTGAAATTTTGGGAAAGGACGGCACAAACGCGGCACAAAAGATTGGTAAAAAGAAATTTTCAAAAACCTCAAAAAATAAAAAGTGGCCATTCCAACTTGACATGCCAATATCTCGCCTAAAAATGCGGCACAAACGATGAAACTTAGTGAATCGCTGGCACAAACGAAGCATAAAAGAATGGTAAAAAGAAATTTTGAGAAAACCCAAAATCAAAAAGTGGCCATACCAAATTGACATGCGAATATCTCGCGTAATAATGCGGCACAAACGATGAAACTCAACGAATCGCTAGCAGAAACAAGGCCAAAGAGATTGTCAAAACGAAATTTAGAAAAAATTCAAAATATGAAATGTAATAAAAATTTTTACTTGACACGCTAATATCTAGCTTAGTATGGCGGTAAAAACGAAAAAAACTTTTTATATTACTAAAATAGTTATTTGTTAATTTGTAGGTAAAAGAAAAATACTATTATTTGCTGTAGTAGATATGTATTAATAGACAAATTATCAACCCATCAACCGCTGGTGTATGCTGGCAGTTAGTTACTTTAGTTGACGTAGAGATGCGCTGCTGGCGTCAGTATGTCAGTAACTGTTTTTCTTTAATAACTTATTTAATATTGCGGCACAAACGATGAAACTTGGTGAATCGCCGGCACAAACGAGGCCAAAGAGAATGGCAAAAATAAATTTTGAAAAATCTCAAAGACAAGCGAAATCGCAAGTCCAACTTCCGTCAAGTTGGTATGGCCACTTTAAATCCTTAATAACTTTTTCAATTTTTGAGCTAAATGGCTGAAATTTTGGGAAAGGACGGCACAAACGCGGCACAATAGATTGGTAAAAAGAAATTTTCAAAAACCTCAAAAAATTAAAAGTGGCCATTCCAACTTGACATGCCAATATCTCGCCTAAAAATGCGGCACAAACGATGAATTTTAGTGAATCGCTGGCACAACCGAAGCCTAAAAGAATGGTCAAAAGAAATTTTGAAAAAACTCAAAAATAAAAAGTGGCCATACCAACTTGTTATGCGAATATCTCGCTTAATGATGCGGCACAAACGATGAAATTTGGCGAATCAGCGGCACAAACGTGGCCAAAGAGATTGGCAAAAGGAAATTTTGAAAAAGTTCAAAAAAAAAAGTTATATCAATTTTTGTCATATTAAATTGACATACGAATATCTCGCCTAAAAATGCGGCACAAACAATGAAACTTGGTGAATCGCCGGCACAAACGAAGCATAAAAGAATGGTAAAAAGAAATTTTGAGAAAACCCAAAATCAAAAAGTGGCCATACCAAATTGACATGCGAATATCTCGCGTAATAATGCGGCACAAACGATGAAACTCAACGAATCGCTAGCAGAAACAAGGCCAAAGAGATTGGCAAAACGAAATTTTGAAAAAATTCAAAATATGAAATGTAATATTAATTTTTACTTGACACGCTAATATCTAGCTTAGTATGGCGGTAAAAACGAAAAAAACTTTTTATATTACTAAAATAGTTATTTGTAAATTTGTAGGTAAAAGAAAAATACTATTATTTGCTGTAGTAGATATGTATTAATAGACAAATTATCAACCCATCAACCTCTGGTGTATGCTGGCAGTTAGTTACTTTAGTTGACGTAGAGATGCGCTGCTGGCGTCAGTATGTCAGTAACAGTTTTTCTTTAATAACTTATTTAATATTGCGGCACAAACGATGAAACTTGGTGAATCGCCGGCACAAACGAGGCCAAAGAGAATGGCAAAAATAAATTTTGAAAAATCTCAAAGACAAGCGAAATCGCAAGTCCAACTTCCGTCAAGTTGGTATGGCCACTTTAAATCCTTAATAACTTTTTCAATTTTTGAGCTAAATGGCTGAAATTTTGGGAAAGGACGGCACAAACGCGGCACAATAGATTGGTAAAAAGAAATTTTCAAAAACCTCAAAAAATTAAAAGTGGCCATTCCAACTTGACATGCCAATATCTCGCCTAAAAATGCGGCACAAACGATGAAACTTAGTGAATCGCTGGCACAACCAAAGCCTAAAAGAATGGTCAAAAGAAATTTTGAAAAAACTCAAAAATAAAAAGTGGCCATACCAACTTGTTATGCGAATATCTCGCTTAATGATGCGGCACAAACGATGAAATTTGGCGAATCAGCGGCACAAACGTGGCCAAAGAGATTGGCAAAAGGAAATTTTGAAAAAGTTCAAAAAAAAAAGTTATATCAATTTTTGTCATATTAAATTGACATACGAATATCTCGCCTAAAAATGCGGCACAAACAATGAAACTTGGTGAATCGCCGGCACAAACGAAGCATAAAAGAATGGTAAAAAGAAATTTTGAGAAAACCCAAAATCAAAAAGTGGCCATACCAAATTGACATGCGAATATCTCGCGTAATAATGCGGCACAAACGATGAAACTCAACGAATCGCTAGCAGAAACAAGGCCAAAGAGATTGGCAAAACGAAATTTTGAAAAAATTCAAAATATGAAATGTAATATTAATTTTTACTTGACACGCTAATATCTTGCTTAGTATGGCGGTAAAAACGAAAAAAACTTTTTATATTACTAAAATAGTTATTTGTAAATTTGTAGGTAAAAGAAAAATACTATTATTTGCTGTAGTAGATATGTATTAATAGACAAATTATCAACCCATCAACCGCTGGTGTATGCTGGCAGTTAGTTACTTTAGTTTACGTAGAGATGCGCTGCTGGCGTCAGTATGTCAGTAACAGTTTTTCTTTAATAACTTATTTAATATTGCGGCACAAACGATGAAACTTGGTGAATCGCCGGCACAAACGAGGCCAAAGAGAATGGCAAAAAAAAATTTTGAAAAATCTCAAAGACAAGCGAAATCGCAAGTCCAACTTCCGTCAAGTTGGTATGGCCACTTTAAATCCTTAATAACTTTTTCAATTTTTGAGCTAAATGGCTGAAAATTTGGGAAAGGACGGCACAAACGCGGCACAATAGATTGGTAAAATGAAATTTTCAAAAACCTCAAAAAATAAAAAGTGGCCATTCCAACTTGACATGCCAATATCTCGCCTAAAAATGCGGCACAAACGATGAAACTTAGTGAATCGCTGGCACAACCGAAGCCTAAAAGAATGGTCAAAAGAAATTTTGAAAAAACTCAAAAACAAAAAGTGGCCATACCAACTTGATATGCGAATATCTCGCTTAATGATGCGGCACAAACGATGAAATTTGGCGAATCAGCGGCACAAACGTGGCCAAAGAAATTGGCAAAAGGAAATTTTGAAAAAGTTCAAAAAAAAAAGTTATATCAATTTTTGTCATATTAAATTGACATGCGAATATCTCGCCTAAAAATGCGGCACAAACGATGAAACTCAACGAATCGCTAGCAGAAAAAAGGCCAAAGAGATTGGCAAAAAGAAATTTTGAAAAAATTCAAAATATGAAATGTAATATTAATTTTTCTCATATTTACTTGACACGCTAATATCTCGCTTAGTATGGCGGTAAAAACGAAAAAAACTTTTTATATTACTAAAATAGTTATTTGTAAATTTGTAGGTAAAAGAAAAATACTATTATTTGCTGTAATAGATATGTATTTATAGACAAATTATCAACCCATCAACCGCTGGTGTATGCTGGCAGTTAGTTACTTTAGTTGACGTAGAGATGCGCTGCTGGCGTCAGTATGTCAGTAACTGTTTTTCTTTAATAATTTCTTTAATATTGCGGCACAAACGATGAAACTTGGTGAATCGCCGGCACAAACGAGGCCAAAAAAAAATTTTGAAAATCTCAAAGACAAGCGAAATCGCATGTCCAACTTCCGTCAAGTTGGTATGGCCACATTAAATCCTTAATAACTTTTTCAATTTTTGAGCTAAATGGCTGAAATTTTGGGAAAGGACGGCACAAACGCGGCACAAACGATTGGTAAAAAGAAATTTTCAAAAACCTCAAAAAATAAAAAGTGGCCATTCCAACTTGACATACCAATATCTCGCCTAAAATCGCGGCACAAACGATGAAACTTGTTGAATCGCTGGCACAACCGAAGCATAAAAGAATGGTAAAAAGAAATTTTGAAAAAACTCAAAAATTAAAAGTGGCCATTACAAATTGACATGCGAACATCTCGCTTAAAAATGCGGCACAAACGATGAAATTTGGCAAATCAGCGGCACAAACGAGGCCAAAGAGATTGGCAATAAAAAATTTTGAAAAAGTTCAAAAAAGAAAAAGTTATATCAATTTTTGTCATATTAAATTGACATGCGAATATCTCGCCTAAAAATGCAGCACAAACGATGAAACTTGGTGAATCGCTGGCACAAATGAAGCCTAAATGAATAACAAAAGGAAATTTAGAAAAAGTTCAAAAAAAAAAATTTATCACTTTTTGTCATAATTAATTGACATGCAAATATCTCGCCTAAAATTGCGTCACAAACGATGAAACTTAGTGAATCGCCGGCACAAACGAAGCATAAAACAATGGTGAAATGAAATTTTGAAAAAACTCAAAAACAAAAAGAGGCCATACCAACTTGACCTGCGAATATCTCGTTTAATAATGCGGCACAAACGATGAAATTTGTCGAATCAGCGGCACAAATGTGGCCAAAGAAATTGGCAAAAAGAAATTTTGAAAAAATTCAAAATATGAAAAGTTATATTAATTTTTCTCATATTTACTTGACACGCTAATATCTCGCTTGGTATGGCGGTAAAAACGAAAAACCTTTTTATTTTACTAAAATAGTTATTTGTAAAGTTGTAGGTAAAAGAAAAATACTATTATTTGCTGTAATAGATATGTATTTATAAATTATCATCCCATCAACCGCTGGTGTATGCTGGCAGTTAGTTACTTTAGTTGACGTATAGATGCGCTGCTGGCGTCAGTAACAGTTTTTCTTTAATAACTTCTTTAATATTGCTGCACAAATGATGAAACGTGGTGAATCGCCGGCACAAACGAAGCTGAAACGAATGGTAAAACGAAATTTTGAAAAAACTCGAAAATAAAAAGTGGCCATACCAAAATGACATGCGAATATCTCGCGTAATAATGCGGCAAAAACGTTGAAACTCGAAGAATTGCTAGCAGAAACAAGGCCAAAGAGATTGGCAAAAAGAAATTTTGAAAAAATTCAAAATATGAAACTTATATTAAATTTTCTCATATTTACATGACACGCTAATATCTCGCTTAGTATGGCGGTAAAAACGAAAAAAATTTTTATATTACTAAAATAGTTATTTGTAAATTTGTAGGTAAAAGAAAAATAATATTATTTGCTGTAATAGATATGTATTTATAGACAAATTATCAACCCATCAACCGCTGGTGTATGCTGGCAGTAAGTTACTTTAGTTGACGTAGAGATGCGCTGCTGGCGTCAGTATGTCAGTAACAGTTTTTCTTTTTTTACTTCTTTAATATTGCGGCACAAACGATGAAACTTGGTGAATCCCGGCACAAACGAGGCCAAAGAGAATGGCCAAAAAAATTTAGAAAAATCTCAAATTCAAGCGAAATCGCATGTCCAACTTCCGTCAAGTTGGTATGGCCACTTTAAATCCTTAATAACTTTATCAATTTTTGAGCTAAATGGCTGAAATTTTGGGAAAGGACGGCACAAACGCAGCACAAACGATTGGTAAAAAGAAATTTTCAAAAACCTCAAAAAATAAAAAGTGGCCATTCCAACTTGACATGCTAATATCTCGCCTAAAAATGCGGCACAAACGATGAAATTTGGCGAATCAGCGGCACAAACGAGGCTAAAGAGATTCGCGAAAAGAAATTTCGAAAAAGTTCAAAAAAAAAAGTTATATCAATTTTTGTCATATTAAATTGACATGCGAATATCTCGCCTAAATATGCGGCACAAACGATGAAACTTGGTGAATCGCCGGCACAAACTGAGCTTAAACGAATGGTAAAACGAAATTTTGAAAAAACTCAAAAACAAAAAGTGGCCATACCAAATTGACATGCGAATATCTCGCTTAAAAATGCGGCGCAAACGATTAAATTTGGTAAATCAGCGGCACAAACGAGGCCAAAGAGATTGGGAATAAGAAATTTTGATAAAATTCAAAAAAGAAAATGTTATATCAATTTTTGTCATATTAAATTGACATGCAAATATCTCGCCTAAAAATGCGGCACAAACGATGAAACTTGGTGAATCGCCGGCACAGACGAAGCCTAATAGAATGATAAAAAGAAATTTTGAAAAATCTCAAAAATTAAAAGTGGCTATACCAAATTGACATGCGAACATCTCGCTAAAAATGCGGCACAAACGATGAAATTTGGCAAATCAGCGGCACAAACGAGGCCAAAGAGATTAGCAATAAGAAATTTTGAAAAAGTTCAAAAAAGAAAAAGTTATATCAATTTTTGTCATAATAAATTGACATGCGAATATCTCGCCTAAAAATGCGGCACAAACGATGAAACTTGGTGAATCGCCGACACAGACGAAGCCTAATAGAATGGTAAAAAGAAATTTTGAAGAAACCCAAAATCGAAAAGTGGCCATTCCAACTTGACATGCGAATATCTCGCGTAATAATGCGGCACAAACGATGAAACACAACGAATCGCTAGCAGAAAAAAGGCCAAAGAGATTGGCAAAAAGAACTTTTGAAAAAATTCAAAATATGAAATGTAATATTAATTTTTCTCATATTTACTTGACACGCTAATATCTCGCTTAGTATGGCGGTAAAAACGAAAAAAACTTTTTATATTACTAAAATATTTATTTGTAAATTTGTAGGTAAAAGAAAAATACTATTATTTGCTGTAGTAGATATGTATTTATAGACAAATTATCAACCCATCAACCGCTGGTGTATGCTGGCAGTTAGTTACTTTAGTTGACGTAGAGATGCGCTGCTGGCGTCAGTATGTCAGTAACAGTTTTTCTTTAATAACTTCTTTAATATTGCGGCACAAACGATGAAACTTGGTGAATCGCCGGCACAAACGAGGCCAAAGAGAATAGGAAAAAAAAAATTTTGAAAAATCTCAAAGACAAGCTAAATCGCATGTCCAACTTCCGTCAAGTTGGTATGGCCACTTTAAATCCTTAATAACTTTTTCAATTTTTGAGCTAAATGATTGGTAAAAAGAAATTTTCAAAAACCTCAAAAAATAAAAAGTGGCCATTCCAACTTGACATGCTAATATCTCGCCTAAAAATGCGGCACAAACGATGAAATTTGGCGAATCAGCGGCACAAACGAGGCTAAAGAGATTCGCAAAAAGAAATTTCGAAAAAGTTCAAAAAAAAAAGTTATATCAATTTTTGTCATATTAAATTGACAGCGAATATCTCGCCTAAATATGCGGCACAAACGATGAAACTTGGTGAATCGCCGGCACAAACGGAGCTTAAACGAATGGTAAAACGAAATTTTGAAAAACTCAAAAATAAAAACTGGCCATACCAAATTGACATGCGAATATCTCGCGTAATAATGCGGCAAAAACGTTGAAACTCGAAGAATCGCTAGCAGAAACAAGGCCAAAGAGATTGGCAAAAAGAAATTTTGAAAAAATTCAAAATATGAAACTTATATTAAATTTTCTCATATTTACTTGACACGCTAATATCTCGCTTAATATGGCGGTAAAAACGAAAAAAATTTTTATATTACTAAAATAGTTATTTGTAAATTTGTAGGTAAAAGAAAAATAATATTATTTGCTGTAATAGATATGTATTTATAGACAAATTATCAACCCATCAACCGCTGGTGTATGCTGGCAGTTAGTTACTTTAGTTGACGTAGAGATGCGCTGCTGGCGTCAGTATGTCAGTAACAGTTTTTCTTTTTTTACTTCTTTAATATTGCGGCACAAACGATGAAAGTTGGTGAATCCCCGTCACAAACGAGGCCAAAGAGAATGGCCAAAAAAAATTTAGAAAAATCTCAAATTCAAGCGAAATCGCATGTCCAACTTCCGTCAAGTTGGTATGGCCACTTTAAATCCTTAATAACTTTATCAATTTTTGAGCTAAATGGCTGAAATTTTGGGAAAGGACGGCACAAACGCAGCACAAACGATTGGTAAAAAGAAATTTTCAAATACCTCAAAAAATAAAAAGTGGCCATTCCTACTTGACATGCTAATATCTCGCCTAAAAATGCGGCACAAACGATGAAATTTGGCGAATCAGCGGCACAAACGAGGCTAAAGAGATTCGAAAAAGTTCAAAAAAAAAAGGTTATATCAATTTTTGTCATATTAAATTGACATGCGAATATCTCGCCTAAATATGCGGCACAAACGATGAAACTTGGTGAATCGCCGGCACAAACGGAGCTTAAACGAATGGTAAAAAGAAATTTTGAAAAAACTCAAAAATAAAAAGTGGCCTTACCAAATAGACATGCGAATATCTCGCTTAAAAATGCGGCACAAACGATTAAATTTGGCAAATCAGCGGCACAAACGAGGCCAAAGAGATTGGCAAAAGGAAATTTTGAAAAAGTTCAAAAAAAAAAGTTATATCAATTTTTGTCATATTAAATTGACATACGAATATCTCGCATAAAAATGCGGCACAAACAATGAAACTTGGTGAATCGCCGGCACAAACGAAGCATAAAAGAATGGTAAAAAGAAATTTTGAAAAAACTCAAAAATAAAAAGTGGCCATACCAAATTGACATGCGAATATCTCGCTTAAAAATGCGGCACAAACGATTAAATTTGGCAAATCAGCGGCACAAACGATGCCAAAGAGATTGGCAATAAGAAATTTTGAAAAAGTTCAAAAAAGAAAAAGTTATATCAATTTATGTCATAATAAATTGACATGCGAATATCTCGCCTAAAAATGCGGCACAAACGATGAAACTTGGTGAATCGCCGACACAGACGAAGCCTAATAGAATGGTAAAAAGAAATTTTGAAGAAACCCAAAATCGAAAAGTGGCCATTCCAACTTGACATGCGAATATCTCGCGTAATAATGCGGCACAAACGATGAAACTCAACGAATCGCTAGCAGAAAAAAGGCCAAAGAGATTGGCAAAAAGAACTTTTGAAAAAATTCAAAATATGAAATGTAATATTAATTTTTCTCATATTTACTTGACACGCTAATATCTCGCTTAGTATGGCGGTAAAAACGAAAAAAACTTTTTATATTACTAAAATAGTTATTTGTAAATTTGTAGGTAAAAGAAAAATACTATTATTTGCTGTAGTAGATATGTATTTATAGACAAATTATCAACCCATCAACCGCTGGTGTATGCTGGCAGTTAGTTACTTTAGTTGACGTAGAGATGCGCTGCTGGCGTCAGTATGTCAGTAACAGTTTTTCTTTAATAACTTCTTTAATATTGCGGCACAAACGATGAAACTTGGTGAATCGCCGGCACAAACGAGGCCAAAGAGAATAGTAAAAAAAAAATTTTGAAAAATCTCAAAGACAAGCGAAATCGCATGTCCAACTTCCGTCAAGTTGGTATAGCCACTTTAAATCCTTAATAACTTTTTCAATTTTTGAGCTAAATGGCTGAAATTTTAAGAAAGGACGGCACAAATGCGGCACAAACGATTGGTAAAAAGAAATTTTCAAAAACCTCAAAAAATAGAAAGTGGCTATTCCAACTTGACCTGCCAATATCTCGCTTAAAAATGCGGCACAAACGATGAAACATAGTGAATCGCTGGCACAACCGAAGCCTAAAAGAATGGTCAAAAGAAATTTTGAAAAAACTCAAAAATAAAAAGCGGCCATACTAACTTGATATGCGAATATCTCGCTTAATGATGCGGCACAAACGATGAAATTTGGCGAATCAGCGGCACAAACGAGGCCAAAGAGATTAGCAAAAGGAAATTTTGAAAAAGTTCAAAAAAAAAAGTTATATCAATTTTTGTCATATTAAATTGACATACGAATATCTCGCATAAAAATGCGGCACAAACAATGAAACTTGGTGAATCGCCGGCACAAACGAAGCATAAAAGAATGGTAAAAAGAAATTTTGAAAAAACTCAAAAATAAAAAGTGGCTATACCAAATTGACATGCGAATATCTCGCTTAAAAATGCGGCACAAACGATTAAATTTGGCAAATCAGCGGCACAAACGAGGCCAAAGAGATTGGCAATAAGAAATTTTGAAAAAGTTCAAAAAAGAAAAAGTTATATCAATTTATGTCATAATAAATTGACATGCGAATATCTCGCCTAAAAATGCGGCACAAACGATGAAACTTGGTGAATCGCCGACACAGACGAAGCCTAATAGAATGGTAAAATGAAATTTTGAAGAAACCCAAAATCGAAAAGTGGCCATTCCAACTTGACATGCGAATATCTCGCGTAATAATGCGGCACAAACGATGAAACTCAACGAATCGCTAGCAGAAAAAAGGCCAAAGAGATTGGCAAAACGAAATTTTGAAAAAATTCAAAATATGAAATGTAATATTAATTTTTACTTGACACGCTAATATCTCGCTTAGTATGGCGGTAAAAACGAAAAAAACTTTTTATATTACTAAAATAGTTATTTGTAAATTTGTAGGTAAAAGAAAAATAATATTATTTGCTGTAGTAGATATGTATTTATAGACAAATTATCAACCCATCAACCGCTGGTGTATGCTGGCAGTTAGTTACTTTAGTTGACGTAGAGATGCGCTGCTGGCGTCAGTATGTCAGTAACAGTTTTTCTTTAATAACTTCTTTAATATTGCGGCACAAACGATGAAACTTGGTGAATCGCCGGCACAAACGAGGCCAAAGAGAATAGCAAAAAAAAAATTTTGAAGAATCTCAAAGACAAGCGAAATCGCATGTCCAACTTCCGTCAAGATGGTATGGCCACTTTAAATCATTAATAACTTTTTCAATTTTTGAGCTAAATGATTTGTAAAAAGAAATTTTCAAAAACCTCAAAAAATAAAAAGTGGCCATTCCAACTTGACATGCTAATATCTCGCCTAAAAATGCGGCACAAACGATGAAATTTGGCGAATCAGCGGCACAAACGAGGCTAAAGAGATTCGCAAAAAGAAATTTCGAAAAAGTTCAAAAAAAAAAGTTATATCAATTTTTGTCATATTAAATTGACATGCGAATATCTCGCCTAAATATGCGGTACAAACGATGAAACTTGGTGAATCGCCTTCACAAACGGAGCTTAAACGAATGGTAAAACGAAATTTTGAAAAAACTCAAAAATAAAAAGTGGCCATACCAAATTGACATGCGAATATCTCGCGTAATAATGCGGCAAAAACGTTGAAACTCGAAGAATCGCTAGCAGAAACAAGGCCAAACAGATTGGCAAAAAGAAATTTTGAAAAAATTCAAAATATGAAATGTAATATTAATTTTTACTTGACACGCTAATATCTCGCTTAGTATGGCGGTAAAAACGAAAAAAACTTTTTATATTACTAAAATAGTTATTTGTAAATTTGTAGGTAAAAGAAAAATACTATTATTTGCTGTAATAGATATGTATTTATAGACAAATTATCAACCCATCAACCGCTGGTGTATGCTGGCAGTTAGTTACTTTAGTTGACGTAGAGATGCGCTGCTGGCGTCAGTATGTCAGTAACAGTTTTTCTTTAATAACTTATTTAATATTGCGGCACAAACGATGAAACTTGGTGAATTGCCGGCATAAACGAGGCCAAAGAGAATGGCAAAAAAAAATTTTGAAAATCTCAAAGACAAGCGAAATCGCATGTCCAACTTCCGTCAAGTTGGTATGGCCACTTTAAATCCTTAATAACTTTTTCAATTTTTGAGCTAAATGGCTGAAATTTTGGGAAAGGACGGCACAAACGCGGCACAAAAGATTGGTAAAAAGAAATTTTCAAAAACCTCAAAAAATAAAAAGTGGCCATTCCAACTTGACATGCCAATATCTCGCCTAAAAATGCGGCACAAACGATGAAACTTAGTGAATCGCTGGCACAACCGAAGCCTAAAAGAATGGTCAAAAAAAATTTTGAAAAAACTCAAAAATAAAAAGTGGTTATACCAACTTGATATGCGAATATCTCGCTTAATGATGCGGCACAAACGATGAAATTTGGCGAATCAGCGGCACAAACGTGGCCAAAAAGATTGGCAAAAGGAAATTTTGAACAAGTTCAAAAAAAAAAGTTATATCAATTTTTGTCATATTAAATTGACATACGAATATCTCGCATAAAAATGCGGCACAAACAATGAAACTTGGTGAATCGCCGGCACAAACGAAGCATAAAAGAATGGTAAAAAGAAATTTTGAAAAACTCAAAAATAAAAAGTGGCCATACCAAATTGACATGCGAATATCTCGCTTAAAAATGCGGCACAAACGATGAAACTCAACGAATCGCTAGCAGAAACAAGGCCAAAGAGATTGGCAAAACGAAATTTTGAAAAAATTCAAAATATGAAATGTAATATTAATTTTTACTTGACACGCTAATATCTAGCTTAGTATGGCGGTAAAAACGAAAAAAACTTTTTATATTACTAAAATAGTTATTTGTAAATTTGTAGGTAAAAGAAAAATACTATTATTTGCTGTAGTAGATATGTATTAATAGACAAATTATCAACCCATCAACCGCTGGTGTATGCTGGGAGTTAGTTACTTTAGTTGACGTAGAGATGCGCTGCTGGCGTCAGTATGTCAGTAACAGTTTTTCTTTAATAACTTATTTAATATTGCGGCACAAACGATGAAACTTGGTGAATCGCCGGCACAAACGAGGCCAAAGAGAATTACAAAAATAAATTTTGAAAAATCTCAAAGACAAGCGAAATCGCAAGTCTAACTTCCGTCAAGTTGGTATGGCCACTTTAAATCCTTAATAACTTTTTCAATTTTTGAGCTAAATGGCTGAAATTTTGGAAAAGGACGGCACAAACGCGGCACAATAGATTGGAAAAATGAAATTTTCAAAAACCTCAAAAAATAAAAAGTGGCCATTCCAACTTGACATGCCAATATCTCGCCTAAAAATGCGGCACAAACGATGAAACTTAGTGAATCGCTGGCACAACCGAAGCCTAAAAGAATGGTCAAAAGAAATTTTGAAAAAACTCAAAAATAAAAAGTGGCCATACCAACTTGATATGCGAATATCTCGCTTAATGATGCGGCACAAACGATGAAATTTGGCGAATCAGCGGCACAAACGAGGCCAAAGAGATTGGCAAAATGAAATTTTGAAAAAGTTCAAAAAAAAAGTTATATCAATTTTTGTCATATTAAATTGACATACGAATATCTCGCATAAAAATGCGGTACAAACAATGAAACTTGGTGAATCGCCGGCACAAACGAAGCATAAAAGAATGGTAAAAAAAAATTTTGAGAAAACCCAAAATCAAAAAGAGGCCATACCAAATTTACATGCTAATATCTCGCGTAATAATGCGGCACAAACGATGAAACTCAACGAATCGCTAGCAGAAACAAGGCCAAAGAGATTGGCAAAACGAAATTTTGAAAAAACTCAAAATATGAAATGTAATATTAATTTTTACTTGACACGCTAATATCTAGCTTAGTATGGCGGTAAAAACGAAAAAAACTTTTTATATTACTAAAATAGTTATTTGTAAATTTGTAGGTAAAAGAAAAATACTATTATTTGCTGTAATAGATATGTATTTATAGACAAATTATCAACCCATCAACCGCTGGTGTATGCTGGCAGTTAGTTACTTTAGTTGACGTAGAGATGCGCTGCTGGCGTCAGTATGTCAGTAACAGTTTTTCTTTAATAACTTATTTAATATTGCGGCACAAACGATGAAACTTGGTGAATCGCCGGCATAAACGAGGCCAAAAAGAATGGCAAAAAAAAATTTTGAAAATCTCAAAGACAAGCGAAATCGCATGTCCAACTTCCGTCAAGTTGGTATGGCCACTTTAAATCCTTAATAACTTTTTCAATTTTTGAGCTAAATGGCTGAAATTTTGGGAAAGGACGGCACAAACGCGGCACAAAAGATTGGTAAAAAGAAATTTTCAAAAACCTCAAAAAATAAAAAGTGGCCATTCCAACTTGACATGCCAATATCTCGCCTAAAAATGCGGCACAAACGATGAAATTTGGCGAATCAGCGGCACAAACGAGGCTAAAGAGATTCGCGAAAAGAAATTTCGAAAAAGTTCAAAAAAAAAAGTTATATCAATTTTTGTCATATTAAATTGACATGCGAATATCTCGCCTAAATATGCGGCACAAACGATGAAACTTGGTGAATCGCCGGCACAAACTGAGCTTAAACGAATGGTAAAACGAAATTTTGAAAAAACTCAAAAACAAAAAGTGGCCATACCAAATTGACATGCGAATATCTCGCTTAAAAATGCGGCGCAAACGATTAAATTTGGTAAATCAGCGGCACAAACGAGGCCAAAGAGATTGGGAATAAGAAATTTTGATAAAATTCAAAAAAGAAAATGTTATATCAATTTTTGTCATATTAAATTGACATGCAAATATCTCGCCTAAAAATGCGGCACAAACGATGAAACTTGGTGAATCGCCGGCACAGACGAAGCCTAATAGAATGATAAAAAGAAATTTTGAAAAATCTCAAAAATTAAAAGTGGCTATACCAAATTGACATGCGAACATCTCGCTAAAAATGCGGCACAAACGATGAAATTTGGCAAATCAGCGGCACAAACGAGGCCAAAGAGATTAGCAATAAGAAATTTTGAAAAAGTTCAAAAAAGAAAAAGTTATATCAATTTTTGTCATAATAAATTGACATGCGAATATCTCGCCTAAAAATGCGGCACAAACGATGAAACTTGGTGAATCGCCGACACAGACGAAGCCTAATAGAATGGTAAAAAGAAATTTTGAAGAAACCCAAAATCGAAAAGTGGCCATTCCAACTTGACATGCGAATATCTCGCGTAATAATGCGGCACAAACGATGAAACTCAACGAATCGCTAGCAGAAAAAAGGCCAAAGAGATTGGCAAAAAGAACTTTTGAAAAAATTCAAAATATGAAATGTAATATTAATTTTTCTCATATTTACTTGACACGCTAATATCTCGCTTAATATGGCGGTAAAAACGAAAAAAACTTTTTATATTACTAAAATATTTATTTGTAAATTTGTAGGTAAAAGAAAAATACTATTATTTGCTGTAGTAGATATGTATTTATAGACAAATTATCAACCCATCAACCGCTGGTGTATGCTGGCAGTTAGTTACTTTAGTTGACGTAGAGATGCGCTGCTGGCGTCAGTATGTCAGTAACAGTTTTTCTTTAATAACTTCTTTAATATTGCGGCACAAACGATGAAACTTGGTGAATCGCCGGCACAAACGAGGCCAAAGAGAATAGGAAAAAAAAAATTTTGAAAAATCTCAAAGACAAGCTAAATCGCATGTCCAACTTCCGTCAAGTTGGTATGGCCACTTTAAATCCTTAATAACTTTTTCAATTTTTGAGCTAAATGATTGGTAAAAAGAAATTTTCAAAAACCTCAAAAAATAAAAAGTGGCCATTCCAACTTGACATGCTAATATCTCGCCTAAAAATGCGGCACAAACGATGAAATTTGGCGAATCAGCGGCACAAACGAGGCTAAAGAGATTCGCAAAAAGAAATTTCGAAAAAGTTCAAAAAAAAAAGTTATATCAATTTTTGTCATATTAAATTGACAGCGAATATCTCGCCTAAATATGCGGCACAAACGATGAAACTTGGTGAATCGCCGGCACAAACGGAGCTTAAACGAATGGTAAAACGAAATTTTGAAAAACTCAAAAATAAAAACTGGCCATACCAAATTGACATGCGAATATCTCGCGTAATAATGCGGCAAAAACGTTGAAACTCGAAGAATCGCTAGCAGAAACAAGGCCAAAGAGATTGGCAAAAAGAAATTTTGAAAAAATTCAAAATATGAAACTTATATTAAATTTTCTCATATTTACTTGACACGCTAATATCTCGCTTAATATGGCGGTAAAAACGAAAAAAATTTTTATATTACTAAAATAGTTATTTGTAAATTTGTAGGTAAAAGAAAAATAATATTATTTGCTGTAATAGATATGTATTTATAGACAAATTATCAACCCATCAACCGCTGGTGTATGCTGGCAGTTAGTTACTTTAGTTGACGTAGAGATGCGCTGCTGGCGTCAGTATGTCAGTAACAGTTTTTCTTTTTTTACTTCTTTAATATTGCGGCACAAACGATGAAAGTTGGTGAATCCCCGTCACAAACGAGGCCAAAGAGAATGGCCAAAAAAAATTTAGAAAAATCTCAAATTCAAGCGAAATCGCATGTCCAACTTCCGTCAAGTTGGTATGGCCACTTTAAATCCTTAATAACTTTATCAATTTTTGAGCTAAATGGCTGAAATTTTGGGAAAGGACGGCACAAACGCAGCACAAACGATTGGTAAAAAGAAATTTTCAAATACCTCAAAAAATAAAAAGTGGCCATTCCAACTTGACATGCTAATATCTCGCCTAAAAATGCGGCACAAACGATGAAATTTGGCGAATCAGCGGCACAAACGAGGCTAAAGAGATTCGAAAAAGTTCAAAAAAAAAAGGTTATATCAATTTTTGTCATATTAAATTGACATGCGAATATCTCGCCTAAATATGCGGCACAAACGATGAAACTTGGTGAATCGCCGGCACAAACGGAGCTTAAACGAATGGTAAAAAGAAATTTTGAAAAAACTCAAAAATAAAAAGTGGCCTTACCAAATTGACATGCGAATATCTCGCTTAAAAATGCGGCACAAACGATTAAATTTGGCAAATCAGCGGCACAAACGAGGCCAAAGAGATTGGCAAAAGGAAATTTTGAAAAAGTTCAAAAAAAAAAGTTATATCAATTTTTGTCATATTAAATTGACATACGAATATCTCGCATAAAAATGCGGCACAAACAATGAAACTTGGTGAATCGCCGGCACAAACGAAGCATAAAAGAATGGTAAAAAGAAATTTTGAAAAAACTCAAAAATAAAAAGTGGCCATACCAAATTGACATGCGAATATCTCGCTTAAAAATGCGGCACAAACGATTAAATTTGGCAAATCAGCGGCACAAACGATGCCAAAGAGATTGGCAATAAGAAATTTTGAAAAAGTTCAAAAAAGAAAAAGTTATATCAATTTATGTCATAATAAATTGACATGCGAATATCTCGCCTAAAAATGCGGCACAAACGATGAAACTTGGTGAATCGCCGACACAGACGAAGCCTAATAGAATGGTAAAAAGAAATTTTGAAGAAACCCAAAATCGAAAAGTGGCCATTCCAACTTGACATGCGAATATCTCGCGTAATAATGCGGCACAAACGATGAAACTCAACGAATCGCTAGCAGAAAAAAGGCCAATGAGATTGGCAAAAAGAACTTTTGAAAAAATTCAAAATATGAAATGTAATATTAATTTTTCTCATATTTACTTGACACGCTAATATCTCGCTTAGTATGGCGGTAAAAACGAAAAAAACTTTTTATATTACTAAAATAGTTATTTGTAAATTTGTAGGTAAAAGAAAAATACTATTATTTGCTGTAGTAGATATGTATTTATAGACAAATTATCAACCCATCAACCGCTGGTGTATGCTGGCAGTTAGTTACTTTAGTTGACGTAGAGATGCGCTGCTGGCGTCAGTATGTCAGTAACAGTTTTTCTTTAATAACTTCTTTAATATTGCGGCACAAACGATGAAACTTGGTGAATCGCCGGCACAAGCGAGGCCAAAGAGAATAGTAAAAAAAAAATTTTGAAAAATCTCAAAGACAAGCGAAATCGCATGTCCAACTTCCGTCAAGTTGGTATAGCCACTTTAAATCCTTAATAACTTTTTCAATTTTTGAGCTAAATGGCTGAAATTTTAAGAAAGGACGGCACAAATGCGGCACAAACGATTGGTAAAAAGAAATTTTCAAAAACCTCAAAAAATAGAAAGTGGCTATTCCAACTTGACCTGCCAATATCTCGCTTAAAAATGCGGCACAAACGATGAAACATAGTGAATCGCTGGCACAACCGAAGCCTAAAAGAATGGTCAAAAGAAATTTTGAAAAAACTCAAAAATAAAAAGCGGCCATACTAACTTGATATGCGAATATCTCGCTTAATGATGCGGCACAAACGATGAAATTTGGCGAATCAGCGGCACAAACGAGGCCAAAGAGATTAGCAAAAGGAAATTTTGAAAAAGTTCAAAAAAAAAAGTTATATCAATTTTTGTCATATTAAATTGACATACGAATATCTCGCATAAAAATGCGGCACAAACAATGAAACTTGGTGAATCGCCGGCACAAACGAAGCATAAAAGAATGGTAAAAAGAAATTTTGAAAAAACTCAAAAATAAAAAGTGGCTATACCAAATTGACATGCGAATATCTCGCTTAAAAATGCGGCACAAACGATTAAATTTGGCAAATCAGCGGCACAAACGAGGCCAAAGAGATTGGCAATAAGAAATTTTGAAAAAGTTCAAAAAAGAAAAAGTTATATCAATTTATGTCATAATAAATTGACATGCGAATATCTCGCCTAAAAATGCGGCACAAACGATGAAACTTGGTGAATCGCCGACACAGACGAAGCCTAATAGAATGGTAAAATGAAATTTTGAAGAAACCCAAAATCGAAAAGTGGCCATTCCAACTTGACATGCGAATATCTCGCGTAATAATGCGGCACAAACGATGAAACTCAACGAATCGCTAGCAGAAAAAAGGCCAAAGAGATTGGCAAAACGAAATTTTGAAAAAATTCAAAATATGAAATGTAATATTAATTTTTACTTGACACGCTAATATCTCGCTTAGTATGGCGGTAAAAACGAAAAAAACTTTTTATATTACTAAAATAGTTATTTGTAAATTTGTAGGTAAAAGAAAAATAATATTATTTGCTGTAGTAGATATGTATTTATAGACAAATTATCAACCCATCAACCGCTGGTGTATGCTGGCAGTTAGTTACTTTAGTTGACGTAGAGATGCGCTGCTGGCGTCAGTATGTCAGTAACAGTTTTTCTTTAATAACTTCTTTAATATTGCGGCACAAACGATGAAACTTGGTGAATCGCCGGCACAAACGAGGCCAAAGAGAATAGCAAAAAAAAAATTTTGAAGAATCTCAAAGACAAGCGAAATCGCATGTCCAACTTCCGTCAAGATGGTATGGCCACTTTAAATCATTAATAACTTTTTCAATTTTTGAGCTAAATGATTTGTAAAAAGAAATTTTCAAAAACCTCAAAAAATAAAAAGTGGCCATTCCAACTTGACATGCTAATATCTCGCCTAAAAATGCGGCACAAACGATGAAATTTGGCGAATCAGCGGCACAAACGAGGCTAAAGAGATTCGCAAAAAGAAATTTCGAAAAAGTTCAAAAAAAAAAGTTATATCAATTTTTGTCATATTAAATTGACATGCGAATATCTCGCCTAAATATGCGGTACAAACGATGAAACTTGGTGAATCGCCTTCACAAACGGAGCTTAAACGAATGGTAAAACGAAATTTTGAAAAAACTCAAAAATAAAAAGTGGCCATACCAAATTGACATGCGAATATCTCGCGTAATAATGCGGCAAAAACGTTGAAACTCGAAGAATCGCTAGCAGAAACAAGGCCAAACAGATTGGCAAAAAGAAATTTTGAAAAAATTCAAAATATGAAATGTAATATTAATTTTTACTTGACACGCTAATATCTCGCTTAGTATGGCGGTAAAAACGAAAAAAACTTTTTATATTACTAAAATAGTTATTTGTAAATTTGTAGGTAAAAGAAAAATACTATTATTTGCTGTAATAGATATGTATTTATAGACAAATTATCAACCCATCAACCGCTGGTGTATGCTGGCAGTTAGTTACTTTAGTTGACGTAGAGATGCGCTGCTGGCGTCAGTATGTCAGTAACAGTTTTTCTTTAATAACTTATTTAATATTGCGGCACAAACGATGAAACTTGGTGAATCGCCGGCATAAACGAGGCCAAAGAGAATGGCAAAAAAAAATTTTGAAAATCTCAAAGACAAGCGAAATCGCAAGTCCAACTTCCGTCAAGTTGGTATGGCCACTTTAAATCCTTAATAACTTTTTCAATTTTTGAGCTAAATGGCTGAAATTTTGGGAAAGGACGGCACAAACGCGGCACAAAAGATTGGTAAAAAGAAATTTTCAAAAACCTCAAAAAATAAAAAGTGGCCATTCCAACTTGACATGCCAATATCTCGCCTAAAAATGCGGCACAAACGATGAAACTTAGTGAATCGCTGGCACAACCGAAGCCTAAAAGAATGGTCAAAAAAAATTTTGAAAAAACTCAAAAATAAAAAGTGGTTATACCAACTTGATATGCGAATATCTCGCTTAATGATGCGGCACAAACGATGAAATTTGGCGAATCAGCGGCACAAACGTGGCCAAAAAGATTGGCAAAAGGAAATTTTGAACAAGTTCAAAAAAAAAAGTTATATCAATTTTTGTCATATTAAATTGACATACGAATATCTCGCATAAAAATGCGGCACAAACAATGAAACTTGGTGAATCGCCGGCACAAACGAAGCATAAAAGAATGGTAAAAAGAAATTTTGAAAAACTCAAAAATAAAAAGTGGCCATACCAAATTGACATGCGAATATCTCGCTTAAAAATGCGGCACAAACGATGAAACTCAACGAATCGCTAGCAGAAACAAGGCCAAAGAGATTGGCAAAACGAAATTTTGAAAAAATTCAAAATATGAAATGTAATATTAATTTTTACTTGACACGCTAATATCTAGCTTAGTATGGCGGTAAAAACGAAAAAAACTTTTTATATTACTAAAATAGTTATTTGTAAATTTGTAGGTAAAAGAAAAATACTATTATTTGCTGTAGTAGATATGTATTAATAGACAAATTATCAACCCATCAACCGCTGGTGTATGCTGGCAGTTAGTTACTTTAGTTGACGTAGAGATGCGCTGCTGGCGTCAGTATGTCAGTAACAGTTTTTCTTTAATAACTTATTTAATATTGCGGCACAAACGATGAAACTTGGTGAATTGCCGGCACAAACGAGGCCAAAGAGAATTACAAAAATAAATTTTGAAAAATCTCAAAGACAAGCGAAATCGCAAGTCTAACTTCCGTCAAGTTGGTATGGCCACTTTAAATCCTTAATAACTTTTTCAATTTTTGAGCTAAATGGCTGAAATTTTGGAAAAGGACGGCACAAACGCGGCACAATAGATTGGAAAAATGAAATTTTCAAAAACCTCAAAAAATAAAAAGTGGCCATTCCAACTTGACATGCCAATATCTCGCCTAAAAATGCGGCACAAACGATGAAACTTAGTGAATCGCTGGCACAACCGAAGCCTAAAAGAATGGTCAAAAGAAATTTTGAAAAAACTCAAAAATAAAAAGTGGCCATACCAACTTGATATGCGAATATCTCGCTTAATGATGCGGCACAAACGATGAAATTTGGCGAATCAGCGGCACAAACGAGGCCAAAGAGATTGGCAAAATGAAATTTTGAAAAAGTTCAAAAAAAAAGTTATATCAATTTTTGTCATATTAAATTGACATACGAATATCTCGCATAAAAATGCGGTACAAACAATGAAACTTGGTGAATCGCCGGCACAAACGAAGCATAAAAGAATGGTAAAAAAAAATTTTGAGAAAACCCAAAATCAAAAAGAGGCCATACCAAATTTACATGCTAATATCTCGCGTAATAATGCGGCACAAACGATGAAACTCAACGAATCGCTAGCAGAAACAAGGCCAAAGAGATTGGCAAAACGAAATTTTGAAAAAACTCAAAATATGAAATGTAATATTAATTTTTACTTGACACGCTAATATCTAGCTTAGTATGGCGGTAAAAACGAAAAAAACTTTTTATATTACTAAAATAGTTATTTGTAAATTTGGAGGTAAAAGAAAAATACTATTATTTGCTGTAATAGATATGTATTTATAGACAAATTATCAACCCATCAACCGCTGGTGTATGCTGGCAGTTAGTTACTTTAGTTGACGTAGAGATGCGCTGCTGGCGTCAGTATGTCAGTAACAGTTTTTCTTTAATAACTTATTTAATATTGCGGCACAAACGATGAAACTTGGTGAATCGCCGGCATAAACGAGGCCAAAAAGAATGGCAAAAAAAAATTTTGAAAATCTCAAAGACAAGCGAAATCGCATGTCCAACTTCCGTCAAGTTGGTATGGCCACTTTAAATCCTTAATAACTTTTTCAATTTTTGAGCTAAATGGCTGAAATTTTGGGAAAGGACGGCACAAACGCGGCACAAAAGATTGGTAAAAAGAAATTTTCAAAAACCTCAAAAAATAAAAAGTGGCCATTCCAACTTGACATGCCAATATCTCGCCTAAAAATGCGGCACAAACGATGAAACTTAGTGAATCGCTGGCACAACCGAAGCCTAAAAGAATGGTCAAAAGAAATTTTGAAAAAACTCAAAAATAAAAAGTGGCTATACCAAATTGACATGCGAATATCTCGCTTAAAAATGCGGCACAAACGATGAAATTTGGCGTATAAGCGGCACAAACGAGGCCAAAGAGATTGGCAAAAAGAAATTTTGAAAAAGTTCAAAAACAAAAGTTATATCAATTTTTGTCATAATAAATTACATACGAATATCTCGCCTAAAAATGCGGCACAAACAATGAAACTTGGTGAATCGCCGGCACAAACGAAGCATAAAAGAATGGTAAAAAGAAATTTTGAGAAAACCCAAAATCAAAAAGTGGCCATACCAAATTGACATGCGAATATCTCGCGTAATAATGCGGCACAAACGATGAAACTCAACGAATCGCTAGCAGAAACAAGGCCAAAGAGATTGGCAAAACGAAATTTTGAAAAAATTCAAAATATGAAATGTAATATAAATTTTTACTTGACACGCTAATATCTAGCTTAGTATGGCGGTAAAAACGAAAAAAACTTTTTATATTACTAAAATAGTTATTTGTAAATTTGTAGGTAAAAGAAAAATACTATTATTTGCTGTAGTAGATATGTATTAATAGACAAATTATCAACCCATCAACCGCTGGTGTATGCTGGCAGTTAGTTACTTTAGTTGACGTAGAGATGCGCTGCTGGCGTCAGTATGTCAGTAACAGTTTTTCTTTAATAACTTATTTAATATTGCGGCACAAACGATGAAACTTGGTGAATCGCCGGCACAAACGAGGCCAAAGAGAATGGCAAAAATAAATTTTGAAAAATCTCAAAGACAAGCGAAATCGCAAGTCCAACTTCCGTCAAGTTGGTATGGCCACTTTAAATCCTTAATAACTTTTTCAATTTTTGAGCTAAATGGCTGAAATTTTGGGAAAGGACGGCACAAACGCGGCACAATAGATTGGTAAAAAGAAATTTTCAAAAACCTCAAAAAATTAAAAGTGGCCATTCCAACTTGACATGCCAATATCTCGCCTAAAAATGCGGCACAAACGATGAAACTTAGTGAATCGCTGGCACAACCGAAGCCTAAAAGAATGGTCAAAAGAAATTTTGAAAAAACTCAAAAATAAAAAGTGGCCATACCAACTTTTTATGCGAATATCTCGCTTAATGATGCGGCACAAACGATGAAATTTGGCGAATCAGCGGCACAAACGTGGCCAAAGAGATTGGCAAAAGGAAATTTTGAAAAAGTTCAAAAAAAAAAGTTATATCAATTTTTGTCATATTAAATTGACATACGAATATCTCGCCTAAAAATGCGGCACAAACAATGAAACTTGGTGAATCGCTGGCACAAACGAAGCATAAAAGAATGGTAAAAAAAAATTTTGAGAAAACCCAAAATCAAAAAGAGGCCATACCAAATTTACATGCTAATATCTCGCGTAATAATGCGGCACAAACGATGAAACTCAACGAATCGCTAGCAGAAACAAGGCCAAAGAGATTGGCAAAACGAAATTTTGAAAAAACTCAAAATATGAAATGTAATATTAATTTTTACTTGACACGCTAATATCTAGCTTAGTATGGCGGTAAAAACGAAAAAAACTTTTTATATTACTAAAATAGTTATTTGTAAATTTGTAGGTAAAAGAAAAATACTATTATTTGCTGTAATAGATATGTATTTATAGACAAATTATCAACCCATCAACCGCTGGTGTATGCTGGCAGTTAGTTACTTTAGTTGACGTAGAGATGCGCTGCTGGCGTCAGTATGTCAGTAACAGTTTTTCTTTAATAACTTATTTAATATTGCGGCACAAACGATGAAACTTGGTGAATCGCCGGCATAAACGAGGCCAAAGAGAATGGCAAAAAAAAATTTTGAAAATCTCAAAGACAAGCGAAATCGCATGTCCAACTTCCGTCAAGTTGGTATGGCCACTTTAAATCTTTAATAACTTTTTCAATTTTTGAGCTAAATGGCTGAAATTTTGGGAAAGGACGGCACAAACGCGGCACAAAAGATTGGTAAAAAGAAATTTTCAAAAACCTCAAAAAATAAAAAGTGGCCATTCCAACTTGACATGCCAATATCTCGCCTAAAAATGCGGCACAAACAATGAAACTTGGTGAATCGCCGGCACAAACGAAGCATAAAAGAATGGTAAAAAGAAATTTTGAGAAAACCCAAAATCAAAAAGTGGCCATACCAAATTGACATGCGAATATCTCGCGTAATAATGCGGCACAAACGATGAAACTCAACGAATCGCTAGCAGAAACAAGGCCAAAGAGATTGGCAAAACGAAATTTTGAAAAAATTCAAAATATGAAATGTAATAAAAATTTTTACTTGACACGCTAATATCTAGCTTAATATGGCGGTAAAAACGAAAAAAACTTTTTATATTACTAAAATAGTTATTTGTAAATTTGTAGGTAAAAGAAAAATACTATTATTTGCTGTAGTAGATATGTATTAATAGACAAATTATCAACCCATCAACTGCTGGTGTATGCTGGCAGTTAGTTACTTTAGTTGACGTAGAGATGCGCTGCTGGCGTCAGTATGTCAGTAACTGTTTTTCTTTAATAACTTATTTAATATTGCGGCACAAACGATGAAACTTGGTGAATCGCCGGCACAAACGAGGCCAAAGAGAATGGCAAAAATAAATTTTGAAAAATCTCAAAGACAAGCGAAATCGCAAGTCCAACTTCCGTCAAGTTGGTATGGCCACTTTAAATCCTTAATAACTTTTTCAATTTTTGAGCTAAATGGCTGAAATTTTGGGAAAGGACGGCACAAACGCGGCACAATAGATTGGTAAAAAGAAATTTTCAAAAACCTCAAAAAATTAAAAGTGGCCATTCCAACTTGACATGCCAATATCTCGCCTAAAAATGCGGCACAAACGATGAATTTTAGTGAATCGCTGGCACAACCGAAGCCTAAAAGAATGGTCAAAAGAAATTTTGAAAAAACTCAAAAATAAAAAGTGGCCATACCAACTTGTTATGCGAATATCTCGCTTAATGATGCGGCACAAACGATGAAATTTGGCGAATCAGCGGCACAAACGTGGCCAAAGAGATTGGCAAAAGAAAATTTTGAAAAAGTTCAAAAAAAAAAGTTATATCAATTTTTGTCATATTAAATTGACATACGAATATCTCGCCTAAAAATGCGGCACAAACAATGAAACTTGGTGAATCGCCGGCACAAACGAAGCATAAAAGAATGGTAAAAAGAAATTTTGAGAAAACCCAAAATCAAAAAGTGGCCATACCAAATTCACATGCGAATATCTCGCGTAATAATGCGGCACAAACGATGAAACTCAACGAATCGCTAGCAGAAACAAGGCCAAAGAGATTGGCAAAACGAAATTTTGAAAAAATTCAAAATATGAAATGTAATATTAATTTTTACTTGACACGCTAATATCTAGCTTAGTATGGCGGTAAAAACGAAAAAAACTTTTTATATTACTAAAATAGTTATTTGTAAATTTGTAGGTAAAAGAAAAATACTATTATTTGCTGTAGTAGATATGTATTAATAGACAAATTATCAACCCATCAACCTCTGGTGTATGCTGGCAGTTAGTTACTTTAGTTGACGTAGAGATGCGCTGCTGGCGTCAGTATGTCAGTAACAGTTTTTCTTTAATAACTTATTTAATATTGCGGCACAAACGATGAAACTTGGTGAATCGCCGGCACAAACGAGGCCAAAGAGAATGGCAAAAATAAATTTTGAAAAATCTCAAAGACAAGCGAAATCGCAAGTCCAACTTCCGTCAAGTTGGTATGGCCACTTTAAATCCTTAATAACTTTTTCAATTTTTGAGCTAAATGGCTGAAATTTTGGGAAAGGACGGCACAAACGCGGCACAATAGATTGGTAAAAAGAAATTTTCAAAAACCTCAAAAAATTAAAAGTGGCCATTCCAACTTGACATGCCAATATCTCGCCTAAAAATGCGGCACAAACGATGAAACTTAGTGAATCGCTGGCACAACCAAAGCCTAAAAGAATGGTCAAAAGAAATTTTGAAAAAACTCAAAAATAAAAAGTGGCCATACCAACTTGTTATGCGAATATCTCGCTTAATGATGCGGCACAAACGATGAAATTTGGCGAATCAGCGGCACAAACGTGGCCAAAGAGATTGGCAAAAGGAAATTTTGAAAAAGTTCAAAAAAAAAAGTTATATCAATTTTTGTCATATTAAATTGACATACGAATATCTCGCCTAAAAATGCGGCACAAACAATGAAACTTGGTGAATCGCCGGCACAAACGAAGCATAAAAGAATGGTAAAAAGAAATTTTGAGAAAACCCAAAATCAAAAAGTGGCCATACCAAATTGACATGCGAATATCTCGCGTAATAATGCGGCACAAACGATGAAACTCAACGAATCGCTAGCAGAAACAAGGCCAAAGAGATTGGCAAAACGAAATTTTGAAAAAATTCAAAATATGAAATGTAATATTAATTTTTACTTGACACGCTAATATCTAGCTTAGTATGGCGGTAAAAACGAAAAAAACTTTTTATATTACTAAAATAGTTATTTGTAAATTTGTAGGTAAAAGAAAAATACTATTATTTGCTGTAGTAGATATGTATTAATAGACAAATTATCAACCCATCAACCGCTGGTGTATGCTGGCAGTTAGTTACTTTAGTTTACGTAGAGATGCGCTGCTGGCGTCAGTATGTCATTAACAGTTTTTCTTTAATAACTTATTTAATATTGCGGCACAAACGATGAAACTTGGTGAATCGCCGGCACAAACGAGGCCAAAGAGAATGGCAAAAAAAAATTTTGAAGAATCTCAAAGACAAGCGAAATCGCAAGTCCAACTTCCGTCAAGTTGGTATGGCCACTTTAAATCCTTAATAACTTTTTCAATTTTTGAGCTAAATGGCTGAAAATTTGGGAAAGGACGGCACAAATGCGGCACAATAGATTGGTAAAATGAAATTTTCAAAAACCTCAAAAAATAAAAAGTGGCCATTCCAACTTGACATGCCAATATCTCGCCTAAAAATGCGGCACAAACGATGAAACTTAGTGAATCGCTGGCACAACCGAAGCCTAAAAGAATGGTCAAAAGAAATTTTGAAAAAACTCAAAAACAAAAAGTGGCCATACCAACTTGATATGCGAATATTTCGCTTAATGATGCGGCACAAACGATGAAATTTGGCGAATCAGCGGCACAAACGTGGCCAAAGAAATTGGCAAAAGGAAATTTTGAAAAAGTTCAAAAAAAAAAGTTATATCAATTTTTGTCATATTAAATTGACATGCGAATATCTCGCCTAAAAATGCGGCACAAACGATGAAACTCAACGAATCGCTAGCAGAAAAAAGGCCAAAGAGATTGGCAAAAAGAAATTTTGAAAAAATTCAAAATATGAAATGTAATATTAATTTTTCTCATATTTACTTGACACGCTAATATCTCGCTTAGTATGGCGGTAAAAACGAAAAAAACTTTTTATATTACTAAAATAGTTATTTGTAAATTTGTAGGTAAAAGAAAAATACTATTATTTGCTGTAATAGATATGTATTTATAGACAAATTATCAACCCATCAACCGCTGGTGTATGCTGGCAGTTAGTTACTTTAGTTGACGTAGAGATGCGCTGCTGGCGTCAGTATGTCAGTAACTGTTTTTCTTTAATAATTTCTTTAATATTGCGGCACAAACGATGAAACTTGGTGAATCGCCGGCACAAACGAGGCCAAAAAAAAATTTTGAAAATCTCAAAGACAAGCGAAATCGCATGTCCAACTTCCGTCAAGTAGGTATGGCCACATTAAATCCTTAATAACTTTTTCAATTTTTGAGCTAAATGGCTGAAATTTTGGGAAAGGACGGCACAAACGCGGCACAAACGATTGGTAAAAAGAAATTTTCAAAAACCTCAAAAAATAAAAAGTGGCCATTCCAACTTGACATACCAATATCTCGCCTAAAATCGCGGCACAAACGATGAAACTTGTTGAATCGCTGGCACAACCGAAGCATAAAAGAATGGTAAAAAGAAATTTTGAAAAAACTCAAAAATTAAAAGTGGCCATTACAAATTGACATGCGAACATCTCGCTTAAAAATGCGGCACAAACGATGAAATTTGGCAAATCAGCGGCACAAACGAGGCCAAAGAGATTGGCAATAAAAAATTTTGAAAAAGTTCAAAAAATAAAAAGTTATATCAATTTTTGTCATTTTAAATTGACATGCGAATATCTCGCCTAAAAATGCAGCACAAACGATGAAACTTGGTGAATCGCTGGCACAAATGAAGCCTAAATGAATAACAAAAGGAAATTTAGAAAAAGTTCAAAAAAAAAAATTTATCACTTTTTGTCATAATTAATTGACATGCAAATATCTCGCCTAAAATTGCGTCACAAACGATGAAACTTGGTGAATCGCCGGCACAAACGAAGCATAAAACAATGGTGAAATGAAATTTTGAAAAAACTCAAAAACAAAAAGAGGCCATACCAACTTGACCTGCGAATATCTCGTTTAATAATGCGGCACAAACGATGAAATTTGTCGAATCAGCGGCACAAATGTGGCCAAAGAGATTGGCAAAAAGAAATTTTGAAAAAATTCAAAATATGAAAAGTTATATTAATTTTTCTCATATTTACTTGACACGCTAATATCTCGCTTGGTATGGCGGTAAAAACGAAAAACCTTTTTATTTTACTAAAATAGTTATTTGTAAAGTTGTAGGTAAAAGAAAAATACTATTATTTGCTGTAATAGATATGTATTTATAAATTATCATCCCATCAACCGCTGGTGTATGCTGGCAGTTAGTTACTTTAGTTGACGTATAGATGCGCTGCTGGCGTCAGTAACAGTTTTTCTTTAATAACTTCTTTAATATTGCTGCACAAATGATGAAACGTGGTGAATCGCCGGCACAAACGAAGCTGAAACGAATGGTAAAACGAAATTTTGAAAAAACTCGAAAATAAAAAGTGGCCATACCAAAATGACATGCGAATATCTCGCGTAATAATGCGGCAAAAACGTTGAAACTCGAAGAATTGCTAGCAGAAACAAGGCCAAAGAGATTGGCAAAAAGAAATTTTGAAAAAATTCAAAATATGAAACTTATATTAAATTTTCTCATATTTACATGACACGCTAATATCTCGCTTAGTATGGCGGTAAAAACGAAAAAAATTTTTATATTACTAAAATAGTTATTTGCAAATTTGTAGGTAAAAGAAAAATAATATTATTTGCTGTAATAGATATGTATTTATAGACAAATTATCAACCCATCAACCGCTGGTGTATGCTGGCAGTAAGTTACTTTAGTTGACGTAGAGATGCGCTGCTGGCGTCAGTATGTCAGTAACAGTTTTTCTTTTTTTACTTCTTTAATATTGCGGCACAAACGATGAAACTTGGTGAATCCCGGCACAAACGAGGCCAAAGAGAATGGCCAAAAAAATTTAGAAAAATCTCAAATTCAAGCGAAATCGCATGTCCAACTTCCGTCAAGTTGGTATGGCCACTTTAAATCCTTAATAACTTTATCAATTTTTGAGCTAAATGGCTGAAATTTTGGGAAAGGACGGCACAAACGCAGCACAAACGATTGGTAAAAAGAAATTTTCAAAAACCTCAAAAAATAAAAAGTGGCCATTCCAACTTGACATGCTAATATCTCGCCTAAAAATGCGGCACAAACGATGAAATTTGGCGAATCAGCGGCACAAACGAGGCTAAAGAGATTCGAAAAAGTTCAAAAAAAAAAGGTTATATCAATTTTTGTCATATTAAATTGACATGCGAATATCTCGCCTAAATATGCGGCACAAACGATGAAACTTGGTGAATCGCCGGCACAAACGGAGCTTAAACGAATGGTAAAAAGAAATTTTGAAAAAACTCAAAAATAAAAAGTGGCCTTACCAAATTGACATGCGAATATCTCGCTTAAAAATGCGGCACAAACGATTAAATTTGGCAAATCAGCGGCACAAACGAGGCCAAAGAGATTGGCAAAAGGAAATTTTGAAAAAGTTCAAAAAAAAAAGTTATATCAATTTTTGTCATATTAAATTGACATACGAATATCTCGCATAAAAATGCGGCACAAACAATGAAACTTGGTGAATCGCCGGCACAAACGAAGCATAAAAGAATGGTAAAAAGAAATTTTGAAAAAACTCAAAAATAAAAAGTGGCCATACCAAATTGACATGCGAATATCTCGCTTAAAAATGCGGCACAAACTATTAAATTTGGCAAATCAGCGGCACAAACGATGCCAAAGAGATTGGCAATAAGAAATTTTGAAAAAGTTCAAAAAAGAAAAAGTTATATCAATTTATGTCATAATAAATTGACATGCGAATATCTCGCCTAAAAATGCGGCACAAACGATGAAACTTGGTGAATCGCCGACACAGACGAAGCCTAATAGAATGGTAAAAAGAAATTTTGAAGAAACCCAAAATCGAAAAGTGGCCATTCCAACTTGACATGCGAATATCTCGCGTAATAATGCGGCACAAACGATGAAACTCAACGAATCGCTAGCAGAAAAAAGGCCAAAGAGATTGGCAAAAAGAACTTTTGAAAAAATTCAAAATATGAAATGTAATATTAATTTTTCTCATATTTACTTGACACGCTAATATCTCGCTTAGTATGGCGGTAAAAACGAAAAAAACTTTTTATATTACTAAAATAGTTATTTGTAAATTTGTAGGTAAAAGAAAAATACTATTATTTGCTGTAGTAGATATGTATTTATAGACAAATTATCAACCCATCAACCGCTGGTGTATGCTGGCAGTTAGTTACTTTAGTTGACGTAGAGATGCGCTGCTGGCGTCAGTATGTCAGTAACAGTTTTTCTTTAATAACTTCTTTAATATTGCGGCACAAACGATGAAACTTGGTGAATCGCCGGCACAAACGAGGCCAAAGAGAATGGTCAAAAGAAATTTTGAAAAAACTCAAAAATAAAAAGCGGCCATACTAACTTGATATGCGAATATCTCGCTTAATGATGCGGCACAAACGATGAAATTTGGCGAATCAGCGGCACAAACGAGGCCAAAGAGATTAGCAAAAGGAAATTTTGAAAAAGTTCAAAAAAAAAAGTTATATCAATTTTTGTCATATTAAATTGACATACGAATATCTCGCATAAAAATGCGGCACAAACAATGAAACTTGGTGAATCGCCGGCACAAACGAAGCATAAAAGAATGGTAAAAAGAAATTTTGAAAAAACTCAAAAATAAAAAGTGGCTATACCAAATTGACATGCGAATATCTCGCTTAAAAATGCGGCACAAACGATTAAATTTGGCAAATCAGCGGCACAAACGAGGCCAAAGAGATTGGCAATAAGAAATTTTGAAAAAGTTCAAAAAAGAAAAAGTTATATCAATTTATGTCATAATAAATTGACATGCGAATATCTCGCGTAATAATGCGGCACAAACGATGAAACTCAACGAATCGCTAGCAGAAAAAAGGCCAAAGAGATTGGCAAAACGAAATTTTGAAAAAATTCAAAATATGAAATGTAATATTAATTTTTACTTGACACGCTAATATCTCGCTTAGTATGGCGGTAAAAACGAAAAAAACTTTTTATATTACTAAAATAGTTATTTGTAAATTTGTAGGTAAAAGAAAAATAATATTATTTGCTGTAGTAGATATGTATTTATAGACAAATTATCAACCCATCAACCGCTGGTGTATGCTGGCAGTTAGTTACTTTAGTTGACGTAGAGATGCGCTGCTGGCGTCAGTATGTCAGTAACAGTTTTTCTTTAATAACTTCTTTAATATTGCGGCACAAACGATGAAACTTGGTGAATCGCCGGCACAAACGAGGCCAAAGAGAATAGCAAAAAAAAAATTTTGAAGAATCTCAAAGACAAGCGAAATCGCATGTCCAACTTCCGTCAAGATGGTATGGCCACTTTAAATCATTAATAACTTTTTCAATTTTTGAGCTAAATGATTTGTAAAAAGAAATTTTCAAAAACCTCAAAAAATAAAAAGTGGCCATTCCAACTTGACATGCTAATATCTCGCCTAAAAATGCGGCACAAACGATGAAATTTGGCGAATCAGCGGCACAAACGAGGCTAAAGAGATTCGCAAAAAGAAATTTCGAAAAAGTTCAAAAAAAAAAGTTATATCAATTTTTGTCATATTAAATTGACATGCGAATATCTCGCCTAAATATGCGGTACAAACGATGAAACTTGGTGAATCGCCTTCACAAACGGAGCTTAAACGAATGGTAAAACGAAATTTTGAAAAAACTCAAAAATAAAAAGTGGCCATACCAAATTGACATGCGAATATCTCGCGTAATAATGCGGCAAAAACGTTGAAACTCGAAGAATCGCTAGCAGAAACAAGGCCAAACAGATTGGCAAAAAGAAATTTTGAAAAAATTCAAAATATGAAATGTAATATTAATTTTTACTTGACACGCTAATATCTCGCTTAGTATGGCGGTAAAAACGAAAAAAACTTTTTATATTACTAAAATAGTTATTTGTAAATTTGTAGGTAAAAGAAAAATACTATTATTTGCTGTAATAGATATGTATTTATAGACAAATTATCAACCCATCAACCGCTGGTGTATGCTGGCAGTTAGTTACTTTAGTTGACGTAGAGATGCGCTGCTGGCGTCAGTATGTCAGTAACAGTTTTTCTTTAATAACTTATTTAATATTGCGGCACAAACGATGAAACTTGGTGAATCGCCGGCATAAACGAGGCCAAAGAGAATGGCAAAAAAAAATTTTGAAAATCTCAAAGACAAGCGAAATCGCATGTCCAACTTCCGTCAAGTTGGTATGGCCACTTTAAATCCTTAATAACTTTTTCAATTTTTGAGCTAAATGGCTGAAATTTTGGGAAAGGACGGCACAAACGCGGCACAAAAGATTGGTAAAAAGAAATTTTCAAAAACCTCAAAAAATAAAAAGTGGCCATTCCAACTTGACATGCCAATATCTCGCCTAAAAATGCGGCACAAACGATGAAACTTAGTGAATCGCTGGCACAACCGAAGCCTAAAAGAATGGTCAAAAGAAATTTTGAAAAAACTCAAAAATAAAAAGTGGTTATACCAACTTGATATGCGAATATCTCGCTTAATGATGCGGCACAAACGATGAAATTTGGCGAATCAGCGGCACAAACGTGGCCAAAAAGATTGGCAAAAGGAAATTTTGAACAAGTTCAAAAAAAAAAGTTATATCAATTTTTGTCATATTAAATTGACATACGAATATCTCGCATAAAAATGCGGCACAAACAATGAAACTTGGTGAATCGCCGGCACAAACGAAGCATAAAAGAATGGTAAAAAGAAATTTTGAAAAACTCAAAAATAAAAAGTGGCCATACCAAATTCACATGCGAATATCTCGCTTAAAAATGCGGCACAAACGATGAAACTCAACGAATCGCTAGCAGAAACAAGGCCAAAGAGATTGGCAAAACGAAATTTTGAAAAAATTCAAAATATGAAATGTAATATTAATTTTTACTTGACACGCTAATATCTAGCTTAGTATGGCGGTAAAAACGAAAAAAACTTTTTATATTACTAAAATAGTTATTTGTAAATTTGTAGGTAAAAGAAAAATACTATTATTTGCTGTAGTAGATATGTATTAATAGACAAATTATCAACCCATCAACCGCTGGTGTATGCTGGCAGTTAGTTACTTTAGTTGACGTAGAGATGCGCTGCTGGCGTCAGTATGTCAGTAACAGTTTTTCTTTAATAACTTATTTAATATTGCGGCACAAACGATGAAACTTGGTGAATCGCCGGCACAAACGAGGCCAAAGAGAATTACAAAAATAAATTTTGAAAAATCTCAAAGACAAGCGAAATCGCAAGTCTAACTTCCGTCAAGTTGGTATGGCCACTTTAAATCCTTAATAACTTTTTCAATTTTTGAGCTAAATGGCTGAAATTTTGGAAAAGGACGGCACAAACGCGGCACAATAGATTGGAAAAATGAAATTTTCAAAAACCTCAAAAAATAAAAAGTGGCCATTCCAACTTGACATGCCAATATCTCGCCTAAAAATGCGGCACAAACGATGAAACTTAGTGAATCGCTGGCACAACCGAAGCCTAAAAGAATGGTCAAAAGAAATTTTGAAAAAACTCAAAAATAAAAAGTGGCCATACCAACTTGATATGCGAATATCTCGCTTAATGATGCGGCACAAACGATGAAATTTGGCGAATCAGCGGCACAAACGAGGCCAAAGAGATTGGCAAAATGAAATTTTGAAAAAGTTCAAAAAAAAAGTTATATCAATTTTTGTCATATTAAATTGACATACGAATATCTCGCATAAAAATGCGGTACAAACAATGAAACTTGGTGAATCGCCGGCACAAACGAAGCATAAAAGAATGGTAAAAAAAAATTTTGAGAAAACCCAAAATCAAAAAGAGGCCTTACCAAATTTACATGCTAATATCTCGCGTAATAATGCGGCACAAACGATGAAACTCAACGAATCGCTAGCAGAAACAAGGCCAAAGAGATTGGCAAAACGAAATTTTGAAAAAACTCAAAATATGAAATGTAATATTAATTTTTACTTGACACGCTAATATCTAGCTTAGTATGGCGGTAAAAACGAAAAAAACTTTTTATATTACTAAAATAGTTATTTGTAAATTTGTAGGTAAAAGAAAAATACTATTATTTGCTGTAATAGATATGTATTTATAGACAAATTATCAACCCATCAACCGCTGGTGTATGCTGGCAGTTAGTTACTTTAGTTGACGTAGAGATGCGCTGCTGGCGTCAGTATGTCAGTAACAGTTTTTCTTTAATAACTTATTTAATATTGCGGCACAAACGATGAAACTTGGTGAATCGCCGGCATAAACGAGGCCAAAGAGAATGGCAAAAAAAAATTTTGAAAATCTCAAAGACAAGCGAAATCGCATGTCCAACTTCCGTCAAGTTGGTATGGCCACTTTAAATCCTTAATAACTTTTTCAATTTTTGAGCTAAATGGCTGAAATTTTGGGAAAGGACGGCACAAACGCGGCACAAAAGATTGGTAAAAAGAAATTTTCAAAAACCTCAAAAAATAAAAAGTGGCCATTCCAACTTGACATGCCAATATCTCGCCTAAAAATGCGGCACAAACGATGAAACTTAGTGAATCGCTGGCACAACCGAAGCCTAAAAGAATGGTCAAAAGAAATTTTGAAAAAACTCAAAAATAAAAAGTGGTTATACCAACTTGATATGCGAATATCTCGCTTAATGATGCGGCACAAACGATGAAATTTGGCGAATCAGCGGCACAAACGTGGCCAAAAAGATTGGCAAAAGGAAATTTTGAACAAGTTCAAAAAAAAAAGTTATATCAATTTTTGTCATATTAAATTGACATACGAATATCTCGCATAAAAATGCGGCACAAACAATGAAACTTGGTGAATCGCCGGCACAAACGAAGCATAAAAGAATGGTAAAAAGAAATTTTGAAAAACTCAAAAATAAAAAGTGGCCATACCAAATTCACATGCGAATATCTCGCTTAAAAATGCGGCACAAACGATGAAACTCAACGAATCGCTAGCAGAAACAAGGCCAAAGAGATTGGCAAAACGAAATTTTGAAAAAATTCAAAATATGAAATGTAATATTAATTTTTACTTGACACGCTAATATCTAGCTTAGTATGGCGGTAAAAACGAAAAAAACTTTTTATATTACTAAAATAGTTATTTGTAAATTTGTAGGTAAAAGAAAAATACTATTATTTGCTGTAGTAGATATGTATTAATAGACAAATTATCAACCCATCAACCGCTGGTGTATGCTGGCAGTTAGTTACTTTAGTTGACGTAGAGATGCGCTGCAGGCGTCAGTATGTCAGTAACAGTTTTTCTTTAATAACTTATTTAATATTGCGGCACAAACGATGAAACTTGGTGAATCGCCGGCACAAACGAGGCCAAAGAGAATTACAAAAATAAATTTTGAAAAATCTCAAAGACAAGCGAAATCGCAAGTCTAACTTCCGTCAAGTTGGTATGGCCACTTTAAATACTTAATAACTTTTTCAATTTTTGAGCTAAATGGCTGAAATTTTGGAAAAGGACGGCACAAACGCGGCACAATAGATTGGAAAAATGAAATTTTCAAAAACCTCAAAAAATAAAAAGTGGCCATTCCAACTTGACATGCCAATATCTCGCCTAAAAATGCGGCACAAACGATGAAACTTAGTGAATCGCTGGCACAACCGAAGCCTAAAAGAATGGTCAAAAGAAATTTTGAAAAAACTCAAAAATAAAAAGTGGCCATACCAACTTGATATGCGAATATCTCGCTTAATGATGCGGCACAAACGATGAAATTTGGCGAATCAGCGGCACAAACGAGGCCAAAGAGATTGGCAAAATGAAATTTTGAAAAAGTTCAAAAAAAAAGTTATATCAATTTTTGTCATATTAAATTGACATACGAATATCTCGCATAAAAATGCGGTACAAACAATGAAACTTGGTGAATCGCCGGCACAAACGAAGCATAAAAGAATGGTAAAAAAAAATTTTGAGAAAACCCAAAATCAAAAAGAGGCCTTACCAAATTTACATGCTAATATCTCGCGTAATAATGCGGCACAAACGATGAAACTCAACGAATCGCTAGCAGAAACAAGGCCAAAGAGATTGGCAAAACGAAATTTTGAAAAAACTCAAAATATGAAATGTAATATTAATTTTTACTTGACACGCTAATATCTAGCTTAGTATGGCGGTAAAAACGAAAAAAACTTTTTATATTACTAAAATAGTTATTTGTAAATTTGTAGGTAAAAGAAAAATACTATTATTTGCTGTAATAGATATGTATTTATAGACAAATTATCAACCCATCAACCGCTGGTGTATGCTGGCAGTTAGTTACTTTAGTTGACGTAGAGATGCGCTGCTGGCGTCAGTATGTCAGTAACAGTTTTTCTTTAATAACTTATTTAATATTGCGGCACAAACGATGAAACTTGGTGAATCGCCGGCATAAACGAGGCCAAAGAGAATGGCAAAAAAAAATTTTGAAAATCTCAAAGACAAGCGAAATCGCATGTCCAACTTCCGTCAAGTTGGTATGGCCACTTTAAATCCTTAATAACTTTTTCAATTTTTGAGCTAAATGGCTGAAATTTTGGGAAAGGACGGCACAAACGCGGCACAAAAGATTGGTAAAAAGAAATTTTCAATAACCTCAAAAAATAAAAAGTGGCCATTCCAACTTGACATGCCAATATCTCGCCTAAAAATGCGGCACAAACGATGAAACTTAGTGAATCGCTGGCACAACCGAAGCCTAAAAGAATAGTCAAAAGAAATTTTGAAAAAACTCGAAAATAAAAAGTGGCTATACCAAATTGACATGCGAATATCTCGCTTAAAAATGCGGCACAAACGATGAAATTTGGCGTATAAGCGACACAAACGAGACCAAAGAGATTGGCAAAAAGAAATTTTGAAAAAGTTCAAAAAAAAAAGTTATATCAATTTTTGTCATATTAAATTGACATACGAATATCTCGCCTAAAAATGCGGCACAAACAATGAAACTTGGTGAATCGCCGGCACAAACGGAGCATAAAAGAATGGTAAAAAGAAATTTTGAGAAAACCCAAAATCAAAAAGTGGCCATACCAAATTGACATGCAAATATCTCGCGTAATAATGCGGCACAAACGATGAAACTCAACGAATCGCTAGCAGAAACAAGGCCAAAGAGATTGGCAAAACGAAATTTTGAAAAAATTCAAAATATGAAATGTAATATTAATTTTTACTTGACACGCTAATATCTAGCTTAGTATGGCGGTAAAAACGAAAAAAACTTTTTATATTACTAAAATAGTTATTTGTAAATTTGTAGGTAAAAGAAAAATACTATTATTTGCTGTAGTAGATATGTATTAATAGACAAATTATCAACCCATCAACCGCTGGTGTATGCTGGCAGTTAGTTACTTTAGTTTACGTAGAGATGCGCTGCTGGCGTCAGTATGTCAGTAACAGTTTTTCTTTAATAACTTATTTAATATTGCGGCACAAACGATGAAACTTGGTGAATCGCCGGCACAAACGAGGCCAAAGAGAATGGCAAAAAAAAATTTTGAAAAATCTCAAAGACAAGCGAAATCGCAAGTCCAACTTCCGTCAAGTTGGTATGGCCACTTTAAATCCTTAATAACTTTTTCAATTTTTGAGCTAAATGGCTGAAATTTTGGGAAAGGACGGCACAAACGCGGCACAATAGATTGGTAAAATGAAATTTTCAAAAACCTCAAAAAATAAAAAGTGGCCATTCCAACTTGACATGCCAATATCTCGCCTAAAAATGCGGCACAAACGATGAAACTTAGTGAATCGCTGGCACAACCGAAGCCTAAATGAATGGTCAAAAGAAATTTTGAAAAAACTCAAAAACAAAAAGTGGCCATACCAACTTGATATGCGAATATCTCGCTTAATGATGCGGCACAAACGATGAAATTTGGCGAATCAGCGGCACAAACGTGGCCAAAGAAATTGGCAAAAGGAAATTTTGAAAAAGTTCAAAAAAAAAAGTTATATCAATTTTTGTCATATTAAATTGACATGCGAATATCTCGCCTAAAAATGCGGCACAAACGATGAAACTCAACGAATCGCTAGCAGAAAAAAGGCCAAAGAGATTGGCAAAAAGAAATTTTGAAAAAATTCAAAATATGAAATGTAATATTAATTTTTCTCATATTTACTTGACACGCTAATATCTCGCTTAGTATGGCGGTAAAAACGAAAAAAACTTTTTATATTACTAAAATAGTTATTTGTAAATTTGTAGGTAAAAGAAAAATACTATTATTTGCTGTAATAGATATGTATTTATAGACAAATTATCAACCCATCAACCGCTGGTGTATGCTGGCAGTTAGTTACTTTAGTTGACGTAGAGATGCGCTGCTGGCGTCAGTATGTCAGTAACTGTTTTTCTTTAATAATTTCTTTAATATTGCGGCACAAACGATGAAACTTGGTGAATCGCCGGCACAAACGAGGCCAAAAAAAAATTTTGAAAATCTCAAAGACAAGCGAAATCGCATGTCCAACTTCCGTCAAGTTGGTATGGCCACATTAAATCCTTAATAACTTTTTCAATTTTTGAGCTAAATGGCTGAAATTTTGGGAAAGGACGGCACAAACGCGGCACAAACGATTGGTAAAAAGAAATTTTCAAAAACCTCAAAAAATAAAAAGTGGCCATTCCAACTTGACATACCAATATCTCGCCTAAAATCGCGGCACAAACGATGAAACTTGTTGAATCGCTGGCACAACCGAAGCCTAAAAGAATGGTCAAAAGAAATTTTGAAAAAACTCAAAAACAAAAAGTGGCCATACCAACTTGATATGCGAATATCTCGCTTAATGATGCGGCACAAACGATGAAATTTGGCGAATCAGCGGCACAAACGTGGCCAAAGAAATTGGCAAAAGGAAATTTTGAAAAAACTCAAAAAAGAAAAAGTTATATCAATTTTTGTCATATTAAATTGACATGCGAATATCTCGCCTAAAAATGCAGCACAAACGATGAAACTTGGTGAATCGCTGGCACAAATGAAGCCTAAATGAATAACAAAAGGAAATTTAGAAAAAGTTCAAAAAAAAATTTATCACTTTTTGTCATAATTAATTGACATGCAAATATCTCGCCTAAAATTGCGTCACAAACGATGAAACTTGGTGAATCGCCGGCACAAACGAAGCATAAAACAATGGTGAAATGAAATTTTGAAAAAACTCAAAAACAAAAAGAGGCCATACCAACTTGACCTGCGAATATCTCGTTTAATAATGCGGGACAAACGATGAAATTTGTCGAATCAGCGGCACAAATGTGGCCAAAGAGATTGGCAAAAAGAAATTTTGAAAAAATTCAAAATATGAAAAGTTATATTAATTTTTCTCATATTTACTTGACACGATAATATCTCGCTTGGTATGGCGGTAAAAACGAAAAACCTTTTTATTTTACTAAAATAGTTATTTGTAAAGTTGTAGGTAAAAGAAAAATACTATTATTTGCTGTAATAGATATGTATTTATAAATTATCATCCCATCAACCGCTGGTGTATGCTGGCAGTTAGTTACTTTAGTTGACGTATAGATGCGCTGCTGGCGTCAGTATGTCAGTAACAGTTATTCTTTTTTTACTTCTTTAATATTGCGGCACAAACGATGAAACTTGGTGAATCCCGGCACAAACGAGGCCAAAGAGAATGGCCAAAAAAATTTAGAAAAATCTCAAATTCAAGCGAAATCGCATGTCCAACTTCCGTCAAGTTGGTATGGCCACTTTAAATCCTTAATAACTTTATCAATTTTTGAGCTAAATGGCTGAAATTTTGGGAAAGGACGGCACAAACGCAGCACAAACGATTGGTAAAAAGAAATTTTCAAAAACCTCAAAAAATAAAAAGTGGCCATTCCAACTTGACATGCTAATATCTCGCCTAAAAATGCGGCACAAACGATGAAATTTGGCGAATCAGCGGCACAAACGAGGCTAAAGAGATTCGCGAAAAGAAATTTCGAAAAAGTTCAAAAAAAAAAGTTATATCAATTTTTGTCATATTAAATTGACATGCGAATATCTCGCCTAAATATGCGGCACAAACGATGAAACTTGGTGAATCGCCGGCACAAACTGAGCTTAAACGAATGGTAAAACGAAATTTTGAAAAAACTCAAAAACAAAAAGTGGCCATACCAAATTGACATGCGAATATCTCGCTTAAAAATGCGGCGCAAACGATTAAATTTGGTAAATCAGCGGCACAAACGAGGCCAAAGAGATTGGCAATAAGAAATTTTGATAAAATTCAAAAAAGAAAAAGTTATATCAATTTTTGTCATATTAAATTGACATGCAAATATCTCGCCTAAAAATGCGGCACAAACGATGAAACTTGGTGAATCGCCGGCACAGACGAAGCCTAATAGAATGATAAAAAGAAATTTTGAAAAATCTCAAAAATTAAAAGTGGCTATACCAAATTGACATGCGAACATCTCGCTAAAAATGCGGCACAAACGATGAAATTTGGCAAATCAGCGGCACAAACGAGGCCAAAGAGATTAGCAATAAGAAATTTTGAAAAAGTTCAAAAAAGAAAAAGTTATATCAATTTTTGTCATAATAAATTGACATGCGAATATCTCGCCTAAAAATGCGGCACAAACGATGAAACTTGGTGAATCGCCGACACAGACGAAGCCTAATAGAATGGTAAAAAGAAATTTTGAAGAAACCCAAAATCGAAAAGTGGCCATTCCAACTTGACATGCGAATATCTCGCGTAATAATGCGGCACAAACGATGAAACACAACGAATCGCTAGCAGAAAAAAGGCCAAAGAGATTGGCAAAAAGAACTTTTGAAAAAATTCAAAATATATAATGTAATATTAATTTTTCTCATATTTACTTGACACGCTAATATCTCGCTTAGTATGGCGGTAAAAACGAAAAAAACTTTTTATATTACTAAAATAGTTATTTGTAAATTTGTAGGTAAAAGAAAAATACTATTATTTGCTGTAGTAGATATGTATTTATAGACAAATTATCAACCCATCAACCACTGGTGTAGGCTGGCAGTTAGTTACTTTAGTTGACGTAGAGATGCGCTGCTGGCGTCAGTATGTCAGTAACAGTTTTTCTTTAATAACTTCTTTAATATTGCGGCACAAACGATGAAACTTGGTGAATCGCCGGCACAAACGAGGCCAAAGAGAATAGGAAAAAAAAAATTTTGAAAAATCTCAATGACAAGCTAAATCGCATGTCCAACTTCCGTCAAGTTGGTATGGCCACTTTAAATCCTTAATAACTTTTTCAATTTTTGAGCTAAATGATTGGTAAAAAGAAATTTTCAAAAACCTCAAAAAATAAAAAGTGGCCATTCCAACTTGACATGCTAATATCTCGCCTAAAAATGCGGCACAAACGATGAAATTTGGCGAATCAGCGGCACAAACGAGGCTAAAGAGATTCGCAAAAAGAAATTTCGAAAAAGTTCAAAAAAAAAAGTTATATCAATTTTTGTCATATTAAATTGACAGCGAATATCTCGCCTAAATATGCGGCACAAACGATGAAACTTGGTGAATCGCCGGCACAAACGGAGCTTAAACGAATGGTAAAACGAAATTTTGAAAAACTCAAAAATAAAAACTGGCCATACCAAATTGACATGCGAATATCTCGCGTAATAATGCGGCAAAAACGTTGAAACTCGAAGAATCGCTAGCAGAAACAAGGCCAAAGAGATTGGCAAAAAGAAATTTTGAAAAAATTCAAAATATGAAACTTATATTAAATTTTCTCATATTTACTTGACACGCTAATATCTCGCTTAATATGGCGGTAAAAACGAAAAAAATTTTTATATTACTAAAATAGTTATTTGTAAATTTGTAGGTAAAAGAAAAATAATATTATTTGCTGTAATAGATATGTATTTATAGACAAATTATCAACCCATCAACCGCTGGTGTATGCTGGCAGTTAGTTACTTTAGTTGACGTAGAGATGCGCTGCTGGCGTCAGTATGTCAGTAACAGTTTTTCTTTTTTTACTTCTTTAATATTGCGGCACAAACGATGAAACTTGGTGAATCCCCGTCACAAACGAGGCCAAAGAGAATGGCCAAAAAAAATTTAGAAAAATCTCAAATTCAAGCGAAATCGCATGTCCAACTTCCGTCAAGTTGGTATGGCCACTTTAAATCCTTAATAACTTTATCAATTTTTGAGCTAAATGGCTGAAATTTTGGGAAAGGACGGCACAAACGCAGCACAAACGATTGGTAAAAAGAAATTTTCAAAAACCTCAAAAAATAAAAAGTGGCCATTCCAACTTGACATGCTAATATCTCGCCTAAAAATGCGGCACAAACGATGAAATTTGGCGAATCAGCGGCACAAACGAGGCTAAAGAGATTCGAAAAAGTTCAAAAAAAAAAGGTTATATCAATTTTTGTCATATTAAATTGACATGCGAATATCTCGCCTAAATATGCGGCACAAACGATGAAACTTGGTGAATCGCCGGCACAAACGGAGCTTAAACGAATGGTAAAAAGAAATTTTGAAAAAACTCAAAAATAAAAAGTGGCCTTACCAAATTGACATGCGAATATCTCGCTTAAAAATGCGGCACAAACGATTAAATTTGGCAAATCAGCGGCACAAACGAGGCCAAAGAGATTGGCAAAAGGAAATTTTGAAAAAGTTCAAAAAAAAAAGTTATATCAATTTTTGTCATATTAAATTGACATGCGAATATCTCGCCTAAATATGCGGCACAAACGATGAAACTTGGTGAATCGCCGGCACAAACGGAGCTTAAACGAATGGTAAAAAGAAATTTTGAAAAAACTCAAAAATAAAAAGTGGCCTTACCAAATTGACATGCGAATATCTCGCCTAAAAATGCGGCACAAACGATGAAACTCAACGAATCGCTAGCAGAAAAAAGGCCAAAGAGATTGGCAAAAAGAAATTTTGAAAAAATTCAAAATATGAAATGTAATATTAATTTTTCTCATATTTACTTGACACGCTAATATCTCGCTTAATATGGCGGTAAAAACGAAAAAAATTTTTATATTACTAAAATAGTTATTTGTAAATTTGTAGGTAAAAGAAAAATAATATTATTTGCTGTAATAGATATGTATTTATAGACAAATTATCAACCCATCAACCGCTGGTGTATGCTGGCAGTTAGTTACTTTAGTTGACGTAGAGATGCGCTGCTGGCGTCAGTATGTCAGTAACAGTTTTTCTTTTTTTACTTCTTTAATATTGCGGCACAAACGATGAAACTTGGTGAATCCCCGTCACAAACGAGGCCAAAGAGAATGGCCAAAATAAATTTAGAAAAATCTCAAATTCAAGCGAAATCGCATGTCCAACTTCCGTCAAGTTGGTATGGCCACTTTAAATCCTTAATAACTTTATCAATTTTTGAGCTAAATGGCTGAAATTTTGGGAAAGGACGGCACAAACGCAGCACAAACGATTGGTAAAAAGAAATTTTCAAAAACCTCAAAAAATAAAAAGTGGCCATTACAACTTGACATGCTAATATCTCGCCTAAAAATGCGGCACAAACGATGAAATTTGGCGAATCAGCGGCACAAACGAGGCTAAAGAGATTCGAAAAAGTTCAAAAAAAAAAGGTTATATCAATTTTTGTCATATTAAATTGACATGCGAATATCTCGCCTAAATATGCGGCACAAACGATGAAACTTGGTGAATCGCCGGCACAAACGGAGCTTAAACGAATGGTAAAAAGAAATTTTGAAAAAACTCAAAAATAAAAAGTGGCCTTACCAAATTGACATGCGAATATCTCGCTTAAAAATGCGGCACAAACGATTAAATTTGGCAAATCAGCGGCACAAACGAGGCCAAAGAGATTGGCAAAAGGAAATTTTGAAAAAGTTCAAAAAAAAAAGTTATATCAATTTTTGTCATATTAAATTGACATACGAATAGCTCGCATAAAAATGCGGCACAAACAATGAAACTTGGTGAATCGCCGGCACAAACGAAGCATAAATGAATGGTAAAAAGAAATTTTGAAAAAACTCAAAAATAAAAAGTGGCCATACCAAATTGACATGCGAATATCTCGCTTAAAAATGCGGCACAAACGATTAAATTTGGCAAATCAGCGGCACAAACGATGCCAAAGAGATTGGCAATAAGAAATTTTGAAAAAGTTCAAAAAAGAAAAAGTTATATCAATTTATGTCATAATAAATTGACATGCGAATATCTCGCCTAAAAATGCGGCACAAACGATGAAACTTGGTGAATCGCCGACACAGACGAAGCCTAATAGAATGGTAAAAAGAAATTTTGAAGAAACCCAAAATCGAAAAGTGGCCATTCCAACTTGACATGCGAATATCTCGCGTAATAATGCGGCACAAACGATGAAACTCAACGAATCGCTAGCAGAAAAAAGGCCAAAGAGATTGGCAAAAAGAACTTTTGAAAAAATTCAAAATATGAAATGTAATATTAATTTTTCTCATATTTACTTGACACGCTAATATCTCGCTTAGTATGGCGGTAAAAACGAAAAAAACTTTTTATATTACTAAAATAGTTATTTGTAAATTTGTAGGTAAAAGAAAAATACTATTATTTGCTGTAGTAGATATGTATTTATAGACAAATTATCAACCCATCAACCGCTGGTGTATGCTGGCAGTTAGTTACTTTAGTTGACGTAGAGATGCGCTGCCGGTGTCAGCATGTCAGTAACAGTTTTTCTTTAATAACTTCTTTAATATTGCGGCACAAACGATGAAACTTGGTGAATCGCCGGCACAAACGAGGCCAAAGAGAATAGTAAAAAAAAAATTTTGAAAAATCTCAAAGACAAGCGAAATCGCATGTCCAACTTCCGTCAAGTTGGTATAGCCACTTTAAATCCTTAATAACTTTTTCAATTTTTGAGCTAAATGGCTCAAATTTTAAGAAAGGACGGCACAAATGCGGCACAAACGATTGGTAAAAAGAACTTTTCAAAAACCTCAAAAAATAGAAAGTGGCTATTCCAACTTGACCTGCCAATATCTCGCTTAAAAATGCGGCACAAACGATGAACCATAGTGAATCGCTGGCACAACCGAAGCCTAAAAGAATGGTCAAAAGAAATTTTGAAAAAACTCAAAAATAAAAAGTGGCTATACCAAATTGACATGCGAATATCTCGCTTAAAAATGCGGCACAAACGATTAAATTTGGCAAATCAGCGGCACAAACGAGGCCAAAGAGATTGGCAATAAGAAATTTTGAAAAAGTTCAAAAAAGAAAGTTATATCAATTTTTGTCATATTAAATTGACATACGAATATCTCGCATAAAAATGCGGCACAAACAATGAAACTTGGTGAATCGCCGGCACAAACGGAGCATAAAAGAATGGTAAAAAGAAATTTTGAAAAAACTCAAAAATAAAAAGTGGCTATACCAAATTGACATGCGAATATCTCGCTTAAAAATGCGGCACAAACGATTAAATTTAGCAAATCAGCGGCACAAACGAGGCCAAAGAGATTGGCAATAAGAAATTTTGAAAAAGTTCAAAAAAGAAAAAGTTATATCAATTTATGTCATAATAAATTGACATGCGAATATCTCGCCTAAAAATGCGGCACAAACGATGAAACTTGGTGAATCGCCGACACAGACGAAGCCTAATAGAATGGTAAAATGAAATTTTGAAGAAACCCAAAATCGAAAAGTGGCCATTCCAACTTGACATGCGAATATCTCGCGTAATAATGCGGCACAAACGATGAAACTCAACGAATCGCTAGCAGAAAAAAGGCCAAAGAGATTGGCAAAACGAAATTTTGAAAAAATTCAAAATATGAAATGTAATATTAATTTTTACTTGACACGCTAATATCTCGCTTAGTATGGCGGTAAAAACGAAAAAAACTTTTTATATTACTAAAATAGTTATTTGTAAATTTGTAGGTAAAAGAAAAATAATATTATTTGCTGTAGTAGATATGTATTTATAGACAAATTTTCAACCCATCAACCGCTGGTGTATGCTGGCAGTTAGTTACTTTAGTTGACGTAGAGATGCGCTGCTGGCGTCAGTATGTCAGTAACAGTTTTTCTTTAATAACTTCTTTAATATTGCGGCACAAACGATGAAACTTGGTGAATCGCCGGCACAAACGAGGCCAAAGAGAATAGCAAAAAAAAATTTTGAAGAATCTCAAAGACAAGCGAAATCGCATGTCCAACTTCCGTCAAGATGGTATGGCCACTTTAAATCATTAATAACTTTTTCAATTTTTGAGCTAAATGATTGGTAAAAAGAAATTTTCAAAAACCTCAAAAAATAAAAAGTGGCCATTCCAACTTGACATGCTAATATCTCGCCTAAAAATGCGGCACAAACGATGAAATTTGGCGAATCAGCGGCACAAACGAGGCTAAAGAGATTCGCAATAAGAAATTTCGAAAAAGTTCAAAAAAAAAAGTTATATCAATTTTTGTCATATTAAATTGACATGCGAATATCTCGCCTAAATATGCGGCACAAACGATGAAACTTGGTGAATCGCCTTCACAAACGGAGCTTAAACGAATGGTAAAACGAAATTTTGAAAAAACTCAAAAATAAAAAGTGGCCATACCAAATTGACATGCGAATATCTCGCGTAATAATGCGGCAAAAACGTTGAAACTCGAAGAATCGCTAGCAGAAACAAGGCCAAACAGATTGGCAAAAAGAAATTTTGAAAAAATTCAAAATATGAAATGTAATATTAATTTTTACTTGACACGCTAATATCTCGCTTAGTATGGCGGTAAAAACGAAAAAAACTTTTTATATTACTAAAATAGTTATTTGTAAATTTGTAGGTAAAAGAAAAATACTATTATTTGCTGTAATAGATATGTATTTATAGACAAATTATCAACCCATCAACCGCTGGTGTATGCTGGCAGTTAGTTACTTTAGTTGACGTAGAGATGCGCTGCTGGCGTCAGTATGTCAGTAACAGTTTTTCTTTAATAACTTATTTAATATTGCGGCACAAACGATGAAACTTGGTGAATCGCCGGCATAAACGAGGCCAAAGACAATGGCAAAAAAAAATTTTGAAAATCTCAAAGACAAGCGAAATCGCATGTCCAACTTCCGTCAAGTTTGTATGGCCACTTTAAATCCTTAATAACTTTTTCAATTTTTGAGCTAAATGGCTGAAATTTTGGGAAAGGACGGCACAAACGCGGCACAAAAGATTGGTAAAAAGAAATTTTCAAAAACCTCAAAAAATTAAAAGTGGCCATTCCAACTTGACATGCCAATATCTCGCCTAAAAATGCGGCACAAACGATGAAACTTAGTGAATCGCTGGCACAACCGAAGCCTAAAAGAATGGTCAAAAGAAATTTTGAAAAAAGTCAAAAATAAAAAGTGGCTATACCAAATTGACATGCGAATATCTCGCTTAAAAATGCGGCACAAACGATGAAATTTGGCGTATAAGCGGCACAAACGAGGCCAAAGAGATTGGCAAAAAGAAATTTTGAAAAAGTTCAAAAACAAAAGTTATATCAATTTTTGTCATAATAAATTACATACGAATATCTCGCCTAAAAATGCGGCACAAACAATGAAACTTGGTGAATCGCCGGCACAAACGAGGCATAAAAGAATGGTAAAAAGAAATTTTGAGAAAACCCAAAATCAAAAAGTGGCCATACCAAATTGACATGCGAATATCTCGCGTAATAATGCGGCACAAACGATGAAACTCAACGAATCGCTAGCAGAAACAAGGCCAAAGAGATTGGCAAAACGAAATTTTGAAAAAATTCAAAATATGAAATGTAATATAAATTTTTACTTGACACGCTAATATCTAGCTTAGTATGGCGGTAAAAACGAAAAAAACTTTTTATATTACTAAAATAGTTATTTGTAAATTTGTAGGTAAAAGAAAAATACTATTATTTGCTGTAGTAGATATGTATTAATAGACAAATTATCAACCCATCAACCGCTGGTGTATGCTGGCAGTTAGTTACTTTAGTTGACGTAGAGATGCGCTGCTGGCGTCAGTATGTCAGTAACAGTTTTTCTTTAATAACTTATTTAATATTGCGGCACAAACGATGAAACTTGGTGAATCGCCGGCACAAACGAGGCCAAAGAGAATGGCAAAAATAAATTTTGAAAAATCTCAAAGACAAGCGAAATCGCAAGTCCAACTTCCGTCAAGTTGGTATGGCCACTTTAAATCCTTAATAACTTTTTCAATTTTTGAGCTAAATGGCTGAAATTTTGGGAAAGGACGGCACAAACGCGGCACAATAGATTGGTAAAAAGAAATTTTCAAAAACCTCAAAAAATTAAAAGTGGCCATTCCAACTTGACATGCCAATATCTCGCCTAAAAATGCGGCACAAACGATGAAACTTAGTGAATCGCTGGCACAACCGAAGCCTAAAAGAATGGTCAAAAGAAATTTTGAAAAAACTCAAAAATAAAAAGTGGCCATACCAACTTTTTATGCGAATATCTCGCTTAATGATGCGGCACAAACGATGAAATTTGGCGAATCAGCGGCACAAACGTGGCCAAAGAGATTGGCAAAAGGAAATTTTGAAAAAGTTCAAAAAAAAAAGTTATATCAATTTTTGTCATATTAAATTGACATACGAATATCTCGCCTAAAAATGCGGCACAAACAATGAAACTTGGTGAATCGCTGGCACAAACGAAGCATAAAAGAATGGTAAAAAGAAATTTTGAGAAAACCCAAAATCAAAAAGAGGCCATACCAAATTTTCATGCTAATATCTCGCGTAATAATGCGGCACAAACGATGAAACTCAACGAATCGCTAGCAGAAACAAGGCCAAAGAGATTGGCAAAACGAAATTTTGAAAAAACTCAAAATATGAAATGTAATATTAATTTTTACTTGACACGCTAATATCTAGCTTAGTATGGCGGTAAAAACGAAAAAAACTTTTTATATTACTAAAATAGTTATTTGTAAATTTGTAGGTAAAAGAAAAATACTATTATTTGCTGTAATAGATATGTATTTATAGACAAATTATCAACCCATCAACCGCTGGTGTATGCTGGCAGTTAGTTACTTTAGTTGACGTAGAGATGCGCTGCTGGCGTCAGTATGTCAGTAACAGTTTTTCTTTAATAACTTATTTAATATTGCGGCACAAACGATGAAACTTGGTGAATCGCCGGCATAAACGAGGCCAAAGAGAATGGCAAAAAAAAATTTTGAAAATCTCAAAGACAAGCGAAATCGCATGTCCAACTTCCGTCAAGTTGGTATGGCCACATTAAATCCTTAATAACTTTTTCAATTTTTGAGCTAAATGGCTGAAATTTTGGGAAAGGACGGCACAAACGCGGCACAAACGATTGGTAAAAAGAAATTTTCAAAAACCTCAAAAAATAAAAAGTGGCCATTCCAACTTGACATACCAATATCTCGCCTAAAATCGCGGCACAAACGATGAAACTTGTTGAATCGCTGGCACAACCGAAGCCTAAAAGAATGGTCAAAAGAAATTTTGAAAAAACTCAAAAACAAAAAGTGGCCATACCAACTTGATATGCGAATATCTCGCTTAATGATGCGGCACAAACGATGAAATTTGGCGAATCAGCGGCACAAACGTGGCCAAAGAAATTGGCAAAAGGAAATTTTGAAAAAACTCAAAAAAGAAAAAGTTATATCAATTTTTGTCATATTAAATTGACATGCGAATATCTCGCCTAAAAATGCAGCACAAACGATGAAACTTGGTGAATCGCTGGCACAAATGAAGCCTAAATGAATAACAAAAGGAAATTTAGAAAAAGTTCAAAAAAAAAATTTATCACTTTTTGTCATAATTAATTGACATACAAATATCTCGCCTAAAATTGCGTCACAAACGATGAAACTTGGTGAATCGCCGGCACAAACGAAGCATAAAACAATGGTGAAATGAAATTTTGAAAAAACTCAAAAACAAAAAGAGGCCATACCAACTTGACCTGCGAATATCTCGTTTAATAATGCGGCACAAACGATGAAATTTGTCGAATCAGCGGCACAAATGTGGCCAAAGAGATTGGCAAAAAGAAATTTTGAAAAAATTCAAAATATGAAAAGTTATATTAATTTTTCTCATATTTACTTGACACGCTAATATCTCGCTTGGTATGGCGGTAAAAACGAAAAACCTTTTTATTTTACTAAAATAGTTATTTGTAAAGTTGTAGGTAAAAGAAAAATACTATTATTTGCTGTAATAGATATGTATTTATAAATTATCATCCCATCAACCGCTGGTGTATGCTGGCAGTTAGTTACTTTAGTTGACGTATAGATGCGCTGCTGGCGTCAGTAACAGTTTTTCTTTAATAACTTCTTTAATATTGCTGCACAAATGATGAAACGTGGTGAATCGCCGGCATAAACGAAGCTGAAACGAATGGTAAAACGAAATTTTGAAAAAACTCGAAAATAAAAAGTGGCCATACCAAATTGACATGCGAATATCTCGCGTAATAATGCGGCAAAAACGTTGAAACTCGAAGAATTGCTAGCAGAAACAAGGCCAAAGAGATTGGCAAAAAGAAATTTTGAAAAAATTCAAAATATGAAACTTATATTAAATTTTCTCATATTTACATGACACGCTAATATCTCGCTTAGTATGGCGGTAAAAACGAAAAAAATTTTTATATTACTAAAATAGTTATTTGTAAATTTGTAGGTAAAAAAAAATAATATTATTTGCTGTAATAGATATGTATTTATAGACAAATTATCAACCCATCAACCGCTGGTGTATGCTGGCAGTAAGTTACTTTAGTTGACGTAGAGATGCGCTGCTGGCGTCAGTATGTCAGTAACAGTTTTTCTTTTTTTACTTCTTTAATATTGCGGCACAAACGATGAAACTTGGTGAATCCCGGCACAAACGAGGCCAAAGAGAATGGCCAAAAAAATTTAGAAAAATCTCAAATACAAGCGAAATCGCATGTCCAACTTCCGTCAAGTTGGTATGGCCACTTTAAATCCTTAATAACTTTATCAATTTTTGAGCTAAATGGCTGAAATTTTGGGAAAGGACGGCACAAACGCAGCACAAACGATTGGTAAAAAGAAATTATCAAAAACCTCAAAAAATAAAAAGTGGCCATTCCAACTTGACATGCTAATATCTCGCCTAAAAATGCGGCACAAACGATGAAATTTGGCGAATCAGCGGCACAAACGAGGCTAAAGAGATTCGCGAAAAGAAATTTCGAAAAAGTTCAAAAAAAAAAGTTATATCAATTTTTGTCATATTAAATTGACATGCGAATATCTCGCCTAAATATGCGGCACAAACGATGAAACTTGGTGAATCGCCGGCACAAACTGAGCTTAAACGAATGGTAAAACGAAATTTTGAAAAAACTCAAAAACAAAAAGTGGCCATACCAAATTGACATGCGAATATCTCGCTTAAAAATGCGGCGCAAACGATTAAATTTGGTAAATCAGCGGCACAAACGAGGCCAAAGAGATTGGCAATAAGAAATTTTGATAAAATTCAAAAAAGAAAAAGTTATATCAATTTTTGTCATATTAAATTGACATGCAAATATCTCGCCTATAAATGCGGCACAAACGATGAAACTTGGTGAATCGCCGGCACAGACGAAGCCTAATAGAATGATAAAAAGAAATTTTGAAAAATCTCAAAAATTAAAAGTGGCTATACCAAATTGACATGCGAACATCTCGCTAAAAATGCGGCACAAACGATGAAATTTGGCAAATCAGCGGCACAAACGAGGCCAAAGAGATTAGCAATAAGAAATTTTGAAAAAGTTCAAAAAAGAAAAAGTTATATCAATTTTTGTCATAATAAATTGACATGCGAATATCTCGCCTAAAAATGCGGCACAAACGATGAAACTTGGTGAATCGCCGACACAGACGAAGCCTAATAGAATGGTAAAAAGAAATTTTGAAGAAACCCAAAATCGAAAAGTGGCCATTCCAACTTGACATGCGAATATCTCGCGTAATAATGCGGCACAAACGATGAAACACAACGAATCGCTAGCAGAAAAAAGGCCAAAGAGATTGGCAAAAAGAACTTTTGAAAAAATTCAAAATATATAATGTAATATTAATTTTTCTCATATTTACTTGACACGCTAATATCTCGCTTAGTATGGCGGTAAAAACGAAAAAAACTTTTTATATTACTAAAATAGTTATTTGTAAATTTGTAGGTAAAAGAAAAATACTATTATTTGCTGTAGTAGATATGTATTTATAGACAAATTATCAACCCATCAACCACTGGTGTAGGCTGGCAGTTAGTTACTTTAGTTGACGTAGAGATGCGCTGCTGGCGTCAGTATGTCAGTAACAGTTTTTCTTTAATAACTTCTTTAATATTGCGGCACAAACGATGAAACTTGGTGAATCGCCGGCACAAACGAGGCCAAAGAGAATAGGAAAAAAAAAATTTTGAAAAATCTCAATGACAAGCTAAATCGCATGTCCAACTTCCGTCAAGTTGGTATGGCCACTTTAAATCCTTAATAACTTTTTCAATTTTTGAGCTAAATGATTGGTAAAAAGAAATTTTCAAAAACCTCAAAAAATAAAAAGTGGCCATTCCAACTTGACATGCTAATATCTCGCCTAAAAATGCGGCACAAACGATGAAATTTGGCGAATCAGCGGCACAAACGAGGCTAAAGAGATTCGCAAAAAGAAATTTCGAAAAAGTTCAAAAAAAAAAGTTATATCAATTTTTGTCATATTAAATTGACAGCGAATATCTCGCCTAAATATGCGGCACAAACGATGAAACTTGGTGAATCGCCGGCACAAACGGAGCTTAAACGAATGGTAAAACGAAATTTTGAAAAACTCAAAAATAAAAACTGGCCATACCAAATTGACATGCGAATATCTCGCGTAATAATGCGGCAAAAACGTTGAAACTCGAAGAATCGCTAGCAGAAACAAGGCCAAAGAGATTGGCAAAAAGAAATTTTGAAAAAATTCAAAATATGAAACTTATATTAAATTTTCTCATATTTACTTGACACGCTAATATCTCGCTTAATATGGCGGTAAAAACGAAAAAAATTTTTATATTACTAAAATAGTTATTTGTAAATTTGTAGGTAAAAGAAAAATAATATTATTTGCTGTAATAGATATGTATTTATAGACAAATTATCAACCCATCAACCGCTGGTGTATGCTGGCAGTTAGTTACTTTAGTTGACGTAGAGATGCGCTGCTGGCGTCAGTATGTCAGTAACAGTTTTTCTATTTTTACTTCTTTAATATTGCGGCACAAACGCTGAAACTTGGTGAATCCCCGTCACAAACGAGGCCAAAGAGAATGGCCAAAAAAAATTTAGAAAAATCTCAAATTCAAGCGAAATCGCATGTCCAACTTCCGTCAAGTTGGTATGGCCACTTTAAATCCTTAATAACTTTATCAATTTTTGAGCTAAATGGCTGAAATTTTGGGAAAGGACGGCACAAACGCAGCACAAACGATTGGTAAAAAGAAATTTTCAAAAACCTCAAAAAATAAAAAGTGGCCATTCCAACTTGACATGCTAATATCTCGCCTAAAAATGCGGCACAAACGATGAAATTTGGCGAATCAGCGGCACAAACGAGGCTAAAGAGATTCGAAAAAGTTCAAAAAAAAAAGGTTATATCAATTTTTGTCATATTAAATTGACATGCGAATATCTCGCCTAAATATGCGGCACAAACGATGAAACTTGGTGAATCGCCGGCACAAACGGAGCTTAAACGAATGGTAAAAAGAAATTTTGAAAAAACTCAAAAATAAAAAGTGGCCTTACCAAATTGACATGCGAATATCTCGCTTAAAAATGCGGCACAAACGATTAAATTTGGCAAATCAGCGGCACATTCGAGGCCAAAGAGATTGGCAAAAGGAAATTTTGAAAAAGTTCAAAAAAAAAAGTTATATCAATTTTTGTCATATTAAATTGACATACGAATATCTCGCATAAAAATGCGGCACAAACAATGAAACTTGGTGAATCGCCGGCACAAACGAAGCATAAAAGAATAGTAAAAAGAAATTTTGAAAAAACTCAAAAATAAAAAGTGGCCATACCAAATTGACATGCGAATATCTCGCTTAAAAATGCGGCACAAACGATTAAATTTGGCAAATCAGCGGCACAAACGATGCCAAAGAGATTGGCAATAAGAAATTTTGAAAAAGTTCAAAAAAGAAAAAGTTATATCAATTTATGTCATAATAAATTGACATGCGAATATCTCGCCTAAAAATGCGGCACAAACGATGAAACTTGGTGAATCGCCGACACAGACGAAGCCTAATAGAATGGTAAAAAGAAATTTTGAAGAAACCCAAAATCGAAAAGTGGCCATTCCAACTTGACATGCGAATATCTCGCGTAATAATGCGGCACAAACGATGAAACTCAACGAATCGCTAGCAGAAAAAAGGCCAAAGAGATTGGCAAAAAGAACTTTTGAAAAAATTCAAAATATGAAATGTAATATTAATTTTTCTCATATTTACTTGACACGCTAATATCTCGTTTAGTATGGCGGTAAAAACGAAAAAAACTTTTTATATTACTAAAATAGTTATTTGTAAATTTGTAGGTAAAAGAAAAATACTATTATTTGCTGTAGTAGATATGTGTTTATAGACAAATTATCAACCCATCAACCGCTGGTGTATGCTGGCAGTTAGTTACTTTAGTTGACGTAGAGATGCGCTGCTGGTGTCAGTATGTCAGTAACAGTTTTTCTTTAATAACTTCTTTAATATTGCGGCACAAACGATGAAACTTGGTGAATCGCCGGCACAAACGAGGCCAAAGAGAATAGGAAAAAAAAAATTTTGAAAAATCTCAAAGACAAGCGAAATCGCATGTCCAACTTCCGTCAAGTTGGTATAGCCACTTTAAATCCTTAATAACTTTTTCAATTTTTGAGCTAAATGGCTCAAATTTTAAGAAAGGACGGCACAAATGCGGCACAAACGATTGGTAAAAAGAAATTTTCAAAAACCTCAAAAAATAGAAAGTGGCTATTCCAACTTGACCTGCCAATATCTCGCTTAAAAATGCGGCACAAACGATGAACCATAGTGAATCGCTGGCACAACCGAAGCCTAAAAGAATGGTCAAAAGAAATTTTGAAAAAACTCAAAAATAAAAAGTGGCTATACCAAATTGACATGCGAATATCTCGCTTAAAAATGCGGCACAAACGATTAAATTTGGCAAATCAGCGGCACAAACGAGGCCAAAGAGATTGGCAATAAGAAATTTTGAAAAAGTTCAAAAAAGAAAGTTATATCAATTTTTGTCATATTAAATTGACATACGAATATCTCGCCTAAAAATGCGGCACAAACAATGAAACTTGGTGAATCGCCGGCACAAACGAAGCATAAAAGAATGGTAAAAAGAAATTTTGAAAAAACTCAAAAATAAAAAGTGGCTATACCAAATTGACATGCGAATATCTCGCTTAAAAATGCGGCACAAACGATTAAATTTAGCAAATCAGCGGCACAAACGAGGCCAAAGAGATTGGCAATAAGAAATTTTGAAAAAGTTCAAAAAAGAAAAAGTTATATCAATTTATGTCATAATAAATTGACATGCGAATATCTCGCCTAAAAATGCGGCACAAACGATGAAACTTGGTGAATCGCCGACACAGACGAAGCCTAATAGAATGGTAAAATGAAATTTTGAAGAAACCCAAAATCGAAAAGTGGCCATTCCAACTTGACATGCGAATATCTCGCGTAATAATGCGGCACAAACGATGAAACTCAACGAATCGCTAGCAGAAAAAAGGCCAAAGAGATTGGCAAAACGAAATTTTGAAAAAATTCAAAATATGAAATGTAATATTAATTTTTACTTGACACGCTAATATCTCGCTTAGTATGGCGGTAAAAACGAAAAAAACTTTTTATATTACTAAAATAGTTATTTGTAAATTTGTAGGTAAAAGAAAAATAATATTATTTGCTGTAGTAGATATGTATTTATAGACAAATTTTCAACCCATCAACCGCTGGTGTATGCTGGCAGTTAGTTACTTTAGTTGACGTAGAGATGCGCTGCTGGCGTCAGTATGTCAGTAACAGTTTTTCTTTAATAACTTCTTTAATATTGCGGCACAAACGATGAAACTTGGTGAATCGCCGGCACAAACGAGGCCAAAGAGAATAGCAAAAAAAAAATTTTGAAGAATCTCAAAGACAAGCGAAATCGCATGTCCAACTTCCGTCAAGATGGTATGGCCACTTTAAATCATTAATAACTTTTTCAATTTTTGAGCTAAATGATTGGTAAAAAGAAATTTTCAAAAACCTCAAAAAATAAAAAGTGGCCATTCCAACTTGACATGCTAATATCTCGCCTAAAAATGCGGCACAAACGATGAAATTTGGCGAATCAGCGGCACAAACGAGGCTAAAGAGATTCGCAAAAAGAAATTTCGAAAAAGTTCAAAAAAAAAAGTTATATCAATTTTTGTCATATTAAATTGACATGCGAATATCTCGCCTAAATATGCGGCACAAACGATGAAACTTGGTGAATCGCCTTCACAAACGGAGCTTAAACGAATGGTAAAACGAAATTTTGAAAAAACCCAAAATCAAAAAGTGGCCATACCAAATTGACATGCGAATATCTCGCGTAATAATGCGGCACAAACGATGAAACTCAACGAATCGCTAGCAGAAACAAGGCCAAAGAGATTGGCAAAACGAAATTTTGAAAAAATTCAAAATATGAAATGTAATATAAATTTTTACTTGACACGCTAATATCTAGCTTAGTATGGCGGTAAAAACGAAAAAAACTTTTTATATTACTAAAATAGTTATTTGTAAATTTGTAGGTAAAAGAAAAATACTATTATTTGCTGTAGTAGATATGTATTAATAGACAAATTATCAACCCATCAACCGCTGGTGTATGCTGGCAGTTAGTTACTTTAGTTGACGTAGAGATGCGCTGCTGGCGTCAGTATGTCAGTAACAGTTTTTCTTTAATAACTTATTTAATATTGCGGCACAAACGATGAAACTTGGTGAATCGCCGGCACAAACGAGGCCAAAGAGAATGGCAAAAATAAATTTTGAAAAATCTCAAAGACAAGCGAAATCGCAAGTCCAACTTCCGTCAAGTTGGTATGGCCACTTTAAATCCTTAATAACTTTTTCAATTTTTGAGCTAAATGGCTGAAATTTTGGGAAAGGACGGCACAAACGCGGCACAATAGATTGGTAAAAAGAAATTTTCAAAAACCTCAAAAAATTAAAAGTGGCCATTCCAACTTGACATGCCAATATCTCGCCTAAAAATGCGGCACAAACGATGAAACTTAGTGAATCGCTGGCACAACCGAAGCCTAAAAGAATGGTCAAAAGAAATTTTGAAAAAACTCAAAAATAAAAAGTGGCTATACCAAATTGACATGCGAATATCTCGCTTAAAAATGCGGCACAAACGATGAAATTTGGCGTATAAGCGGCACAAACGAGGCCAAAGAGATTGGCAAAAAGAAATTTTGAAAAAGTTCAAAAAAAAAAGTTATATCAATTTTTGTCATATTAAATTGACATACGAATATCCCGCCTAAAAATGCGGCACAAACAATGAAACTTGGCGAATCGCCGGCTCAAACGAAGCATAAAAGAATGGTAAAAAGAAATTTTGAGAAAACCCAAAATCAAAAAGTGGCCATACCAAATTGACATGCGAATATCTCGCGTAATAATGCGGCACAAACGATGAAACTCAACGAATCGCTAGCAGAAACAAGGCCAAAGAGATTGGCAAAACGAAATTTTGAAAAAATTCAAAATATGAAATGTAATATTAATTTTTACTTGACACGCTAATATCTAGCTTAGTATGGCGGTAAAAACGAAAAAAACTTTTTATATTACTAAAATAGTTATTTGTAAATTTGTAGGTAAAAGAAAAATACTATTATTTGCTGTAGTAGATATGTATTAATAGACAAATTATCAACCCATCAACCGCTGGTGTATGCTGGCAGTTAGTTACTTTAGTTGACGTAGAGATGCGCTGCTGGCGTCAGTATGTCAGTAACAGTTTTTCTTTAATAACTTATTTAATATTGCGGCACAAACGATGAAACTTGGTGAATCGCCGGCACAAACGAGGCCAAAGAGAATGGCAAAAATAAATTTTGAAAAATCTCAAAGACAAGCGAAATCGCAAGTCCAACTTCCGTCAAGTTGGTATGGCCACTTTAAATCCTTAATAACTTTTTCAATTTTTGAGCTAAATGGCTGAAATTTTGGGAAAGGACGGCACAAACGCGGCACAATAGATTGGTAAAAAGAAATTTTCAAAAACCTCAAAAAATTAAAAGTGGCCATTCCAACTTGACATGCCAATATCTCGCCTAAAAATGCGGCACAAACGATGAAACTTAGTGAATCGCTGGCACAACCGAAGCCTAAAAGAATGGTCAAAAGAAATTTTGAAAAAACTCAAAAATAAAAAGTGGCCATACCAACTTTTTATGCGAATATCTCGCTTAATGATGCGGCACAAACGATGAAATTTGGCGAATCAGCGGCACAAACGTGGCCAAAGAGATTGGCAAAAGGAAATTTTGAAAAAGTTCAAAAAAAAAAGTTATATCAATTTTTGTCATATTAAATTGACATACGAATATCTCGCCTAAAAATGCGGCACAAACAATGAAACTTGGTGAATCGCCGGCACAAACGAAGCATAAAAGAATGGTAAAAAGAAATTTTGAGAAAACCCAAAATCAAAAAGTGGCCATACCAAATTGACATGCAAATATCTCGCGTAATAATGCGGCACAAACGATGAAACTCAACGAATCGCTAGCAGAAACAAGGCCAAAGAGATTGGCAAAACGAAATTTTGAAAAAATTCAAAATATGAAATGTAATATTAATTTTTACTTGACACGCTAATATCTAGCTTAGTATGGCGGTAAAAACGAAAAAAACTTTTTATATTACTAAAATAGTTATTTGTAAATTTGTAGGTAAAAGAAAAATACTATTATTTGCTGTAGTAGATATGTATTAATAGACAAATTATCAACCCATCAACCGCTGGTGTATGCTGGCAGTTAGTTACTTTAGTTTACGTAGAGATGCGCTGCTGGCGTCAGTATGTCAGTAACAGTTTTTCTTTAATAACTTATTTAATATTGCGGCACAAACGATGAAACTTGGTGAATCGCCGGCACAAACGAGGCCAAAGAGAATGGCAAAAAAAAATTTTGAAAAATCTCAAAGACAAGCGAAATCGCAAGTCCAACTTCCGTCAAGTTGGTATGGCCACTTTAAATCCTTAATAACTTTTTCAATTTTTGAGCTAAATGGCTGAAATTTTGGGAAAGGACGGCACAAACGCGGCACAATAGATTGGTAAAATGAAATTTTCAAAAACCTCAAAAAATAAAAAGTGGCCATTCCAACTTGACATGCTAATATCTCGCCTAAAAATGCGGCGCAAACGATGAAATTTGGCGAATCAGCGGCACAAACGAGGCTAAAGAGATTCGAAGAAGTTCAAAAAAAAAAGGTTATACCAATTTTTGTCATATTAAATTGACATGCGAATATCTCGCTTAATGATGCGGCACAAACGATGAAACTTGGTGAATCGCCGGCACAAACGGAGCTTAAACGAATGGTAAAAAGAAATTTTGAAAAAACTCAAAAATAAAAAGTGGCCATACCAAATTGACATGCGAATATCTCGCTTAAAAATGCGGCACAAACGATTAAATTTGGCAAATCAGCGGCACAAACGAGGCCAAAGAGATTGGCAAAAGGAAATTTTGAAAAAGTTCAAAAAAAAAAGTTATATCAATTTTTGTCATATTAAATTGACATACGAATATCTCGCATAAAAATGCGGCACAAACAATGAAACTTGGTGAATCGCCGGCACAAACGAAGCATAAAAGAATGGTAAAAAGAAATTTTGAAAAAACTCAAAAATAAAAAGTGACCATACCAAATTGACATGCGAATATCTCGCGTAATAATGCGGCACAAACGATGAAACTCAACGAATCGCTAGCAGAAAACAGGCCAAAGAGATTGGCAAAAAGAACTTTTGAAAAAATTCAAAATATGAAATGTAATATTAATTTTTCTCATATTTACTTGACACGCTAATATCTCGCTTAGTATGGCGGTAAAAACGAAAAAAACTTTTTATATTACTAAAATAGTTATTTGTAAATTTGTAGGTAAAAGAAAAATACTATTATTTGCTGTAGTAGATATGTATTTATAGACAAATTATCAACCCATCAACCGCTGGTGTATGCTGGCAGTTAGTTACTTTAGTTGACGTAGAGATGCGCTGCTGGCGTCAGTATGTCAGTAACAGTTTTTCTTTAATAATTTCTTTAGTATTGCGGCACAAACGATGAAACTTGGTGAATCGCCGGCACAAACGAGGCCAAAAAAAAATTTTTAAAATCTCAAAGACAAGCGAAATCGCATGTCCAACTTCCGTCAAGTTGGTATGGCCACTTTAAATCCTTAATAACTTTTTCAATTTTTGAGCTAAATGGCTGAAATTTTAAGAAAGGACGCCACAAACGCGGCACAAACGATTGGTAAAAAGAAATTTTCAAAAACCTCAAAAAATAAAAAATGGTCATTCCAACTTGACATGCCAATATCTCGCCTAAAAATGCGGCACAAACGATGAAACTTAGTGAATCGCTGGCACAACCGAAGCCTAAAAGAATGGTCAAAAGAAATTTTGAAAAAACTCAAAAATAAAAAGTAGCCATACCAAATTGACATGCGAATATCTCGCTTAAAAATGCGGCACAATCGATGAAATTTGGCGAATAAGCGGTAAAAACGAGGCCAAAGAGATTGGCAAAAAGAAATTTTGAAAAAGTTCAAAAAAAAAGTTATATCAATTTTTGTCATATTAAATTGACATACGAATATCTCGCCTAAAAATGCGGCACAAACAATGAAACTTGGTGAATCGCCGGCACAAACGAAGCATAAAAGAATGGTAAAAAGAAATTTTGAGAAAACCCAAAATCAAAAAGTGGCCATACCAACTTGACATGCGAATATCTCGCGTAATAATGCGGCACAAACGATGAAACTCAACGAATCGCTAGCAGAAACAAGGCCAAAGAGATTGGCTAAACGAAATTTTGAAAAAACTCAAAATATGAAATGTAATATTAATTTTTACTTGACACGCTAATATCTCGCTTAGTATGGCGGTAAAAACGAAAAAAACTTTTTATATTACTAAAATAGTTATTTGTAAATTTGTAGGTAAAAGAAAAATACTATTATTTGCTGTAGTAGATATGTATTTATAGACAACTTATCAACCCATCAACCGCTGGTGTATGCTGGCAGTTAGTTACTTTAGTTGACGTAGAGATGCGCTGCTGGCGTCAGTATGTCAGTAACAGTTTTTCTTTAATAACTTCTTTAATATTGCGGCACAAACGATGAAACTTGGTGAATCCCCGTCACAAACGAGGCCAAAGAGAATGGCCAAAAAAATTTAGAAAAATCTCAAATTCAAGCGAAATCGCATGTCCAACTTCCGTCAAGTTGGTATGGCCACTTTAAATCCTTAATAACTTTATCAATTTTTGAGCTAAATGGCTGAAATATTGGGAAAGGACGGCACGAACGCAGCACAAACGATTGGTAAAAAGAAATTTTCAAAAACCTCAAAAAATAAAAAGTGGCCATTCCAACTTGACATGCTAATATCTCGCCTAAAAATGCGGCACAAACGATGAAATTTGGCGAATCAGCGGCACAAACGAGGCTAAAGAGATTCGAAAAAGTTCAAAAAAAAAGGTTATATCAATTTTTGTCATATTAAATTGACATGCGAATATCTCGCCTAAATATGCGGCACAAACGATGAAACTTGGTGAATCGCCGGCACAAACGGAGCTTAAACGAATGGTAAAAAGAAATTTTGAAAAAACTCAAAAATAAAAAGTGGCCATACCAAATTGACATGCGAATATCTCGCTTAAAAATGCGGCACAAACGATTAAATTTGGCAAATCAGCGGCACAAACGAGACCAAAGAGATTGGCAAAAGGAAATTTTGAAAAAGTTCAAAAAAAAGAGATATCAATTTTTGTCATATTAAATTGACATACGAATATCTCGCATAAAAATGCGGCACAAACAATGAAACTTGGTGAATCGCCGGCACAAACGAAGCATAAAAGAATGGTAAAAAGAAATTTTGAAAAAACTCAAAAATAAAAAGTGGCCATACCAAATTGACATGCGAATATCTCGCTTAAAAATGCGGCACAAACGATTAAATTTGGCAAATCAGCGGCACAAACGAGGCCAAAGAGATTGGCAATAAGAAATTTTGAAAAAGTTCAAAATAGAAAAAGTTATATCAATTTATGTCATAATAAATTGACATGCGAATATCTCGCCTAAAAATGCGGCACAAACGATGAAACTTGGTGAATCGCCGACACAGACGAAGCCTAATAGAATGGTAAAAAGAAATTTTGAAGAAACCCAAAATCGAAAAGTGGCCATTCCAACTTGACATGCGAATATCTCGCGTAATAATGCGGCACAAACGATGAAACTCAACGAATCGCTAGCAGAAAAAAGGCCAAAGAGATTGGCAAAAAGAACATTTGAAAAAATTCAAAATATGAAATGTAATATTAATTTTTCTCATATTTACTTGACACGCTAATATCTCGCTTAGTATGGCGGTAAAAACGAAAAAAACTTTTTATATTACTAAAATAGTTATTTGTAAATTTGTAGGTAAAAGAAAAATACTATTATTTGCTGTAGTAGATATGTATTTATAGACAAATTATCAACCCATCAACCGCTGGTGTATGCTGGCAGTTAGTTACTTTAGTTGACGTAGAGATGCGCTGCTGGCGTCAGTAGGTCAGTAACTGTTTTTCTTTAATAATTTCTTTAATATTGCGGCACAAACGATGAAACTTGGTGAATCGCCAAACGAGGCCAAAGAGAATAGCAAAAAAAAATTTTGAAAAATCTCAAAGACAAGCGACATCGCATGTCCAACTTCCGTCAAGTTGGTATGGCCACTTTAAATCCTTAATAACTTTTTCAATTTTTGAGCTAAATGGCTGAAATTTTGGGAAAGGACGGCACAAACGCGGCACAAACGATTGGTAAAAAGAAATTTTCAAAAACCTCAAAAAATAAAAAGTGGCCATTCCAAAATGCGGCACAAACGATGAAACTTAGTGAATCGCTGGCACAACCGAAGCTTAAAAGAATGGTCAAAAGAAATTTTGAAAAAACTCAAAAATAAAAAGTGGCCATACCAAATTGACATGCCAATATCTCGCCTAAAATGCGGCACAAACGGCGAAACTTGGTGAATCGCCGGCACAGACGAAGCCTAATAGAATGGTAAAAAGAAATTTTGAAAAAACCCAAAATCAAAAAGTGGCCAAACCAACTTGACATGCGAATATCTCGCGTAATAATGCGGCACAAACGATGAAACTCAACGAATCGCTAGCAGAAACAAGGCCAATGAGATTGGCAAAACGAAATTTTGAATAATTCAAAATATGAAATGAAATATTAATTTTTCTCATATTTACTTGACACGCTAGTATCTCGCTTAGTATGGCGGTAAAAACGAAAAAACTGTATATTACTAAAATAGTTATTTGTAAATTTGTAGGTAAAAAAAAAATACTATTATTTGCTGTAGTAGATATGTATTTATAGACAAATTATCAACCCATCAACCGCTGGTGTATGCAGGCAGTTAGTTACTTTAGTTGACGTAGAGATGCGCTGCTGGCGTCAGTATGTCAGTAACAGTTTTTCTTTTTTTACTTCTTTAATATTGCGGCTCAAACGATGAAACTTGGTGAATCCCCGGCACAAACGAGGCCAAAGAGAATAGTTAAAAAAAAATTAGAAAAATCTCAAATACAAGCGAAATCGCATGTCCACCTTCCGTCAAGTTGGTATGGCCACATTAAATCCTTAATAACTTTTTCAATTTTTGAGCTAAATGGCTGAAATTTTGGGAAAGGACGGCACAAACGCGGCACAAACGATTGGTAAAAAGAAATTTTCAAAAACCTCAAAAAATAAAAAGTGGCCATTCCAACTTGACATGCCAATATCTCGCCTAAAAACGCGGCACAAACGATGAAACTTGGTGAATCACTGGCACAACCGAAGCATAAAAGAATGGTAAAAAGAAATTTTGAAAAAACTCAAAAGTTAAAAGTGGCTATTACAAATTGACATGCGAACATCTCGCTTAAAAATGCGGCACAAACGATGAAATTTGGCAAATCAGCGGCACAAACGAGGCCAAAGAGATTGGCAATAAAAAATTTTGAAAAAGTTCAAAAAAGAAAAAGTTATATCAATTTTTGTCATATTAAATTGACATGCGAATATCTCGCCTAAAAATGCCGCACAAACGATGAAACTTGGTGAATCGCTGGCACAAATGAAGCCTAAATGAATAACAAAAGGAAATTTAGAAAAAGTTCAAAAAAAAAATTATATCACTTTTTGTCATAATTAATTGACATGCAAATATCTCGCCTAAAATTGCGTCACAAACGATGAAACTTGGTGAATCGCCGGCACAAACGAAGCATAAAACAATGGTGAAATGAAATTTTGAAAAAACCCAAAATCGAAAAGTGGCCATTCCAACTTGACATGCGAATATCTCGCGTAATAATGCGGCACAAACGATGAAACTCAACGAATCGCTAGCAGAAAAAAGGCCAAAGAGATTGGCAAAAAGAACTTTTGAAAAAATTCAAAATATGAAATGTAATATTAATTTTTCTCATATTTACTTGACACGCTAATATCTCGCTTAGTATGGCGGTAAAAACGAAAAAAACTTTTTATATTACTAAAATAGTTATTTGTAAATTTGTAGGTAAAAGAAAAATACTATTATTTGCTGTAGTAGATATGTATTTATAGACAAATTATCAACCCATCAACCGCTGGTGTATGCTGGCAGTTAGTTACTTTAGTTGACGTAGAGATGCGCTGCTGGCGTCAGTATGTCAGTAACAGTTTTTCTTTAATAATTTCTTTAGTATTGCGGCACAAACGATGAAACTTGGTGAATCGCCGGCACAAACGAGGCCAAAAAAAAATTTTTAAAATCTCAAAGACAAGCGAAATCGCATGTCCAACTTCCGTCAAGTTGGTATGGCCACTTTAAATCCTTAATAACTTTTTCAATTTTTGAGCTAAATGGCTGAAATTTTAAGAAAGGACGCCACAAACGCGGCACAAACGATTGGTAAAAAGAAATTTTCAAAAACCTCAAAAAATAAAAAATGGTCATTCCAACTTGACATGCCAATATCTCGCCTAAAAATGCGGCACAAACGATGAAACTTAGTGAATCGCTGGCACAACCGAAGCCTAAAAGAATGGTCAAAAGAAATTTTGAAAAAACTCAAAAATAAAAAGTAGCCATACCAAATTGACATGCGAATATCTCGCTTAAAAATGCGGCACAATCGATGAAATTTGGCGAATAAGCGGTAAAAACGAGGCCAAAGAGATTGGCAAAAAGAAATTTTGAAAAAGTTCAAAAAAAAAGTTATATCAATTTTTGTCATATTAAATTGACATACGAATATCTCGCCTAAAAATGCGGCACAAACAATGAAACTTGGTGAATCGCCGGCACAAACGAAGCATAAAAGAATGGTAAAAAGAAATTTTGAGAAAACCCAAAATCAAAAAGTGGCCATACCAACTTGACATGCGAATATCTCGCGTAATAATGCGGCACAAACGATGAAACTCAACGAATCGCTAGCAGAAACAAGGCCAAAGAGATTGGCTAAACGAAATTTTGAAAAAACTCAAAATATGAAATGTAATATTAATTTTTACTTGACACGCTAATATCTCGCTTAGTATGGCGGTAAAAACGAAAAAAACTTTTTATATTACTAAAATAGTTATTTGTAAATTTGTAGGTAAAAGAAAAATACTATTATTTGCTGTAGTAGATATGTATTTATAGACAACTTATCAACCCATCAACCGCTGGTGTATGCTGGCAGTTAGTTACTTTAGTTGACGTAGAGATGCGCTGCTGGCGTCAGTATGTCAGTAACAGTTTTTCTTTAATAACTTCTTTAATATTGCGGCACAAACGATGAAACTTGGTGAATCCCCGTCACAAACGAGGCCAAAGAGAATGGCCAAAAAAATTTAGAAAAATCTCAAATTCAAGCGAAATCGCATGTCCAACTTCCGTCAAGTTGGTATGGCCACTTTAAATCCTTAATAACTTTATCAATTTTTGAGCTAAATGGCTGAAATTTTGGGAAAGGACGGCACGAACGCAGCACAAACGATTGGTAAAAAGAAATTTTCAAAAACCTCAAAAAATAAAAAGTGGCCATTCCAACTTGACATGCTAATATCTCGCCTAAAAATGCGGCACAAACGATGAAATTTGGCGAATCAGCGGCACAAACGAGGCTAAAGAGATTCGAAAAAGTTCAAAAAAAAAGGTTATATCAATTTTTGTCATATTAAATTGACATGCGAATATCTCGCCTAAATATGCGGCAAAAACGATGAAACTTGGTGAATCGCCGGCACAAACGGAGCTTAAACGAATGGTAAAAAGAAATTTTGAAAAAACTCAAAAATAAAAAGTGGCCATACCAAATTGACATGCGAATATCTCGCTTAAAAATGCGGCACAAACGATTAAATTTGGCAAATCAGCGGCACAAACGAGGCCAAAGAGATTGGCAAAAGGAAATTTTGAAAAAGTTCAAAAAAAAGAGATATCAATTTTTGTCATATTAAATTGACATACGAATATCTCGCATAAAAATGCGGCACAAACAATGAAACTTGGTGAATCGCCGGCACAAACGAAGCATAAAAGAATGGTAAAAAGAAATTTTGAAAAAACTCAAAAATAAAAAGTGGCCATACCAAATTGACATGCGAATATCTCGCTTAAAAATGCGGCACAAACGATTAAATTTGGCAAATCAGCGGCACAAACGAGGCCAAAGAGATTGGCAATAAGAAATTTTGAAAAAGTTCAAAATAGAAAAAGTTATATCAATTTATGTCATAATAAATTGACATGCGAATATCTCGCCTAAAAATGCGGCACAAACGATGAAACTTGGTGAATCGCCGACACAGACGAAGCCTAATAGAATGGTAAAAAGAAATTTTGAAGAAACCCAAAATCGAAAAGTGGCCATTCCAACTTGACATGCGAATATCTCGCGTAATAATGCGGCACAAACGATGAAACTCAACGAATCGCTAGCAGAAAAAAGGCCAAAGAGATTGGCAAAAAGAACATTTGAAAAAATTCAAAATATGAAATGTAATATTAATTTTTCTCATATTTACTTGACACGCTAATATCTCGCTTAGTATGGCGGTAAAAACGAAAAAAACTTTTTATATTACTAAAATAGTTATTTGTAAATTTGTAGGTAAAAGAAAAATACTATTATTTGCTGTAGTAGATATGTATTTATAGACAAATTATCAACCCATCAACCGCTGGTGTATGCTGGCAGTTAGTTACTTTAGTTGACGTAGAGATGCGCTGCTGGCGTCAGTAGGTCAGTAACTGTTTTTCTTTAATAATTTCTTTAATATTGCGGCACAAACGATGAAACTTGGTGAATCGCCAAACGAGGCCAAAGAGAATAGCAAAAAAAAATTTTGAAAAATCTCAAAGACAAGCGACATCGCATGTCCAACTTCCGTCAAGTTGGTATGGCCACTTTAAATCCTTAATAACTTTTTCAATTTTTGAGCTAAATGGCTGAAATTTTGGGAAAGGACGGCACAAACGCGGCACAAACGATTGGTAAAAAGAAATTTTCAAAAACCTCAAAAAATAAAAAGTGGCCATTCCAAAATGCGGCACAAACGATGAAACTTAGTGAATCGCTGGCACAGCCGAAGCTTAAAAGAATGGTCAAAAGAAATTTTGAAAAAACTCAAAAATAAAAAGTGGCCATACCAAATTGACATGCCAATATCTCGCCTAAAATGCGGCACAAACGGCGAAACTTGGTGAATCGCCGGCACAGACGAAGCCTAATAGAATGGTAAAAAGAAATTTTGAAAAAACCCAAAATCAAAAAGTGGCCAAACCAACTTGACATGCGAATATCTCGCGTAATAATGCGGCACAAACGATGAAACTCAACGAATCGCTAGCAGAAACAAGGCCAATGAGATTGGCAAAACGAAATTTTGAATAATTCAAAATATGAAATGAAATATTAATTTTTCTCATATTTACTTGACACGCTAGTATCTCGCTTAGTATGGCGGTAAAAACGAAAAAACTGTATATTACTAAAATAGTTATTTGTAAATTTGTAGGTAAAAAAAAAATACTATTATTTGCTGTAGTAGATATGTATTTATAGACAAATTATCAACCCATCAACCGCTGGTGTATGCAGGCAGTTAGTTACTTTAGTTGACGTAGAGATGCGCTGCTGGCGTCAGTATGTCAGTAACAGTTTTTCTTTTTTTACTTCTTTAATATTGCGGCTCAAACGATGAAACTTGGTGAATCCCCGGCACAAACGAGGCCAAAGAGAATAGTTAAAAAAAATTTAGAAAAATCTCAAATACAAGCGAAATCGCATGTCCACCTTCCGTCAAGTTGGTATGGCCACATTAAATCCTTAATAACTTTTTCAATTTTTGAGCTAAATGGCTGAAATTTTGGGAAAGGACGGCACAAACGCGGCACAAACGATTGGTAAAAAGAAATTTTCAAAAACCTCAAAAAATAAAAAGTGGCCATTCCAACTTGACATGCCAATATCTCGCCTAAAAACGCGGCACAAACGATGAAACTTGGTGAATCACTGGCACAACCGAAGCATAAAAGAATGGTAAAAAGAAATTTTGAAAAAACTCAAAAGTTAAAAGTGGCTATTACAAATTGACATGCGAACATCTCGCTTAAAAATGCGGCACAAACGATGAAATTTGGCAAATCAGCGGCACAAACGAGGCCAAAGAGATTGGCAATAAAAAATTTTGAAAAAGTTCAAAAAAGAAAAAGTTATATCAATTTTTGTCATATTAAATTGACATGCGAATATCTCGCCTAAAAATGCCGCACAAACGATGAAACTTGGTGAATCGCTGGCACAAATGAAGCCTAAATGAATAACAAAAGGAAATTTAGAAAAAGTTCAAAAAAAAAATTATATCACTTTTTGTCATAATTAATTGACATGCAAATATCTCGCCTAAAATTGCGTCACAAACGATGAAACTTGGTGAATCGCCGGCACAAACGAAGCATAAAACAATGGTGAAATGAAATTTTGAAAAAACCCAAAATCGAAAAGTGGCCATTCCAACTTGACATGCGAATATCTCGCGTAATAATGCGGCACAAACGATGAAACTCAACGAATCGCTAGCAGAAAAAAGGCCAAAGAGATTGGCAAAAAGAACTTTTGAAAAAATTCAAAATATGAAATGTAATATTAATTTTTCTCATATTTACTTGACACGCTAATATCTCGCTTAGTATGGCGGTAAAAACGAAAAAAACTTTTTATATTACTAAAATAGTTATTTGTAAATTTGTAGGTAAAAGAAAAATACTATTATTTGCTGTAGTAGATATGTATTTATAGACAAATTATCAACCCATCAACCGCTGGTGTATGCTGGCAGTTAGTTACTTTAGTTGACGTAGAGATGCGCTGCTGGCGTCAGTATGTCAGTAACAGTTTTTCTTTAATAATTTCTTTAGTATTGCGGCACAAACGATGAAACTTGGTGAATCGCCGGCACAAACGAGGCCAAAAAAAAATTTTTAAAATCTCAAAGACAAGCGAAATCGCATGTCCAACTTCCGTCAAGTTGGTATGGCCACTTTAAATCCTTAATAACTTTTTCAATTTTTGAGCTAAATGGCTGAAATTTTAAGAAAGGACGCCACAAACGCGGCACAAACGATTGGTAAAAAGAAATTTTCAAAAACCTCAAAAAATAAAAAATGGTCATTCCAACTTGACATGCCAATATCTCGCCTAAAAATGCGGCACAAACGATGAAACTTAGTGAATCGCTGGCACAACCGAAGCCTAAAAGAATGGTCAAAAGAAATTTTGAAAAAACTCAAAAATAAAAAGTAGCCATACCAAATTGACATGCGAATATCTCGCTTAAAAATGCGGCACAATCGATGAAATTTGGCGAATAAGCGGTAAAAACGAGGCCAAAGAGATTGGCAAAAAGAAATTTTGAAAAAGTTCAAAAAAAAAGTTATATCAATTTTTGTCATATTAAATTGACATACGAATATCTCGCCTAAAAATGCGGCACAAACAATGAAACTTGGTGAATCGCCGGCACAAACGAAGCATAAAAGAATGGTAAAAAGAAATTTTGAGAAAACCCAAAATCAAAAAGTGGCCATACCAACTTGACATGCGAATATCTCGCGTAATAATGCGGCACAAACGATGAAACTCAACGAATCGCTAGCAGAAACAAGGCCAAAGAGATTGGCTAAACGAAATTTTGAAAAAACTCAAAATATGAAATGTAATATTAATTTTTACTTGACACGCTAATATCTCGCTTAGTATGGCGGTAAAAACGAAAAAAACTTTTTATATTACTAAAATAGTTATTTGTAAATTTGTAGGTAAAAGAAAAATACTATTATTTGCTGTAGTAGATATGTATTTATAGACAACTTATCAACCCATCAACCGCTGGTGTATGCTGGCAGTTAGTTACTTTAGTTGACGTAGAGATGCGCTGCTGGCGTCAGTATGTCAGTAACAGTTTTTCTTTAATAACTTCTTTAATATTGCGGCACAAACGATGAAACTTGGTGAATCCCCGTCACAAACGAGGCCAAAGAGAATGGCCAAAAAAATTTAGAAAAATCTCAAATTCAAGCGAAATCGCATGTCCAACTTCCGTCAAGTTGGTATGGCCACTTTAAATCCTTAATAACTTTATCAATTTTTGAGCTAAATGGCTGAAATTTTGGGAAAGGACGGCACGAACGCAGCACAAACGATTGGTAAAAAGAAATTTTCAAAAACCTCAAAAAATAAAAAGTGGCCATTCCAACTTGACATGCTAATATCTCGCCTAAAAATGCGGCACAAACGATGAAATTTGGCGAATCAGCGGCACAAACGAGGCTAAAGAGATTCGAAAAAGTTCAAAAAAAAAGGTTATATCAATTTTTGTCATATTAAATTGACATGCGAATATCTCGCCTAAATATGCGGCAAAAACGATGAAACTTGGTGAATCGCCGGCACAAACGGAGCTTAAACGAATGGTAAAAAGAAATTTTGAAAAAACTCAAAAATAAAAAGTGGCCATACCAAATTGACATGCGAATATCTCGCTTAAAAATGCGGCACAAACGATTAAATTTGGCAAATCAGCGGCACAAACGAGGCCAAAGAGATTGGCAAAAGGAAATTTTGAAAAAGTTCAAAAAAAAGAGATATCAATTTTTGTCATATTAAATTGACATACGAATATCTCGCATAAAAATGCGGCACAAACAATGAAACTTGGTGAATCGCCGGCACAAACGAAGCATAAAAGAATGGTAAAAAGAAATTTTGAAAAAACTCAAAAATAAAAAGTGGCCATACCAAATTGACATGCGAATATCTCGCTTAAAAATGCGGCACAAACGATTAAATTTGGCAAATCAGCGGCACAAACGAGGCCAAAGAGATTGGCAATAAGAAATTTTGAAAAAGTTCAAAATAGAAAAAGTTATATCAATTTATGTCATAATAAATTGACATGCGAATATCTCGCCTAAAAATGCGGCACAAACGATGAAACTTGGTGAATCGCCGACACAGACGAAGCCTAATAGAATGGTAAAAAGAAATTTTGAAGAAACCCAAAATCGAAAAGTGGCCATTCCAACTTGACATGCGAATATCTCGCGTAATAATGCGGCACAAACGATGAAACTCAACGAATCGCTAGCAGAAAAAAGGCCAAAGAGATTGGCAAAAAGAACATTTGAAAAAATTCAAAATATGAAATGTAATATTAATTTTTCTCATATTTACTTGACACGCTAATATCTCGCTTAGTATGGCGGTAAAAACGAAAAAAACTTTTTATATTACTAAAATAGTTATTTGTAAATTTGTAGGTAAAAGAAAAATACTATTATTTGCTGTAGTAGATATGTATTTATAGACAAATTATCAACCCATCAACCGCTGGTGTATGCTGGCAGTTAGTTACTTTAGTTGACGTAGAGATGCGCTGCTGGCGTCAGTAGGTCAGTAACTGTTTTTCTTTAATAATTTCTTTAATATTGCGGCACAAACGATGAAACTTGGTGAATCGCCAAACGAGGCCAAAGAGAATAGCAAAAAAAAATTTTGAAAAATCTCAAAGACAAGCGACATCGCATGTCCAACTTCCGTCAAGTTGGTATGGCCACTTTAAATCCTTAATAACTTTTTCAATTTTTGAGCTAAATGGCTGAAATTTTGGGAAAGGACGGCACAAACGCGGCACAAACGATTGGTAAAAAGAAATTTTCAAAAACCTCAAAAAATAAAAAGTGGCCATTCCAAAATGCGGCACAAACGATGAAACTTAGTGAATCGCTGGCACAACCGAAGCTTAAAAGAATGGTCAAAAGAAATTTTGAAAAAACTCAAAAATAAAAAGTGGCCATACCAAATTGACATGCCAATATCTCGCCTAAAATGCGGCACAAACGGCGAAACTTGGTGAATCGCCGGCACAGACGAAGCCTAATAGAATGGTAAAAAGAAATTTTGAAAAAACCCAAAATCAAAAAGTGGCCAAACCAACTTGACATGCGAATATCTCGCGTAATAATGCGGCACAAACGATGAAACTCAACGAATCGCTAGCAGAAACAAGGCCAATGAGATTGGCAAAACGAAATTTTGAATAATTCAAAATATGAAATGAAATATTAATTTTTCTCATATTTACTTGACACGCTAGTATCTCGCTTAGTATGGCGGTAAAAACGAAAAAACTGTATATTACTAAAATAGTTATTTGTAAATTTGTAGGTAAAAAAAAAATACTATTATTTGCTGTAGTAGATATGTATTTATAGACAAATTATCAACCCATCAACCGCTGGTGTATGCAGGCAGTTAGTTACTTTAGTTGACGTAGAGATGCGCTGCTGGCGTCAGTATGTCAGTAACAGTTTTTCTTTTTTTACTTCTTTAATATTGCGGCTCAAACGATGAAACTTGGTGAATCCCCGGCACAAACGAGGCCAAAGAGAATAGTTAAAAAAAATTTAGAAAAATCTCAAATACAAGCGAAATCGCATGTCCACCTTCCGTCAAGTTGGTATGGCCACATTAAATCCTTAATAACTTTTTCAATTTTTGAGCTAAATGGCTGAAATTTTGGGAAAGGACGGCACAAACGCGGCACAAACGATTGGTAAAAAGAAATTTTCAAAAACCTCAAAAAATAAAAAGTGGCTATTACAAATTGACATGCGAACATCTCGCTTAAAAATGCGGCACAAACGATGAAATTTGGCAAATCAGCGGCACAAACGAGGCCAAAGAGATTGGCAATAAAAAATTTTGAAAAAGTTCAAAAAAGAAAAAGTTATATCAATTTTTGTCATATTAAATTGACATGCGAATATCTCGCCTAAAAATGCCGCACAAACGATGAAACTTGGTGAATCGCTGGCACAAATGAAGCCTAAATGAATAACAAAAGGAAATTTAGAAAAAGTTCAAAAAAAAAATTATATCACTTTTTGTCATAATTAATTGACATGCAAATATCTCGCCTAAAATTGCGTCACAAACGATGAAACTTGGTGAATCGCCGGCACAAACGAAGCATAAAACAATGGTGAAATGAAATTTTGAAAAAACTCAAAAACAAAAAGAGGCCATACCAACTTGACTTGCGAATATCTCGTTTAATAATGCGGCACAAACGATGAAATTTGTCGAATCCGCGGCACAAATGTGGCCAAAGAGATTGGCAAAAAGAATATTTGAAAAAATTCAAAATATGAAAAGTTATATTAATTTTTCTCATATTTAATTGACACGCTAATATCTCGCTTGGTATGGCGGTAAAAACGAAAAAAACTTTTTATTTTACTAAAATAGTTATTTGTAAAGTTGTAGGTAAAAGAAAAATACTATTATTTGCTGTAATAGATATGCATTTATAAATTATCATCCCATCAACCGCTGGTGTATGCTGGCAGTTAGTTACTTTAGTTGACGTATAGATGCGCTGCTGGCGTCAGTATGTCAGTAACAGTTTTTCTTTAATAACTTCTTTAATATTGCTGCACAAATGATGAAACGTGGTGAATCGCCGGCACAAACGAAGCTTAAACGAATGGTAAAACGAAATTTTGAAAAAACTCGAAAATAAAAAGTGGCCATACCAACTTGACATGCGAATATCTCGCGTAATAATGCGGCACAAACGATGAAACTCAACGAATCGCTAGCAGAAAAAAGGCCAAAGCGATTGGCAAAAAGAAATTTTGAAAAAATTCAAAATATGAAATGTAATATTAATTTTTCTCATATTTACTTGACACGCTAATATCTCGCTTAGTATGGCGGTAAAAACGAAAAAAAACTTTTTATATTACTAAAATAGTTATTTGTAAATTTGTAGGTAAAAGAAAAATACTAATATTTGCTGTAATAGATATGTATTTATAGACAAATTTTCAACCCATCAACCGCTGGTGTATGCTGGCAGTTAGTTACTTTAGTAGACGTAGAGATGCGCTGCTGGCGTCAGTATGTCAGTAACTGTTTTTCTTTAATAATTTCTTTAATATTGCGGCACAAACGAGGACAAAGAGAATAGCAAAAAAAAATTTTGAAAAATCTCAAAGACAAGCGACATCGCATGTCCAACTTCCGTCAAGTTGGTATGGCCACTTTAAATCCTTAATAACTTTTTAATTTTTGAGCTAAATGGCTGAAATTTTGGGAAAGGACGGCACAAACGCGGCACAAACGATTGGCAAAAAGAAATTTTCAAAAACCTCAAAAAAAAAAAGGTGGCCATTCCAAAATGCGGCACAAACGATGAAACTTAGTGAATCGCTGGCACAACCGAAGCCTAAAAGAATGGTCAAAAGAAATTTTGAAAAAACTCAAAAATAAAAAGTGGCCATACCAAATTGACATGCGAATATCTCGCTTAAAAATGCGGCACAAACGATGAAATTTGGCAAATCAGCGGCACAAATGAGGCCAAAGAGATTCGCAATAAGAAATTTCGAAAAAGTTCAAAAAAGAAAAAGTTATATCAATTTTTGTCATATTAAATTGACATACGAATATCTCGCCTAAAAATTAGGCACAAACAATGAAACTCAACGAATCGCTAGCAAAAACAAGGCCAAAGAGATTGGCAAAACGAAATTTTAAATAATTCAAAATATGAAATGTAATATTAATTTTTCTCATATTTACTTGACACGCTAATATCTCGCTTAGTATGGCGGTAAAAACGAAAAAAACTCTATATTACTAAAATAGTTATTTGTAAATTTGTAGCTAAAAAAAAATACTATTATTTCCTGTAGTAGATATGCATTTATATACAAATTATCAACCCATTAACCGCTGGTGTATGCAGGCAGTTAGTTACTTTAGTTGACGTAGAGATGCGCTGCTGGCGTCAGTATGTCAGTAACAGTTTTTCTTTTTTTACTTCTTTAATATTGCGGCACAAACGATGAAACTTGGTGAATCCCCGGCACAAACGAGGCCAAAGAGAATGGCCAAAAAAAATTTAGAAAAATCTCAAATACAAGCGAAATCGCATGTCCAACTTCCGTCAAGTTGGTATGGCCACATAAAATCCTTAATAACTTTTTCAATTTTTGAGCTAAATGGCTGAAATTTTGAGAAAGGACGGCACAAACGCAGCACAAACGATTGGTAAAAAGAAATTTTCGAAAACCTCAAAAAATAAAAAGTGGCCATTCCAACTTGACATGCTAATATCTCGCCTAAAAATGCGGCACAAACGATGAAATTTGGCGAATCAGCGGCACAAACGAGGCTAACGAGATTCGCAAAAAGAAATTTCGAAAAAGTTCAAAAAAAAAAGTTATTTCAATTTTTGTCATATTAAATTGACATGCGAATATCTCGCCTAAATATGCGGCACAAACGATGAAACTTGGTGAATCGCCGGCACAAACGAAGCTTAAACGAATGGTAAAACGAAATTTTGAAAAAACTCAAAAATAAAAAGTGGCCATACCAAATTGACATGCGAATATCTCGCGTAATAATGCGGCATAAACGATGAAACTCGAAAAATCGCTTGCAGAAACAAGGCCAAAGAGATTGGCAAAATGAAATTTTAAAAAAGTTCAAAAAAGAAAAAGTTATATCAATTTTTGTCATATTAAATTGACATGCGAATATCTCGCTTGGTATGGCGGTAAAAACGAAAAAAACTTTTTATATTACTAAAATAGTTATTTGTAAAGTTGTAGGTAAAAGGAAAATACTATTATTTGCTTTAATAGATATGTATTTATAAATTATCAACCCATCAACCGCTGGTGTATGCTGGCAGTTAGTTGCTTTAGTTGACGTAGAGATGCGCTGCTGGCGTCAGTATGTCAGTAACAGTTTTCTTTAATAACTTCTTTAATATTGCGGCACAAACGATGAAACTTGGTGAATCGCCGGCACATACGAGGCCAAAGAGAATGGCAAAAAAAAATTTTGAAAAATCTCGAAGACAAGCGAAATCGCATGTCCAACTTCCGTCAAGATGGTATGGCCACTTTAAATTCTTAATTACTTTTTCAATTTTTCAGCTAAATGGCTGAAATTATGGGAAAGGACGGCACAATCGATTGGTAAAAAGAAATTTTCAAAAAACTCAAAAAATAATAAGTGGCCATTCCAAATTGACATGCCAATATCTCGCCTAAAATGCGGCACAAACGACGAAACTTGGTGAATCGCCGGCAGAGACGAAGCCTAATAGAATGGTAAAAAGAAATTTTGAAAAAACCCAAAATCAAAAAGTGGCCAAACCAACTTGACATGCGAATATCTCGCGTAATAATGCGGCACAAACGATGAAACTCAACGAATCGCTAGCAGAAACAAGGCCAAAGAGATTGGCAAAAAGAAATTTTGAAAAAATTCAAAATATGAAATGTTATATTAATTTTTCTCATATATACTTGACACGCTAATATCTCGCTTAGTATGGCGGTAAAAACAAAAAAAAACTTTTTATATTACTAAAATAGTTATTTGTAAATTTGTAGGTAAAAGAAAAATACTATTATTTGCTGTAATAGATATGTATTGATAGACAAATTATCAACCCATCACCCGCTGGTGTATGCTGGCAGTTAGTTACTTTAGTTGACGTATAGATGCGCTGCTGGCGTCAGTATGTCAGTAACAGTTTTTCTTTAATAACTTCTTTAATATTGCTGCACAAACGATGAAACTTGGTGAATCGCCGGCACAAACGAGGCCAAAGAGAATAGCAAAAAAAAATTTTGAAAAATCTCAAAGACAAGCGAAATCGCATGTCCAACTTCCGTCAAGTTCGTATGGCCAATTTAAAACTTAATAACATTTTCAATTTTTGAGCTAAATGGCTGAAATTTTGGGAAAGGACGGCACAAACGCAGCACAAACGATTGGTAAAAAGAAATTTTCAAAAACCACAAAAAATAAAAAGTGGCCATTCCAACTTGACATGCCAATATCTCGCCTAAAAATGCGGCACAAACGATGAAATTTGGCGAATCAGCGGCACAAACGAGGCTAAAGAGATTCGCAAAAAGAAATTTCGAAAAAGTTCAAAAAAAAAGTTATATCAATTTTTGTCATATTAAATTGACATGCGAATATCTCACCTAAAAATGAAGCATACACGATGAAACTTGGTGATTCCCCCGCACAAACGAAGCCTAATAGAATAGTAAAAAGAAATTTTGAATAAACTGAAAAATAAAAAGTGGCCATACCAACTTGGCATGCAAATATCTTGCGTAATAATGCGGCATATACGATGAAACTCGAAAAATCGCTTGCAGAAACAAGGCCAAAGAGATTGGCAAAATGAAATTTTGAAAAAATTCAAAATATGAAATGTTATATTAATTTTTCTCATATTTACTTGACACGCTAATAGAATAGAATAGAATAGAATAGAAATCTTTATTACACATTTTACAAAAAGAGAAAATTACATATAAATAATAAACTAATAGCTATTGCTAGGCATGGTTGTATACCGTCAGCCTAGAGTTCATCTTAAAACTTGAGAAAACAAAAAAAATAACTTACTTGCTAAAGTAAAACAAAGAAGAAGTAAACAAGTCCTGTTGTAAAGCGAGCGGACATATGTACATAATATTTTAAATTAAAAAACAAAAGCAAAAACAAGATTCTAGGTATTGTATTCACTTATAAGGAACATCCTGTACTTATAAGCCGAAACATGAAAGCAAAACAAATTTGTCCAATTTCCACTATTCAGTAAATTAATAATTTCTGCCTGGCTTAGTGCCTTCTTCCCCAGCCACCTAATTCTATATTCCTGTAAAACAGGGCATTTCCCTAAATAATGGCACATGTCCTCACGTTCTCCTAAGTTACAGAGGGTACATGACCACTGTTCCTCCGAACGCATTACATTATAATTTAAGTTAACTAGCTGCCCCCTTAGCTTGAAAATGACCTTCATAAGACCAAAACTGTTAGTATCAGATATGTAGTGACTCTCTCCAAGATCAGCAACCAGATGTTTATACAACGAATGGAAGCTCGAATATTGCCCTTTTGATATCATGTTTTCCTTAAATTTACTTTTAAAACTGGCCACTACAGTTTCTGGATTAACACCTACATAATCCAAGCTAATGTTTAGGTTACCAAATAACTCTAAGTTTTCTTTGTGCCAATATATTCTATTCTTTATAACTTCCTCAGCTAATGCTTTGGGCAGTCTCCCTTCTGGCAAAGCTAAAACTTTCTTTATGTAATTCAAATGCAAATTTAACGTGTAACAAAAAATTGGATAAAAATTTGATTCCAGATATAAAATGTAATGAGGCGCATTTACTGGCAGGCAAAACAACTTTCTAACAAAAAATAAATTTAACTTTTCTATTTCTTTAAAACTGAGAAAGCCCCATACCTGCCCAGCATAGCACATGATAGTTCTTACCGCAGCATTGAATACATTTATTTTTTTGGATATTGGAATGTCTGTTTTTTTCATCAAATTAGAATATGTAGTATTTAATGCGAATTTCGCATTTTCCAATTTAACTGAAAAATGTTTTTTAAAATTTAGGAGTGGTGTAAGACCAAGTCCTAAATAGTTATAATAATTAACTGTTTGTAAAGCGTGCGTTCCCATTTTCCATTTTTCATTCCTGGCTAGCTTTCCTCCGTTTCGAAACACCATCACTTTTGTTTTTTCTAAATTTACGGATAAATTCCACATTTCACAGTACCGAACAACTTCGTCGATCATTAACTGAAGGGTTTTCGGATCTGGAGCTAATAAAACCACATCATCTGCATACATCAGACAACGAACAGCAATCCCCCCCACCCTGTCGCCCCCGTTGATAAATTCCGAGAGGTCATTCAAAAAAAGCGAGAACAGAGCGGGAGACAACAAGCATCCCTGCCTAACGCCAACAGACGTTCCAAATGCCCTTGTAATCCCCTTACCCGTCCAAACAGAAGCCTCTGTGTGTCTATACAAAGCTTGAAGTGTATTTATAATGCGGCACAAACGATGAAACTCAACGAATCGCTAGCACAAACGAGGCCAAAGAGAATGGCAAATAAAAATTTTGAAAAATCTCAAAGACAAGCGAAAAAGCATGTCCAACTTCCGTCAAGTTGGTATGGCCACTTTAAATCCTTAATAACTTTATCAATTTTTCAGCTAAATGGCTGAAATTATGGGAAAGGACGGCACAATCGCGGCACAAACGATTGGTAAAAAGAAATTTTCAAAAAACTCAAAAAATAATAAGTGGCCATTCCAATTTGACATGCCAATATCTCGCCTAAAATGCGGCACAAACGACGAAACTTGGTGAATCGCCGGCACAGACGAAGCCCAATAGAATGGTAAAAAGAAATTTTGAAAAAACTCAGAAATAAAAAGTGGCCATACCAACTTGATATGCGAATATCTCGCGTAATAATGCGGCATAAACGATGAAATTTGGCGAATCAGCGGCACAAACGAGGCCAAAGAGATTCGCAAAAAGAAATTTTGAAAAAGTTCAAAAAAAAAGTTATATGAATTTTTGTCATATTAAATTGACATGCGAATATCTCGCCTAAATATGCGGCACAAACGATGAAACTTGGTGAATCGCCGGCACAAACGAAGCTTAAACGAATGGTAAAACAAAATTTTGAAAAAACTCAAAAATAAAAAGTGGCCATACCAAATTGACATGCGAATATCTCGCGTAATAATGCGGCACAAACGATGAAACTCGAAGAATCGCTAGCAGAAACAAGGCCAAAGAGATTGGCAAAAAGAAATTTTGAAAAAATTCAAAATATGAAACTTATATTAAATTTTCTCATATTTACTTGACACGCTAATATCTCGCTTAGTATGGCGGTAAAAACGAAAAAAATTTTTATATTACTAAAATAGTTATTTGTAAATTTGTAGGTAAAAGGAAAATACTATTATTTGCTTTAATAGATATGTATTTATAAATTATCAACCCATCAACCGCTGGTGTATGCTGGCAGTTAGTTGCTTTAGTTGACGTAGAGATGCGCTGCTGGCGTCAGTATGTCTGTAACAGTTTTTCTTTAATAACTTCTTTAATATTGCGGCACAAACGATGAAACATGGTGAATCGCCGGCACAAACGAGGCCAAAGAGAATGGCAAAAAAAAGTTTCGAAAAATCTCAAAGACAAGCGAAATCGAATGTCCAACTTCAATCCTTAATAACTTTTTCAATTTTTGAGCTAAATGGCTGAAATTATGGGAAAGGACGGCACAATCGCGGCACAAACGATTGGTAAAAAGAAATTTTCAAAAAACTCAAAAAATAAAAAGTGGCCATTCCAAATTGACATGCCAATATCTCGCCTAAAATGCGGCACAAACGACGAAACTTGGTGAATCGCCGGCACAGACGAAGCCTAATAGAATGGTAAAAAGAAATTTTGAAAAAACCGAAAATCAATAAGTGGCCATACCAACTTGACATGCGAATATCTCGCGTTATAATGCGGCACAAACGATGAAACTCGAAAAATCGCTTGCAGAAACGAGGCCAAAGAGATTGGCAAAATGAAATTTTGAAAAAATTCAAAATATGAAATGTTATATTAATTTTTCTCATATTTACTTGACACGCTAATATCTCGCTTGGTATGGCGGTAAAAACGGAAAAAACTTTTTATATTACTAAAATAGTTATTTGTAAAGTTGTAGGTAAAACAAAAATACTATTATTTGCTTTAATAGATATGTATTTATAAATTATCAACCCATCAACCGCTGGTGTATGCTGGCAGTTAGTTGCTTTAGTTGACGTAGAGATGCGCTGCTGGCGTCAGTATGTCTGTAACAGTTTTTCTTTAATAACTTCATTAATATTGCGGCAAAAACGATGAAACTTGGTGAATCGCCGTCACAAACGAGGCCAAAGAGAATAGCAAAAAAAAAATTTCGAAAAATCTCAAAGACAAGCGAAATCGCATGTCCAACTTCCGTCAAGTTGGTATGGCCACTTTAAATCCTTAATAACTTTTTCAATTTTTGAGCTAAATGGCTGAAATTATGGGAAAGGACGGCACAATCGCGGCACAAACGATTGGTAAAAAGAAATTTTCAAAAAACTCAAAAAATAAAAAGTGGCCATTCCAAATTGACATGCCAATATCTCGCCTAAAAATGCGGCACAAACGACCAAACACGGTGAATCGACGGCACAGACGAAGCCTAATAGAATGGTAAAAAGAAATTTTGAAAACCCCCAAAATCAAAAAGTGGCCAAACCAACTTGACATGCGAATATCTCGCGTAATAATGCGGTACAAACGATGAAACTCAACGAATCGCTAGCAGAAACAAGGCCAAAGAGATTGGCAAAAAGAAATTTTGAAAAAATTCAAAATATGAAATGTTATATTAATTTTTCTCATATATACTTGACACGCTAATATCTCGCTTAGTATGGCGGTAAAAAGAAAAAAAACTTTTTATATTACTAAAATAGTTATTTGTAAATTTGTAGGTAAAAGAAAAATACTATTATTTGCTGTAATAGATATGTATTAATAGACAAATTATCAACCCATCAACCGCTGGTGTATGCTGGCAGTTAGTTACTTTAGTTGACGTATAGATGCGCTGCTGGCGACAGTATGTCAGTAACAGTTTTTCTTTAATAACTTCTTTAATATTGCTGCACAAACGATGAAACTTGGTGAATCGCCGGCACAAACGGGGCCAAAGAGAATAGCAAAAAAGAAATTTGGAAAAATCGCAAAGACAAGCGAAATCGCATGTCCAACTTCCGTCAAGTTGGTATGGCCACTTTAAAACTTATTTTCAATTTTTGAGCTAAATGGCTGAAATTTTGGGACAGGACGGCACAAACGATTGGAAAAAGAAATTTTCAAAAACCTCAAAAAATAAAAAGTGGCCATTCCAACTTGACATGCCAATATCTCGCCTAAAAATGCGGCACAAACGATGAAATTTGGCGAATCAGCGGCACAAACGAGGCTAAAGATATTCGCAAAAAGAAATTTTGAAAAAGTTCAAAAAAAAAAGTTATATCAATTTTTGTCATATTAAATTGACATGCGAATATCTCGCCTAAATATGCGGCACAAACGATGAAACTTGGTGAAGCGCCGGCACAAACGAAGCTTAAACGAATGGTAAAACGAAATTTTGAAAAAAAAATAAATAAAAAGTGGCCATACCAAATTGAAATGCGAATATCTCGCGTAATAATGCGGCAAAAACGATGAAACTCGAAGAATCGCTAGTAGAAACAAGGCCAAAGATATTGGCAAAAAGAAATTTTGAAAAAATTCAAAATATGAAACTTATATTAAATTTTCTCATATTTACTTGACACGCTAATATCTCGCTTAGTATGGCGGTAAAAACGAAAAAAATTTTTATATTACTAAAATAGTTATTTGTAAATTTGTAGGTAAAAGAAAAATACTATTATTTGCAGTAATAGATATGTATTTATAGACAAATTATCAACCCATCAACCGCTGGTGTATGCTGGCAGTTAGTTACTTTAGTTGACGTAGAGATGCGCTGCTGGCGTCAGTATGTCAGTAACAGATTTTCTTTAATAACTTCTTTAATATTGCGGCACAAACGATGAAACTTGGTGAATCCCCGGCACAAACGAGGCCAAAGAGAATGGCCAAAAAAATTTTGAAAAATCTCAAATACAAGCGATATCGCATGTCCAACTTCCGTCGTTGGTATGGCCACTTTAAAACTTAATAACATTTTCAATTTTTGAGCTAAATGGCTGAAGTTTTGGGAAAGGACGGCACAAACGCATGACAAACGATTGGTAAAAAGAAATTTTCAAAAACCTCAAAAAATAAAAAGTGGCCATTCCAAATTGACTTGCCAATATCTCGCCTAAAAATGCGGCACAAACGATGAAATTTGGCGAATCAGCGGCACAAACGAGGCTAAAGAGATTCGCAAAAAGAAATTTTGGAAAAGTTTAAAAAATAAAGTTATATCAATTTTTGTCATATTAAATTGACATGCGAATATCTCGCCTAAATATGCGGCACAAACGATGAAACTTGGTGAATCGCCGGCACAAACGAAGCTTAAACGAATGGTAAAACAAAATTTTGAAAAAACTCAAAAATAAAAAGTTGCCATACCAAATTCACATGCGAATATCTCGCGTAATAATGCGGCACAAACGATGAAACTCGAAGAATCGCTAGCAGAAACAAGGCCAAAGAGATTGGCAAAAAGAAATTTTGAAAAAATTCAAAATATGAAACTTATATTAAATTTTCTCATATTTACTTGACACGCTAATATCTCGCTTAGTATGGCGGTAAAAACGAAAAAAATTTTTATATTACTAAAATAGTTATTTGTAAATTTGTAGGTAAAAGGAAAATACTCTTTTTTGCTTTAATAGATATGTATTTATAAATTATCAACCCATCAACCGCTGGTGTATGCTGGCAGTTAGTTGCTTTAGTTGACGTAGAGATGCGCTGCTGGCGTCAGTATGTCTGTAACAGTTTTTCTTTAATAACTTCTTTAATATTGCGGCACAAACGATGAAACTTGGTGAATCGCCGGCACAAACGAGGCCAAAGAGAATGGCAAAAAAAAGTTTTGAAAAATCTCAAAGACAAGCGAAATCGAATGTCCAACTTCAATCCTTAATAACTTTATCAATTTTTGAGCTAAATGGCTGAAATTATGGGAAAGGACGGCACAATCGCGGCACAAACGATTGGTAAAAAGAAATTTTCAAAAAACTCAAAAAATAAAAAGTGGCCATTCCAAATTGACATGCCAATATCTCGCCTAAAATGCGGCACAAACGACGAAACTTGGTGAATCGCCGGCACAGACGAAGCCTAATAGAATGGTAAAAAGAAATTTTGATAAAACCGAAATCAAAAAGTGGCCAAACCAACTTGACATGCCAATATCTCGCCTAAAAATGCGGCACAAACGATGAAATATGGCGAATCAGCGGCACAAACAAGGCCAATGAGATTGGCAAAATGAAATTTTGAAAAAATTCAAAATATGAAATGTTATATTAATTTTTCTCATATTTACTTGACACGCTAATATCTCGCTTGGTATGGCGGTAAAAACGAAAAAACCTTTTTATATTACTAAAATAGTTATTTGTAAAGTTGTAGGTAAAACAAAAATACTATTATTTGCTTTAATAGATATGTATTTATAAATTATCAACCCATCAACCGCTGGTGTATGCTGGCAGTTAGTTGCTTTAGTTGACGTAGAGATGCGCTGCTGGCGTCAGTATGTCTGTAACAGTTTTTCTTTAATAACTTCTTTAATATTGCGGCACAAACGATGAAACTTGGTGAATCGCCGGCACAAACGTGGCCAAAGAGAATAGCAAAAAAAAAATTTCGAAAAATCTCAAAGTCAAGCGAAATCGCCTGTCCAACTTCCGTCAAGTTGGTATGGCCACTTTAAATCCTTAATAACTTTTTCAATTTTTGAGCTAAATGGCTGAAATTATGGGAAAGGACGGCACAATCGCGGCACAAAAGATTGGTAAAAAGAAATTTTCAAAAAACTCAAAAAATAAAAAGTGGCCATTCCAAATTGACATGCCAATATCTCGCCTAAAAATGCGGCACAAACGACGAAACTTGGTGAATCGACGGCACAGACGATGCCTAATAGAATGGTAAAAAGAAATTTTGAAAAAACTCAGAAATAAAAAGTGGCCATACCAACTTGATATGCGAATATCTCGCGTAATAATGCGGCATCAACGATGAAATTTGGCGAATCAGCGGCAAAAACGAGGCCAAAGGGATTGGCAATAAGAAATTTTGAAAAAGTTCAAAAAAGAATAAGTTATATCAATTTTTGTCATATTAAATTGACATGCGAATATCTCGCCTAAAAATGCAGCATGAACGATGAAACTTGGTGACTCCCCCGCACAAACGAAGCCTAATAGAATAGTAAAAAGAAATTTTGAAAAAACTCAAAAATAAAAAGTGGCCATACCAACTTGACATGCAAATATCTTGCGTAATAATGCGGCACAAACGATGAAACTCGAAAAATCGCTTGCAGAAACAAGGCCAAAGAGATTGGCAAAATGAAATTTTGAAAAAATTCAAAATATGAAATGTTATATTATTTTTCTCATATTTACTTGACACGCTAATATCTCGCTAGGTATGGCGGTAAAAACGAAAAAAACTTTTTATATTACTAAAATAATTATTTGTAAAGTTGTAGGTAAAAGAAAAATACTATTATTTGCTTTAATAGATATGTATTTATAAATTATCAACCGCTGGTGTATGCTGGCAGTTAGTTGCTTTAGTTGACGTAGAGATGCGCTGCTGTCGTCAGTATGTCTGTAACAGTTTTTCTTTAATATTGCGGCACAAACGATGAAACTTGCTGAATCGCCGGCACAAACGAGGCCAAAGAGAATAGCAAAAAAAAATTTTGAAAAATCTCAAAGACAAGCGAAATCGCATGTCCAACTTCCGTCAAGATGGTATGGCCACTTTAAATCCTTAATTACTTTTTCAATTTTTCAGCTAAATGGCTGAAATTATGGGAAAGGACGGCACAATCGCGGCACAAACGATTGGTAAAAAGAAATTTTCAAAAAACTCAAAAAATAATAAGTGGCCATTCCAAATTGACATGCCAATATCTCGCCTAAAATGCGGCACAAACGACGAAACTTGGTGAATCGCCGGCACAGACGAAGCCTAATAGAATGGTAAAAAGAAATTTTGAAAAAACCCAAAATCAAAAAGTGGCCAAACCAACTTGACATGCGAATATCTCGCGTAATAATGCGGCACAAACGATGAAACTCAACGAATCGCTAGCAGAAACAAGGCCAAAGAGATTGCACAAACGATGAAACTTGGTGAATCGCTGGCACAACCGAAGCCTAAATGAAGGGTAAAATGAAATTTTGAAAAAACTGAAAAATAAAAAGTGACCATACCAACTTGATATGCGAATATCACGCTTAATAATGCGGCACGAACGGTGAAATTTGGCGAATCAGCGGCACAAATGAGGCCAAAGAGATTGGCAAAATGAAATTTTGAAAAAGTTCAAAAAAAAGTTATATCAATTTTTGTCATATTAAATTGACATGCGAATATCTCGCTTAAAAATGAAGCATAAACGATGAAACTTGTTGACTCCCCCGCACAAACGAAGCCTAATAGAATAGTAAAAAGAAATTTTGAAAAAACTCAAAAATAAAAAGTGGCCATACCAACTTGACATGCAAATATCTTGCGTAATAATGCGGCATAAACGATGAAACTCGAAAAATCGCTTGCAGAAACAAGGCCAAATAGATTGGCAAAATGAAATTTTGAAAAAATTCAAAATATGAAATGTTATTTTAATTTTTCTCATATTTACTTGACACGCTAATAGAATAGAATAGAATAGAATAGAAAGCTTTATTACACATTTTACAAAAAAGAAAATTACATATAAATAATAAACTAATAGCTATTGCTAGGCATGGTTGTATACCGTCAGCCTAGAGTTCATCTTAAAACTTGAGAAAACAAAAAAAATAACTTACTTGCTAAAGTAAAACAAAGAAGAAGTAAACAAGTCCTGTTGTAAAGCGAGCGGACATATGTACATAATATTTTAAATTAAAAAACAAAAGCAAAAACAAGATTCTAGGTATTGTATTCACTTATAAGGATTATCCTGTACTTATAAGCCGAAACATGAAAGCAAAACAAATTTGTCCAATTTCCACTATTCAGTAAATTAATAATTTCTGCCTGGCTTAGTGCCTTCTTCCCCAGCCACCTAATTCTATATTCCTGTAAAACAGGGCATTTCCCTAAATAATGGCACATGTCCTCACGTTCTCCTAAGTTACAGAGGGTACATGACCACTGTTCCTCCGAACGCATTACATTATAATTTAAGTTAACTAGCTGCCCACTTAGCTTGAAAATGACCTTTATAAGACCAAAACTATTAGTATCAGATATGTAGTGACTCTCTCCAAGATCAGCAACCAGATGTTTATACAACGAATGGAAGCTCGAATATTGCCCTTTTGAAATCATGTTTTCCTTAAATTTACTTTTAAAACTGGCCACTACAGTTTCTGGATTAACACCTACATAATCCAAGCTAATGTTTAGGTTACCAAATAACTCTAAGTTTTCTTTGTGCCAATATATTCTATTCTTTATAACTTCCTCAGCTAATGCTTTGGGCAGTCTCCCTTCTGGCAAAGCTAAAACTTTCTTTATGTAATTCAAATGCAAACTTAACGTGTAACAAAAAATTGGATAAAAATTTGATTCCAGATATAAAATGTAATGAGGCGCATTTACTGGAAGGCAAAACAACTTTCTAACAATAAATAAATTTAACTTTTCTATTTCTTTAAAACTGAGAAAGCCCCATACCTGCCCAGCATAGCACATGATAGTTCTTACCGCAGCATTGAATACATTTATTTTTTTGGATATTGGAATGTCTGTTTTTTTCATCAAATTAGAATATGTAGTATTTAATGCGAATTTCGCATTTTCCAATTTAACTGAAAAATGTTTTTTAAAATTTAGGAGTGGTGTAAGACCAAGTCCTAAATAGTTATAATAATAGAATAGAAAATTAAAGTGTTTATAATGCTTAAAGTGTTTATAATGCGGCACAAACGATGAAACTCAACGAATCACTAGCAGAAACAAGGCCAAAGAGATTGGCAAAAAGAAATTTTGAAAAAATTCAAAATATGAAATGTTATATTAATTTTTCTCATATATACTTGACACGCTAATATCTCGCTTAGTATGGCGGTAAAAACAAAAAAAAATTTATATTACTAAAATAGTTATTTGTAAATTTGTAGGTAAAAGAAAAATACTATTATTTGCTGTAATAGATATGTATTAATAGACAAATTATCAACCCATCAACCGCTGGTGTATGCTGGCAGTTAGTTACTTTAGTTGCCGTATAGATGCGCTGCTGGCGTCAGTATGTCAGTAACAGTTTTTCTTTAATAACTTCTTTAATATTGCTGCACAAACGATGAAACTTGGTGAATCGCCGGCACAAACGAGGCCAAAGAGAATAGCAAAAAAAAATTTTGAAAAATCTCAAAGACAAGCGAAATCGCAATTCCAACTACCGTCAAGTTGGTATGGCCAATTTAAAACTTAATAACATCGTCAATTTTTGAGCTAAATGGCTGAAATTTTGGGAAAGGACGGCACAAACGCAGCACAAACGATTGGTAAAAAGAAACTTTCAAAAACCTCAAAAAATAAAAAGTGGTTATTCCAACTTGACATGCCAATATCTCGCCTAAAAATGCGGCACAAACGACGAAACTTGGTGAATCGCCGGCACAGACGAAGCCCAATAGAATGGTAAAAAGAAATTTTGAAAAAACTCAGAAATAAAAAGTGGCCATACCAACTTGATATGCGAATATCTCGCGTAATAATGCGGCATAAACGATGAAATTTGGCGAATCAGCGGCACAAACGAGGCCAAAGAGATTGGCAATAAGAAATTTTGAAAAAGTTCAAAAAAGATTAAGTTATAACAATTTTGGTCATATTAAATTGACATGCGAATATCTCGCCTAAAAATGCAGCACAAACGATGAAAGTTGGTGATTCCCCGGAACAAACGAAGCCTAATAGAATGTAAAAAGGAATTTTGAAAAAACTCAAAATCAATAAGTGGCCATACCAACTTGACATGCGAATATCTCGCGTAATAATGCGGCACAAACGATGAAACTCGAAAAATCGCTTGCAGAAACAAGGCCAAAGAGATTGGCAAAATGAAATTTTGAAAAAATTCAAAATATGAAATGTTATATTAATTTTTCTCATATTTACTTGACACGCTAATATCTCGCTTGGTATGGCGGTAAAAACGAAAAAAAATTTTATATTACTAAAATAGTTATTTGTAAAGTTGTAGGTAAAACAAAAATACTATTATTTGCTTTAATAGATATGTATTTATAAATTATCAACCCATCAACCGCTGGTGTATGCTGGCAGTTAGTTGCTTTAGTTGACGTAGAGATGCGCTGCTGGCGTCAGTATGTCTGTAACAGTTTTTCTTTAATAACTTCTTTAATATTGCGGCACAAACGATGAAACTTGGTGAATCGCCGGCACAAACGAGGCCAAAGAGAATAGCAAAAAAAAATTTCGAAAAATCTCAAAGACAAGCGAAATCGCATGTCCAAATTCCGTCAAGTTGGTATGGCCACTTTAAATCCTTAATAACTTTTTCAATTTTTGAGCTAAATGGCTGAAATTATGGGAAAGGACGGCACAATCGCGGCACAAACGATTGGTAAAAAGAAATTTTCAAAAAACTCAAAAGATAAAAAGTGGCCATTCCAAATTGACATGCCAATATCTCGCCTAAAAATGCGGCACAAACGACGAAACTTGGTGAATCGCCGGCACAGACGAAGCCTAATAGAATGAAAAAGTGGCCAAACCAACTTGACATGCGAATATCTCGCGTAGAAATGCGGCACAAACGATGAAACTCAACGAATCGCTAGCAGAAACAAGGCCAAAGAGATTGGCAAAAAGAAATTTTGAAAAAATTCAAAATATGAAATGTTATATTAATTTTTCTCATATATACTTGACACGCTAATATCTCGCTTAGTATGGCGGTAAAAACAAAAAAAAAACTTTTTATATTACTAAAATAGTTATTTGTAAATTTGTAGGTAAAAGAAAAATACTATTATTTGCTGTAATAGATATGTATTAATAGACAAATTATCAACCCATCAACCGCTGGTGTATGCTGGCAGTTAGTTACTTTAGTTGACGTATAGATGCGCTGCTAGCGTCAGTATGTCAGTAACAGTTTTTCTTTAATAACTTCTTTAATATTGCTGCACAAACGATGAAACTTGGTGAATCGCCGGCACAAACGGGGCCAAAGAGAATAGCAAAAAAGAAATTTGGAAAAATCTCAAAGACAAGCGAAATCGCATGTCCAACTTCCGTCAAGTTGGTATGGCCACTTTAAAACTTAATAACATTTTCAATTTTTGAGCAAAATGGCTGAAATTTTGGGACAGGACGGCACAAACGCAGCACAAACGATTGGAAAAAAGAAATTTTCAAAAACCTCAAAAAATAAAAAGTGGCCATTCCAACTTGACATGCCAATATCTCGCCTAAAAATGCGGCACAACGATGAAATTTGGCGAATCAGCGGCACAAACGAGGCTAAAGAGATTCGCAAAAAGAAATTTTGAAAAAGTTCAAAAAAAAAGTTATATCAATTTTTGTCATATTAAATTGACATGCGAATATCTCGCCTAAATATGCGGCACAAACGATGAAACTTGGTGAATCGCCGGCACAGACGAAGCCTAATAGAATGGTTAAAAGAAATTTTGAAAAAACCGAAAATCAAAAAGTGGCCAAACCAACTTGACATGCGAATATCTCGCGTAATAATGCGGCACAAACGATGAAACTCAACGAATCGCTAGCAGAAACAAGGCCAAAGAGATTGGCAAAAAGAAATTTTGAAAAAATTCAAAATATGAAACTTATATTAAATTTTCTCATATTTACTTGACACGCTAATATCTCGCTTAGTATGGCGGTAAAAACGAAAAAAAATTTTATATTACTAAAATAGTTATTTGTAAATTTGTAGGTAAAAGAAAAATACTAGTATTTGCTGTAATAGATATGTATTTATAGACAAATTATCAATCCATCAACCGCTGGTGTATGCTGGCAGTTAGTTACTTTAGTTGACGTAGAGATGCGCTGCTGGCGTCAGTATGTCAGTAACAGTTTTTCTTTAATAACTTCTTTAATATTGCGGCACAAACGATGAAACTTGGTGAATCCCCGGCACAAACGAGGCCAAAGAGAATGGCCAAAAAAAATTTAGAAAAATCTCAAATACAAGCGAAATCGCATGTCCAACTTCCGTCAAGTTGGTATGGCCACTTTAAATCCTTAATAACTTTTTCAATTTTTGAGCTAAATGGCTGATATTTTGGGACTGGACGGCACAAACGCGGCACAAACGATTGGTAAAAAGAAATTTTCAAAAACCTCAAAAAATAAAAAGTGGCCAATCCAAATTGACATGCCAATATCTCGCCTAAAAATGCGGCACAAACGATGAAACTTGGTGAATCGCTGGCACAACCGAAGCCTAAAAGAAGGGTAAAATGAAATTTTGAAAAAACTGAAAAATAAAAAATGACAATACCAACTTGATATGCGAATATCACGCTTAATAATGCGGCACGAACGATGAAATTTGGCGAATCAGCGGCACAAATGAGGCCAAAGAGATTGGCAAAATGAAATTTTGAAAAAGTTCAAAAAAAAGTTATATCAATTTTTGTCATATTAAATTGACATGCGAATATCTCGCCTAAAAATGAAGCATGAACGATGAAACTTGGTGACTCCCCCGCACAAACGAAGCCTAATAGAATAGTAAAAAGAAATTTTGAAAAAACTCAAAAATAAAAAGTGGCCATACCAACTTGACATGCAAATATCTTGCGTAATAATGCGGCACAAACGATGAAATTTGTCGAATCCGCGGCACAAATGTGGCCAAAGAGATTGGCAAAATGAAATTTCGAAAAAATTCAAAATATGAAATGTTATATTAATTTTTCTCATATTTACTTGACACGCTAATAGAATAGAATAGAAAGCTTTATTACACATTTTACAAAAAAGAAAATTACATATAAATAATAAACTAATAGCTATTGCTAGGCATGGTTGTATACCGTCAGCCTAGAGTTCATCTTAAAACTTGAGAAAACAAAAAAAATAACTTACTTGCTAAAGTAAAACAAAGAAGAAGTAAACAAGTCCTGTTGTAAAGCGAGCGGACATATGTACATAATATTTTAAATTAAAAAACAAAAGCAAAAACAAGATTCTAGGTATTGTATTCACTTATAAGGAACATCCTGTACTTATAAGCCGAAACATGAAAGCAAAACAAATTTGTCCAATTTCCACTATTCAGTAAATTAATAATTTCTGCCTGGCTTAGTGCCTTCTTCCCCAGCCACCTAATTCTATATTCCTGTAAAACAGGGCATTTCCCTAAATAATGGCACATGTCCTCACGTTCTCCTAAGTTACAGAGTGTACATGACCACTGTTCCTCCGAACGCATTACATTATAATTTAAGTTAACTAGCTGCCCTCTTAGCTTGAAAATGACCTTCATAAGACCAAAACTGTTAGTATCAGATATGTAGTGACTCTCTCCAAGATCAGCAACCAGATGTTTATACAACGAATGGAAGCTCGAATATTGCCCTTTTGATATCATGTTTTCCTTAAATTTACTTTTAAAACTGGCCACTACAGTTTCTGGATTAACACCTACATAATCCAAGCTAATGTTTAGGTTTCCAAATAACTCTAAGTTTTCTTTGTGCCAATATATTCTATTCTTTATAACTGCCTCAGCTAATGCTTTGGGCAGTCTCCTTTCTGGCAAAGCTAAAACTTTCTTTATGTAATTCAAATGCAAATTTACCGTGTAACAAAAAATTGGATAAAAATTTGATTCCAGATATAAAATGTAATGAGGCGCATTTGCTGGCAGGCAAAACAACTTTCTAACAAAAAATAAATTTAACTTTTCTATTTCTTTAAAACTGAGAAAGCCCCATACCTGCCCAGCATAGCACCTGATAGTTCTTACCGCAGCATTGAATACATTTATTTTTTTGGATATTGGAATGTCTGTTTTTTTCATCAAATTAGAATATGTAGTATTTAATGCGAATTTCGCATTTTCCAATTTAACTGAAAAATGTTTTTTAAAATTTAGGAGTGGTGTAAGACCAAGTCCTAAATAGTTATAATAATTAACTGTTTGTAAAGCGTGCGTTCCCATTTTCCATTTTTCATTCCTGGCTAGCTTTCCTCCGTTTCGAAACACCATCACTTTTGTTTTTTCTAAATTTACGGATAAATTCCACATTTCACAGTACCGAACAACTTCGTCGATCATTACCTGAAGGGTTTTCGGATCTGTAGCTAATAAAACCACATCATCTGCATACATCAGACAACGAACAGCAATCCCCCCACCCTTACGCCTCCGCTGATAAATTCCGAGAGGTCATTCAAAAAAAGCGAGAACAGAGCGGGAGACAACAAGCATCCCTGCCTAACGCCAACAGACGTTCCAAATGCCCTTGTAATCCCCTTACCCGTCCAAACAGAAGCCTCTGTGTGTCTATACAAAGCTTGAAGTGTATTTATAATGCGGCACAAACGATGAAACTCAACGAATCGCTAGCAGAAACAAGGCCAAAGAGATTGGCAAAAAGAAATTTTGAAAAAATTCAAAATATGAAATGTTATATTAATTTTTCTCATATATACTTGACACGCTAATATCTCGCTTAGTATGGCGGTAAAAACAAAAAAAACTTTTTATATTACTAAAATAGTTATTTGTAAATTTGTAGGTAAAAGAAAAATACTATTATTTGCTGTAATAGATATGTATTAATAGACAAATTATCAACCCATCAACCGCTGGTGTATGCTGGCAGTTAGTTACTTTAGTTGACGTATAGATGCGCTGCTGGCGTCAGTATGTCAGTAACAGTTTTTCTTTAATAACTTCTTTAATATTGCTGCACAAACGATGAAACTTGGTGAATCGCCGGCACAAACGAGGCCAAAGAGAATAGCAAAAATAAATTTTGAAAAATCTCAAAGACAAGCGAAATCGCATGTCCAACTTCCGTCAAGTTGGTATGGCCAATTTAAAACTTAATAACATCTTCAATTTTTGAGCTAAATGGCTGAAATTTTGGGAATGGACGGCACAAACGCAGCACAAACGATTGGTAAAAAGAAATTTTCAAAAACCTCAAAAAATAAAAAGTAGCCATTCCAACTTGACATGCCAATATCTCGCCTAAAAATGCGGCACAAACGACGAAACTTGGTGAATCGCCGGCACAGACGAAGCCTAATAGAATGGTAAAAAGAAATTTTGAAAAAACTCAGAAATAAAAAGTGGCCATACCAACTTGATATGCGAATATCTCGCGTAATAATGCGGCATAAACGATGAAATTTGGCGAATCAGCGGCACAAACGAAGCCAAAGAGATTGGCAATAAGAAATTTTGAAAAAGTTCAAAAAAGAATAAGTTATATCAATTTTTGTCATATTAAATTGACATGCGAGTATTTCGCCTAAAAATGCAGCACAAACGATGAAAGTTGGTGATTCCCCGGCACAAACGAAGCCTAATAGAATGTAAAAAGGAATTTTGAAAAAACTCAAAATCAGTAAGTGGCCATACCAACCTGACATGCGAATATCTCGCGTAATAATGCGGCACAAACGATGAAACTCGAAAAATCGCTTGCAGAAACAAGGCCAAAGAGATTGGCAAAATGAAATTTTGAAAAAATTCAAGATATGAAATGTTATATTAATTTTTCTCATATTTACTTGACACGCTAATATCTCGCTTGGTATGGCGGTAAAAACGAAAAAAACTTTTTATATTACTAAAATAGTTATTTGTAAAGTTGTAGGTAAAACAAAAATACTATTATTTGCTTTAATAGATATGTATTTATAAATTATCAACCCATCAACCGCTGGTGTATGCTGGCAGTTAGTTGCTTTAGTTGACGTAGAGATGCGCTGCTGGCGTCAGTATGTCTGAAACAGTTTTTCTTTAATAACTTCTTTAATATTGCGGCACAAACGATGAAACTTGGTGAATCGCCGGCACAAACGAGGCCAAAGAGAATGGCAAAAAAAAAATTTGGAAAAATCTCAAAGACAAGCGAAATCGCATGTCCAACTTCCGTCAAGTTGGTATGGCCACTTTAAATCCTTAATAACTTTTTCAATTTTTGAGCTAAATGGCTGAAATTATGGGAAAGGACGGCACAATCGCGGCACAAACGATTGGTAAAAAGAAATTTTCAAAAAACTCAAAAAATAAAGTGGCCATTCCAAATTGACATGCCAATATCTCGCCTAAAAATGCGGCACAAACGACGAAACTTGGTGAATCGCCGGCACAGACGAAGCCTAATAGAATGGTAAAAAGAAATTTTGAAAAAACTCAGAAATAAAAAGTGGCCATACCAACTTGATATGCAAATATCTCGCGTAATAATGCGGCATAAACGATGAATATTGGCGAATCAGCGGCACAAACGAGGCCAAAAGGATTGGCAATAAGAAATTTTGAAAAAGTTCAAAAAAGAATAAGTTATATCAATTTTTGTCTTATTAAATTGACATGCGAATATCTCGCCTAAAAATGCAGCACAAACGATGGAAGTTAGTGATTCCCCGGCACAAACGAAGCCTAATAGAATGTAAAAAGGACATTTGAAAAAACTCAAAATCAATAAGTGGCCATACCAATTTGACATGCGAATATCTCGCGTAATAATGCGGCACAAACGATGAAACTCGAAAAATCGCTTGCAGATACAAGGCCAAAGAGATTGGCAAAATGAAATTTTGAAAAAATTCAAAATATGAAATGTTATATTAATTTTTCTCATATTTACTTGACACGCTAATATCTCGCTTGGTATGGCGGTAAAAACGAAAAAAACTTTTTATATTACTAAAATAATTATTTGTAAAGTTGCAGGTAAAAGAAAAATACTATTATTTGCTTTAATAGATATGTATTTATAAATTATCAACCGCTGGTGTATGATGACAGTTAGTTGCGTTAGTTGACGTAGAGATGCGCTGCTGGCGTCAGTATGTCTGTAACAGTTTTTCTTTAATAACTTCTTTAATATTGCGGCACAAACGATGAAACTTGGTGAATCGCCGGCACAAACGAGGCCAAAGAGAATGGCAAAAAAAAATTTTGAAAAATCTCAAAGACAAGCGAAATCGCATGTCCAACTTCCGTCAAGTTGGTATGGCCACTTTAAATCCTTAATAACTTTTTCAATTTTTGAGCTAAATGGCTGAAATTATGGGAAAGGACGGCACAATCGCGGCACAAACGATTGGTACAAAGAAATTTTCAAAAAACTCAAAAAATAAAAAGTGGCCAAACCAAATTGACATGCGAATATCTCGCGTAATAATGCGGCACAAACGATAAAACTCAACGAATCGCTAGCAGAAACCAGGCCAAAGAGATTGGCAAAAAGAAATTTTGAAAAAATTCAAAATATGAAACTTATATTAAATTTTCTCATATTTACTTGACACGCTAATATCTCGCTTAGTATGGCGGTAAAAACGAAAAAAATTTGTATATTACTAAAATAGTTATTTGTAAATTTGTAGGTAAAAGAAAAATACTATTATTTGCTGTAATAGATATGTATTTATAGACAAATTATCAACCCATCAACCGCTGGTGTATGCTGGCAGTTAGTTACTTTAGTTGACGTAGAGATGCGCTGCTGGCGTCAGTATGTCAGTAACAGTTTTTCTTTAATAACTTCTTTAATATTGCGGCACAAACGATGAAACTTGGTGAATCCCCGGCACAAACGAGGCCAAAGAGAATGGCCAAAAAAAATTTAGAAAAATCTCAAATACAAGCGAAATCGCATGTCCAACTTCCGTCAAGTTGGTATGGCCACTTTAAAACTTAATAACATTTTCAATTTTTGAGCTAAATGGCTGAAGTTTTGGGAAAGGACGGCACAAACGCAGCACAAACGATTGGTAAAAAGAAATTTTCAAAAACCTCAAAAAATAAAAAGTGGCCATTCCAATTTGACATGCCAATATCTCGCCTAAAAATGCGGCACAAACGATGAAATTTGGCGAATCAGCGGCACAAACGAGGCTAAAGAGATTCGCAAAAAGAAATTTTGAAAAAGTTCAAAAAATAAAGTTATATCAATTTTTGTCATATTAAATTGACATGCGAATATCTCGCCTAAATATGCGGCACAAACGATGAAACTTGGTGAATTGCCGGCACAAACGAAGCTTAAACGAATGGTAAAACAAAATTTTGAAAAAACTCAAAAATAAAAAGTGGCCATACCAAATTGACATGCGAATATCTCGCGTAATAATGCGGCAAAAACGATGAAACTCGAAGAAACGCTAGCAGAAACAAGGCCAAAGAGATTGGCAAAAAGAAATTTTGAAAAAATTCAAAATATGAAACTTATATTAAATTTTCTCATATTTACTTGACACGCTAATATCTCGCTTAGTATGGCGGTAAAAACGAAAAGAATTTTTACATTACTAAAATAGTTATTTGTAAATTTGTAGGTAAAAGAAAAATACTATTATTTGCTGTAATAGATATGTATTTATAGACAAATTATCAACCCATCAACCGCTGCTGTTTGCTGGCAGTTAGTTACTTTAGTTGACGTAGAGATGCGCTGCTGGCGTCAGTATGTCAGTAACAGTTTTTCTTTAATAACTTCTTTAATATTGCGGCACTAACGATGAAACTTGGTGAATCCCCGGCACAAACGAGGCCAAAGAGAATGGCCAAAAAAATTTAGAAAAATCACAAATATAAGCGAAATCGCATGTCCAACTTCCGTCAAGTTGGTATGGCCACTTTAAAACTTAATAACATGTTCAATTTTTGAGCTAAATGGCTGAAATTTTGGGAAAGGACGGCACAAACGCAGCACAAACGATTGGTAAAAAGAAATTTTCAAAAACCTCAAAAAATAAAAAGTGGTTATTCCAACTTGACATGCCAATATCTCGCCTAAAAATGCGGCACAAACGATGAAACTTGGTGAATCGCTGGCACAAACGAAGCCTAAATGAATGGTAAAAAGAAATTTTAAAAAAACTCAAAAATAAAAAGTGGCCATACCAAATTGACATGCGAATATCTCGCGTAATAATGCCGCACAAACGATGAAATTTGGCAAATCAGCGGCACAAACGAGGCCAAACAGATTGGCAATAAGAAATTTTAAAAAAGTTCAAAAAAGAAAAAGTTATATCAATTTTTGTCATATTAAATTGACATGCGAATATCTCGCTTGGTATGGCGGTAAAAACGAAAAAAACTTTTTATATTACTAAAATTGTTATTTGTAAAGTTGTAGGTAAAAGGAAAATACTATTATTTGCTTTAATAGATATGTATTTATAAATTATCAACCCATCAACCGCTGGTGTATGCTGGCAGTTAGTTACTTTAGTTGACGTAGAGATGCGCTGCTGGCGTCAGTATGTCAGTAACAGTTTTTCTTTAATAACTTCTTTAATATTGCGGCACAAACGATGAAACTTGGTGAATCCCCGGCACAAACGAGGTCAGAGAGAATGGCCAAAAAAAATTTAGAAAAATCTCAAATACAAGCGAAATCGCATGTCCAACTTCCGTCAAGTTGGTATGGCCACTTTAAATCCTTAATAACTTTTCAATTTTTGAGCTAAATGGCTGATATTTTGGGACTGGACGGCACAAACGCGGCACAAACGATTGGTAAAAAGAAATTTTCAAAAACCTCAAAAAATAAAAAGTGGCCAATCCAAATTGACATGCCAATATCTCGCCTAAAAATGCGGCACAAACGATGAAACTTGGTGAATCGCTGGCACAACCGAAGCCTAAAAGAAGGGTAAAATGAAATTTTGAAAAAACTGAAAAATAAAAAGTGACCATACCAACTTGATATGCGAATATCACGCTTAATAATGCGGCACGAACGATGAAATTTGGCGAATCAGCGGTACAAATGAGGCCAAAGAGATTGGCAAAATGAAATTTTGAAAAAGTTCAAAAAAAAGTTATATCAATTTTTGTCATATTAAATTGACATGCGAATATCTCGCCTAAAAATGAAGCATGAACGATGAAACTTGGTGACTCCCCCGCACAAACGAAGCCTAATAGAATAGTAAAAAGAAATTTTGAAAAAACTCAAAAATAAAAAGTGGCCATACCAACTTGACATGCAAATATCTTGCGTAATAATGCGGCATAAACGATGAAACTCGAAAAATCGCTTGCAGAAACAAGGCCAAAGAGATTGGCAAAATGAAATTTCGAAAAAATTCAAAATATGAAATGTTATATTAATTTTTCTCATATTTACTTGACACGGTAATAGAATAGAATAGAAAGCTTTATTACACATTTTACAAAAAAGAAAATTACATATAAATAATAAACTAATAGCTATTGCTAGGCATGGTTGTATACCGTCAGCCTAGAGTTCATCTTAAAACTTGAGAAAACAAAAAAAATAACTTACTTGCTAAAGTAAAACAAAGAAGAAGTAAACAAGTCCTGTTGTAAAGCGAGCGGACATATGTACATAATATTTTAAATTAAAAAACAAAAGCAAAAACAAGATTCTAGGTATTGTATTCACTTATAAGGAACATCCTGTACTTATAAGCCGAAACATGAAAGCAAAACAAATTTGTCCAATTTCCACTATTCAGTAAATTAATAATTTCTGCCTGGCTTAGTGCCTTCTTCCCCAGCCACCTAATTCTATATTCCTGTAAAACAGGGCATTTCCCTAAATAATGGCACATGTCCTCACGTTCTCCTAAGTTACAGAGTGTACATGACCACTGTTCCTCCGAACGCATTACATTATAATTTAAGTTAACTAGCTGCCCTCTTAGCTTGAAAATGACCTTCATAAGACCAAAACTGTTAGTATCAGATATGTAGTGACTCTCTCCAAGATCAGCAACCAGATGTTTATACAACGAATGGAAGCTCGAATATTGCCCTTTTGATATCATGTTTTCCTTAAATTTACTTTTAAAACTGGCCACTACAGTTTCTGGATTAACACCTACATAATCCAAGCTAATGTTTAGGTTACCAAATAACTCTAAGTTTTCTTTGTGCCAATATATTCTATTCTTTATAACTACCTCAGCTAATGCTTTGGGCAGTCTCCTTTCTGGCAAAGCTAAAACTTTCTTTATGTAATTCAAATGCAAATTTACCGTGTAACAAAAAATTGGATAAAAATTTGATTCCAGATATAAAATGTAATGAGGCGCATTTACTGGCAGGCAAAACAACTTTCTAACAAAAAATAAATTTAACTTTTCTATTTCTTTAAAACTGAGAAAGCCCCATACCTGCCCAGCATAGCACATGATAATTCTTACCGCAGCATTGAATACATTTATTTTTTTGGATATTGGAATGTCTGTTTTTTTCATCAAATTAGAATATGTAGTATTTAATGCGAATTTCGCATTTTCCAATTTAACTGAAAAATGTTTTTTAAAATTTAGGAGTGGTGTAAGACCAAGTCCTAAATAGTTATAATAATTAACTGTTTGTAAAGCGTGCGTTCCCATTTTCCATTTTTCATTCCTGGCTAGCTTTCCTCCGTTTCGAAACACCATCACTTTTGTTTTTTCTAAATTTACGGATAAATTCCACATTTCACAGTACCGAACAACTTCGCCGATCATTAACTGAAGGGTTTTCGGATCTGTAGCTAATAAAACCACATCATCTGCATACATCAGACAACGAACAGCAATCCCCCCACCCTACCGCCTCAGTTGATAAATTCCGAGAGGTCATTCAAAAAAAGCGAGAACAGAGCGGGAGACAACAAGCATCCCTGCCTAACGCCAACAGACGTTCCAAATGCCCTTGTAATCCCCTTACCCGTCCAATCAGAAGCCTCTGTGTGTCTATACAAAGCTTGAAGTGTATTTATAATGCGGCACAAACGATGAAACTCAACGAATCGCTAGCAGAAACAAGGCCAAAGAGATTGGCAAAAAGAAATTTTGAAAAAATTCAAAATATGAAATGTTATATTAATTTTTCTCATATATACTTGACACGCTAATATCTCGCTTAGTATGGCGGTAAAAACAAAAAAAACTTTTTATATTACTAAAATAGTTATTTGTAAATTTGTAGGTAAAAGAAAAATACTATTATTTGCTTTAATAGATATGTATTAATAAACAAATTATCAACCCATCAACCGCTGGTGTATGCTGGCAGTTAGTTACTTTAGTTGACGTATAGATGCGCTGCTGGCGTCAGTATGTCAGTAACAGTTTTTCTTTAATAACTTCTTTAATATTGCTGCACAAACGATGAAACTTGGTGAATCGCCGGCACAAACGAGGCCAAAGAGAATAGCAAAAAAAAATTTTGAAAAATCTCAAAGACAAGCGAAATCGCATGTCCAACTTCCGTCAAGTTGGTATGGCCAATTTAAAACTTAATAACATCTTCAATTTTTGAGCTAAATGGCTGAAATTTTGGGAAAGGACGGCACAAACGCAGCACAAACGATTGGTAAAAAGAAATTTTCAAAAACCTCAAAAAATAAAAAGTAGCTATTCCAACTTGACATGCCAATATCTCGCCTAAAAATGCGGCACAAACGACGAAACTTGGTGAATCGCCGGCACAGACGAAGCCTAATAGAATGGTAAAAAGAAATTTTGAAAAAACTCAGAAATAAAAAGTGGCCATACCAACTTGATATGCGAATATCTCGCGTAATAATGCGGCATAAACGATGAAATTTGGCGAATCAGCGGCACAAACGAAGCCAAAGAGATTGGCAATAAGAAATTTTGAAAAAGTTCAAAAAAGAATAAGTTATATCAATTTTTGTCATATTAAATTGACATGCGAGTATCTCGCCTAAAAATGCAGCACAAACGATGAAAGCTGGTGATTCCCCGGCACAAACGAAGCCTAATAGAATGTAAAAAGGAATTTTGAAAAAACTCAAAATCAGTAAGTGGCCATACCAACTTGACATGCGAATATCTCGCGTAATAATGCGGCACAAACGATGAAACTCGAAAAATCGCTTGCAGAAACAAGGCCAAAGAGATTGGCAAAATGAAATTTTGAAAAAATTCAAGATATGAAATGTTATATTAATTTTTCTCATATTTACTTGACACGCTAATATCTCGCTTGGTATGGCGGTAAAAACGAAAAAAACTTTTTATATTACTAAAATAGTTATTTGTAAAGTTGTAGGTAAAACAAAAATACTATTATTTGCTTTAATAGATATGTATTTATAAATTATCAACCCATCAACCGCTGGTGTTTGCTGGCAGTTAGTTGCTTTAGTTGACGTAGAGATGCGCTGCTGGCGTCAGTATGTCTGAAACAGTTTTTCTTTAATATCTTCTTTAATATTGCGGCACAAACGATGAAACTTGGTGAATCGCCGGCACAAACGTGGCCATAGAGAATGGCAAAAAAAAATTTGGAAAAATCTCAAAGACAAGCGAAATCGCATGTCCAACTTCCGTCAAGTTGGTATGGCCACTTTAAATCCTTAATAACTTTTTCAATTTTTGACCTAAATGGCTGAAATTATGGGAAAGGACGGCACAATCGCGGCACAAAGGATTGGTAAAAAGAAATTTTCAAAAAACTCAAAAAATAAAAAGTGGCCATTCCAAATTGACATGCCAATATCTCGCCTAAAAATGCGGCACAAACGACGAATCTTGGTGAATCGCCGGCACAGACGAAGCCTAATAGAATGGTAAAAAGAAATTTTGAAAAAACTCAGAAATAAAAAGTGGCCATTCCAACTTGATATGCGAATATCTCGCGTAATAATGCGGCATAAACGATGAAATTTGGCGAATCAGCGGCACAAACGAGGCCAAAAGGATTGGCAATAAGAAATTTTGAAAAAGTTCAAAAAAGAATAAGTTATATCAATTTTTGTCATATTAAATTGACATGCGAATATCTCGCCTAAAAATGCAGCACAAACGATGGAAGTTGGTGATTCCCCGGCACAAACGAAGCCTAATAGAATGTAAAAAGGAATTTTGAAAAAACTCAAAATCAATAAGTGGCCATACCAAATTGACATGCGAATATCTCGCGTAATAATGCGGCACAAACGATTAAACTCGAAAAATCGCTTGCAGATACAAGGCCAAAGAGATTGGCAAAATGAAATTTTGAAAAAATTCAAAATATGAAATGTTATATTAATTTTTCTCATATTTACTTGACACGCTAATATCTCGCTTGGTATGGCGGTAAAAACGAAAAAAACTTTTTATATTACTAAAATAATTATTTGTAAAGTTGCAGGTAAAAGAAAAATACTATTATTTGCTTTAATAGATATGTATTTATAAATTATCAACCGCTGGTGTATGCTGACAGTTAGTTGCTTTAGTTGACGTAGAGATGCGCTGCTGTCGTCAGTATGTCTGTAACAGTTTTTCTTTAATAACTTCTTTAATATTGCTGCACAAACGATGAAACTTGGTGAATCGCCGGCACAAACGGGGCCAAAGAGAATAGCAAAAAAGAAATTTGGAAAAATCTCAAAGACAAGCGAAATCGCATGTCCAACTTCCGTCAAGTTGGTATGGCCACTTTAAAACTTAATAACATTTTCAATTTTTGAGCTAAATGGCTGAAATTATGGGAAAGGACGGCACAATCGCGGCACAAACGATTGGTAAAAAGAAATTTTCAAAAAACTCAAAAAATAAAATGTGGCCATTCCAAATTGACATGCCAATATCTCGCCTAAAAATGCGGCACAAACGACGAAACTTGGTGAATCGCCGGCACAGACGAAGCCTAATAGAATAATAAAAAGAAATTTTGAAAAACCCCAAAATCAAAAAGTGGCCAAACCAACTTGACATGCGAATATCTCGCGTAATAATGCGGCACAAACGATAAAACTCAACGAATCGCTAGCAGAAACAAGGCCAAAGAGATTGGCAAAAAGAAATTTTGAAAAAATTCAAAATATGAAATGTTATATTAATTATTCTCATATATACTTGACACGCTAATATCTCGCTTAGTATGGCGGTAAAAAGAAAAAAAACTTTTTATATTACTAAATTAGTTATTTGTAAATTTGTAGGTAAAAGAAAAATACTATTATTTGCTGTAATAGATATGTATTAATAGACAAATTATCAACCCATCAACCGCTGGTGTATGCTGGCAGTTAGTTACTTTAGTTGACGTATAGATGCGCTGCTAGCGTCAGTATGTCAGTAACAGTTTTTCTTTAATAACTTCTTTAATATTGCTGCACAAACGATGAAACTTGGTGAATCGCCGGCACAAACGGGGCCAAAGAGAATAGCAAAAAAGAAATTTGGAAAAATCTCAAAGACAAGCGAAATCGCATGTCCAACTTCCGTCAAGTTGGTATGGCCACTTTAAAACTTAATAACATTTTCAATTTTTGAGCTAAATGGCTGAAATTTTGGGAAAGAACGGCACAAACGCAGCACAAACGATTGGTAAAAAGAAATTTTCAAAAACCTCAAAAAATAAAAAGTGGCCATTCCAACTTGACATGCCAATATCTCGCCTAAAAATGCGGCACAAACGATGAAATTTGGCGAATCAGCGGCACAAACGAGGCTAAAGAGATTCGCATAAAGAAATTTTGAAAAAGTTAAAAAAAAAAAGTTATATCAATTTTTGTCATTTTAAATTGACATGCGAATATCTCGCCTAAATATGCGGCACAAACGATGAAACTTGGTGAATCGCCGGCACAAACGAAGCTTAAACGAATGGTAAAACGAAATTTTGAAAAAAAAATAAATAAAAAGTGGCCATACCAAATTGACATGCGAATATCTCGCGTAATAATGCGGCAAAAACGATGAAACTCGAAGAATCGCTAGCAGAAACAAGGCCAAAGAGATTGGCAAAAAGAAATTTTGAAAAAATTCAAAATATGAAACTTATATTAAATTTTCTCATATTTACTTGACACCCTAATATCTCGCTTAGTATGGCGGTAAAAACGAAAAAAATTTGTATATTACTAAAATAGTTATTTGTAAATTTGTAGGTAAAAGAAAAATACTATTATTTGCTGTAATAGATATGTATTTATAGACAAATTATCAACCCATCAACCGCTGTTGTATGCTGGCAGTTAGTTACTTTAGTTGACGTAGAGATGCGCTGCTGGCGTCAGTATGTCAGTAACAGTTTTTCTTTAATAACTTCTTTAATATTGCGGCACAAACGATGAAACTTGGTGAATCCCCGGCACAAACGAGGCGAAAGAGAATGGCCAAAAAAAATTTAGAAAAATCTCAAATACAAGCGAAATCGCATGTCCAACTTCCGTCAAGTTGGTATGGCCACTTTAAAACTTAATAACATTTTCAATTTTTGAGCTAAATGGCTGAAGTTTTGGGAAAGGACGGCACAAACGCAGCACAAACGATTGGTAAAAAGAAATTTTCAAAAACCTCAAAAAATAAAAAGTGGCCATTCCAACTTGACATGCCAATATCTCGCCTAAAAATGCGGCACAAACGATGAAACTTGGTGAATTGCCGGCACAAACGAAGCTTAAACGAATGGTAAAACAAAATTTTGAAAAAACTCAAAAATAAAAAGTGGCCATACCAAATTGACATGCCAATATCTCGCCTAAAAATGCGGCACAAACGATGAAATTTGGCGAATCAGCGGCACAAACGAGGCTAAAGAGATTCGCAAAAAGAAATTTTGAAAAAGTTCAAAAAAAAAAGTTATATCAATTTTTGTCATATTAAATTGAAATGCGAATATCTCGCCTAAAAATGCAGCACAAACGATGGAAGTTGGTGATTCCCCGGCACAAACGAAGCCTAATAGAATGTAAAAAGGAATTTTGAAAAAACTCAAAATCAATAAGTGGCCATACCAAATTGACATGCGAATATCTCGCGTAATAATGCGGCACAAACGATTAAACTCGAAAAATCGCTTGCAGATACAAGGCCAAAGAGATTGGCAAAAAGAAATTTTGAAAAAATTCAAAATATGAAACTTATATTAAATTTTCTCATATTTACTTGACACCCTAATATCTCGCTTAGTATGGCGGTAAAAACGAAAAAAATTTGTATATTACTAAAATAGTTATTTGTAAATTTGTAGGTAAAAGAAAAATACTATTATTTGCTGTAATAGATATGTATTTATAGACAAATTATCAACCCATCAACCGCTGGTGTATGCTGGCAGTTAGTTACTTTAGTTGACGTAGAGATGCGCTGCTGGCGTCAGTATGTCAGTAACAGTTTTTCTTTAATAACTTCTTTAATATTGCGGCACAAACGATGAAACTTGGTGAATCCCCGGCACAAACGAGGCCAAAGAGAATGGCCAAAAAAAATTTAGAAAAATCTCAAATACAAGCGAAATCGCATGTCCAACTTCCGTCAAGTTGGTATGGCCACTTTAAAACTTAATAACATTTTCAATTTTTGAGCTAAATGGCTGAAGTTTTGGGAAAGGACGGCACAAACGCAGCACAAACGATTGGTAAAAAGAAATTTTCAAAAACCTCAAAAAATAAAAAGTGGCCATTCCAACTTGACATGCCAATATCTCGCCTAAAAATGCGGCACAAACGATGAAACTTGGTGAATTGCCGGCACAAACGAAGCTTAAACGAATGGTAAAACAAAATTTTGAAAAAACTCAAAAATAAAAAGTGGCCATACCAAATTGACATGCCAATATCTCGCCTAAAAATGCGGCACAAACGATGAAATTTGGCGAATCAGCGGCACAAACGAGGCTAAAGAGATTCGCAAAAAGAAATTTTGAAAAAGTTCAAAAAAAAAAGTTATATCAATTTTTGTCATATTAAATTGAAATGCGAATATCTCGCCTAAAAATGCAGCACAAACGATGGAAGTTGGTGATTCCCCGGCACAAACGAAGCCTAATAGAATGTAAAAAGGAATTTTGAAAAAACTCAAAATCAATAAGTGGCCATACCAATTTGACATGCGAATATCTCGCGTAATAATGCGGCACAAACGATGAAACTCGAAAAATCGCTTGCAGATACAAGGCTAAAGAGATTGGCAAAATGAAATTTTGAAAAAATTCAAAATATGAAATGTTATATTAATTTTTCTCATATTTACTTGACACGCTAATATCTCGCTTGGTATGGCGGTAAAAACGAAAAAAACTTTTTATATTACTAAAATAATTATTTGTAAAGTTGCAGGTAAAAGAAAAATACTATTATTTGCTTTAATAGATATGTATTTATAAATTATCAACCGCTGGTGTATGCTGACAGTTAGTTGCGTTAGTTGACGTAGAGATGCGCTGCTGGCGTCAGTATGTCTGTAATAGTTTTTCTTTAATAACTTCTTTAATATTGCGGCACAAACGATGAAACTTGGTGAATCGCCGGCACAAACGAGGCCAAAGAGAATGGCAAAAAAAATTTTGAAAAATCTCAAAGACAAGCGAAATCGCATGTCCAACTTCCGTCAAGTTGGTATGGCCACTTTAAATCCTTAATAACTTTTTCAATTTTTGAGCTAAATGGCTGAAATTATGGGAAAGGACGGCACAATCGCGGCACAAACGATTGGTAAAAAGAAATTTTCAAAAAACTCAAAAAATAAAATGTGGCCATTCCAAATTGACATGCCAATATCTCGCCTAAAAATGCGGCACAAACGACGAAACTTGGTGAATCGCCGGCACAGACGAAGCCTAATAGAATGGTAAAAAGAAATTTTGAAAAACCCCAAAATCAAAAAGTGGTCAAATCAACTTGACATGCGAATATCTCGCGTAATAATGCGGCACAAACGATAAAACTCAACGAATCGATAGCAGAAACAAGGCCAAAGAGATTGGCAAAAAGAAATTTTGAAAAAATTTAAAATATGAAATGTTATATTAATTTTTCTCTTATATACTTGACACGCTAATATCTCGCTTAGTATGGCGGTAAAAACAAAAAAAACTTTTTATATTACTAAAATAGTTATTTGTAAATTTGTAGGTAAAAGAAAAATACTATTATTTGCTGTAATAGATATGTATTAATAGACAAATTATCAACCCATCAACCGCTGGTGTATGCTGGCAGTTAGTTACTTTAGTTGACGTATAGATGCGCTGCTAGCGTCAGTATGTCAGTAACAGTTTTTCTTTAATAACTTCTTTAATATTGCTGCACAAACGATGAAACTTGGTGAATCGCCGGCACAAACGGGGCCAAAGAGAATAGCAAAAAAGAAATTTGGAAAAATCTCAAAGACAAGCGAAATCGCATGTCCAACTTCCGTCAAGTTGGTATGGCCACTTTAAATCCTTAATAACTTTTCAATTTTTGAGCTAAATGGCTGATATTTTGGGACTGGACGGCACAAACGCGGCACAAACGATTGGTAAAAAGAAATTTTCAAAAACCTCAAAAAATAAAAAGTGGCCAATCCAAATTGACATGCCAATATCTCGCCTAAAAATGCGGCACAAACGATGAAACTTGGTGAATCGCTGGCACAACCGAAGCCTAAAAGAAGGGTAAAATGAAATTTTGAAAAAACTGAAAAATAAAAAGTGACCATACCAACTTGATATGCGAATATCACGCTAAATAATGCGGCACGAACGATGAAATTTGGCGAATCAGCGGCACAAATGAGGCCAAAGAGATTGGCAAAATGAAATTTTGAAAAAGTTCAAAAAAAAGTTATATCAATTTTTGTCATATTAAATTGACATGCGAATATCTCGCCTAAAAATGAAGCATGAACGATGAAACTTGGTGACTCCCCCGCACAAACGAAGCCTAATAGAATAGTAAAAAGAAATTTTGAAAAAACTCAAAAATAAAAAGTGGCCATACCAACTTGACATGCAAATATCTTGCGTAATAATGCGGCATAAACGATGAAACTCGAAAAATCGCTTGCAGAAACAAGGCCAAAGAGATTGGCAAAATGAAATTTCGAAAAAATTCAAAATATGAAATGTTATATTAATTTTTCTCATATTTACTTGACACGCTAATAGAATAGAATAGAAAGCTTTATTACACATTTTACAAAAAAGAAAATTACATATAAATAATAAACTAATAGCTATTGCTAGGAATGGTTGTATACCGTCAGCCTAGAGTTCATCTTAAAACTTGAGAAAACAAAAAAAATAACTTACTTGCTAAAGTAAAACAAAGGAGAAGTAAACAAGTCCTGTTGTAAAGCGAGCGGACAAATGTACATAATATTTTAAATTAAAAAACAAAAGCAAAAACAAGATTCTAGGTATTGTATTCACTCATAAGGAACATCCTGTACTTATAAGCCGAAACATGAAAGCAAAACAAATTTGTCCAATTTCCACTATTCAGTAAATTAATAATTTCTGCCTGGCTTAGTGCCTTCTTCCCCAGCCACCTAATTCTATATTCCTGTAAAACAGGGCATTTCCCTAAATAATGGCACATGTCCTCACGTTCTCCTAAGTTACAGAGTGTACATGACCACTGTTCCTCCGAACGCATTACATTATAATTTAAGTTAACTAGCTGCCCTCTTAGCTTGAAAATGACCTTCATAAGACCAAAACTGTTAGTATCAGATATGTAGTGACTCTCTCCAAGATCAGCAACCAGATGTTTATACAACGAATGGAAGCTCGAATATTGCCCTTTTGATATCATGTTTTCCTTAAATTTACTTTTAAAACTGGCCACTACAGTTTCTGGATTAACACCTACATAATCCAAGCTAATGTTTAGGTTACCAAATAACTCTAAGTTTTCTTTGTGCCAATATATTCTATTCTTTATAACTACCTCAGCTAATGCTTTGGGCAGTCTCCTTTCTGGCAAAGCTAAAACTTTCTTTATGTAATTCAAATGCAAATTTACCGTGTAACAAAAAATTGGATAAAAATTTGATTCCAGATATAAAATGTAATGAGGCGCATTTACTGGCAGGCAAAACAACTTTCTAACAAAAAATAAATTTAACTTTTCTATTTCTTTAAAACTGAGAAAGCCCCATACCTGCCCAGCATAGCACATGATAGTTCTTACCGCAGCATTGAATACATTTATTTTTTTGGATATTGGAATGTCTGTTTTTTTCATCAAATTAGAATATGTAGTATTTAATGCGAATTTCGCATTTTCCAATTTAACTGAAAAATGTTTTTTAAAATTTAGGAGTGGTGTAAGACCAAGTCCTAAATAGTTATAATAATTAACTGTTTGTAAAGCGTGCGTTCCCATTTTCCATTTTTCATTCCTGCCTAGATTTCCTCCGTTTCGAAACACCATCACTTTTGTTTTTTCTAAATTTACGGATAAATTCCACATTTCACAGTACCGAACAACTTCGTCGATCATTAACTGAAGGGTTTTCGGATCTGGAGCTAATAAAACCACATCATCTGCATACATCAGACAACGAACAGCAATCCCCCCCACCCTGACGCCCCCGTTGATAAATTCCGAGAGGTCATTCAAAAAAAGCGAGAACAGAGCGGGAGACAACAAGCATCCCTGCCTAACGCCAACAGACGTTCCAAATGCCCTTGTAAACCCCTTACCCGTCCAAACAGAAGCCTCTGTGTGTCTATACAAAGCTTGAAGTGTATTTATAATGCGGCACAAACGATGAAACTCAACGAATCACTAGCAGAAACAAGGCCAAAGAGATTGGCAAAAAGAAATTTTGAAAAAATTCAAAATATGAAATGTTATATTAATTTTTCTCATATATACTTGACACGCTAATATCTCGCTTAGTATGGCGGTAAAAACAAAAAAAAATTTATATTACTAAAATAGTTATTTGTAAATTTGTAGGTAAAAGAAAAATACTATTATTTGCTGTAATAGATATGTATTAATAGACAAATTATCAACCCATCAACCGCTGGTGTATGCTGGCAGTTAGTTACTTTAGTTGACGTATAGATGCGCTGCTGGCGTCAGTATGTCAGTAACAGTTTTTCTTTAATAACTTCTTTAATATTGCTGCACAAACGATGAAACTTGGTGAATCGCCGGCACAAACGAGGCCAAAGAGAATAGCAAAAAAAAATTTTGAAAAATCTCAAAGACAAGCGAAATCGCATGTCCAACTTCCGTCAAGTTGGTATGGCCAATTTAAAACTTAATAACATCTTCAATTTTTGAGCTAAATGGCTGAAATTTTGGGAAAGGACGGCACAAACGCAGCACAAACGATTGGTAAAAAGAAATTTTCAAAAACCTTAAAAAATAAAAAGTGGCCATTTTAACTTGACATGCCAATATCTCGCCTAAAAATGCGGCACAAACGACGAAACTTGGTGAATCGCCGGCACAGACGAAGCCTAATAGAATGGTAAAAAGAAATTTTGAAAAAACTCGGAAATAAAAAGTGTCCATACCAATTTGATATGCGAATATCTCGCGTAATAATGCGGCATAAACGATGAAATTTGGCGAATCAGCGGCACAAACGAGGCCAAAGAGATTGGCAATAAGAAATTTTGAAAAAGTTCAAAAAACAATAAGTTATATCAATTTTTGTCATATTAAATTTACATGCGAATATCTCGCCTAAAAATGCAGCACAAACGATGAAAGTTGGTGATTCCCCGGAACAAACGAAGCCTAATAGAATGTAAAAAGGAATTTTGAAAAAACTCAAAATCAATAAGTGGCCATACCAACTTGACATGCGAATATCTCGCGTAATAATGCGGCACAAACGATGAAACTCGAAAAATCGCTTGCAGAAACAAGGCCAAAGAGATTGGCAAAATGAAATTTTGAAAAATATCAAAATATGAAATGTTATATTATTTTTCTCATATTTACTTGACACGCTAATATCTCGCTTGGTATGGCGGTAAAAACGAAAAAAACTTTTTATATTACAAAATAATTATTTGTAAAGTTGTAGGTAAAAGAAAAATACTATTATTTGCTTTAATAGATATGTATTTATAAATTATCAACCGCTGGTGTATGCTGGCAGTTAGTTGCTTTAGTTGACGTAGAGATGCGCTGCTGTCGTCAGTATGTCTGTAACAGTTTTTCTTTAATATTGCGGCACAAACGATGAAACTTGCTGAATCGCCGGCACAAACGAGGCCAAAGAGAATGGCAAAAAAAAAATTTTGAAAAATCTCAAAGACAAGCGAAATCGCATGTCCAACTTCCGTATGGCCACTTTAAAACTTAATAACATTTTCAATTTTTGAGCAAAATGGCTGAAATTTTGGGAAAGGTCGGCACAAACGCAGCACAAACGATTGGTAAAATGAAATTTTCAAAAACCTCAAAAAATAAAAAGTGGCCATTCCAACTTGACATGCCAATATCTCGCCTAAAAATGCGGCACAAACGATGAAACTTGGTGAATCGCTGGCACAAAGGAAGCCTAAATGAATGGTAAAATGGAATTTAAAAAAAACTCAAAAATAAAAAGTGGCCATACCAACTTGACATGCGAATATCTAGCCTAATAATGCGGCACAAACGATGATATTTGGCGAATCAGCGGCACAAACGAGGCTAAAGAGATTCGCAAAAAGAAATTTTGAAAAAGTTCAAAAAAAAAAGTTATATCAATTTTTGTCATATTAAATTGAAATGCGAATATCTCGCCTAAATATGCGGCACAAACGATGAAACTTGGTGAAACGCCGGCATAAACGAAGCCTAAACGAATGGTAAAACGAAATTTTGAAAAAACTCAAAAATAAAAAGTGGCCATACCAAATTGACATGCGAATATCTCGCGTAATAATGCGCCACAAACGATGAAATTTGGCAAATCAGCGGCACAAATGAGGCCAAAGAGATTGGCAATAAAAAATTTTAAAAAAGTTCAAAAAAGAAAAAGTTATATCAATTTTTGTCATATTAAATTGACATGCGAATATCTCGCTTGGTATGGCGGTAAAAACGAAAAAAAATTTTATATTACTAAAATAGTTATTTGTAAAGTTGTAGGTAAAAGGAAAATACTATTATTTGCTTTAATAGATATGTATTTATAAATTATCAACCCATCAACCGCTGGTGTATGCTGGCAGTTAGTTGCTTTAGTTGACGTAGAGATGCGCTGCTGGCGTCAGTATGTCAGTAACAGTTTTTCTTTAATAACTTCTTTAATATTGCGGCACAAACGATGAAACTTGGTGAATCGCCGGCACAAACGAGGCCAAAGAGAATGGCAAATAAAAATTTTGAAAAATCTCAAAGACAAGCGAAAAAGCATGTCCAACTTCCGTCAAGTTGGTATGGCCACTTTAAATCCTTAATAACTTTTTCAATTTTTCAGTTAAATGGCTGAAATTATGGGAAAGGACGGCACAATCGCGGCACAAACGATTGGTAAAAAGAAATTTTCAAAAAACTCAAAAAATAATAAGTGGCCATTCCAATTTGACATGCCAATATCTCGCCTAAAATGCGGCACAAACGACGAAACTTGGTGAATCGCCGGCACAGACGAAGCCTAATAGAATGGTAAAAAGAAATTTTGAAAAAACCTAAAATCAAAAAGTGGCCAAACCAACTTGACATGCGAATATCTCGCGTAATAATGCGGCACAAACGATGAAACTCAACGAATCGCTAGCAGAAACAAGACCAAAGAGATTGGCAAAAAGAAATTTTGAAAAAATTTAAAATATGAAATGTTATATTAATTTTTCTCATATATACTTGACACGCTAATATCTCGCTTAGTATGGCGGTAAAAACAAAAAAAACTTTTTATATTACTAAAATAGTTATTTGTAAATTTGTAGGTAAAAGAAAAATACTATTATTTGCTGTAATAGATATGTATTAATAGACAAATTATCAACCCATCAACCGCTGGTGTATGCTGTCAGTTAGTTACTTTAGTTGACGTATAGATGCGCTGCTGGCGTCAGTATGTCAGTAACAGTTTTTTTTTAATAACTTCTTTAATATTGCTGCTCAAACGATGAAACTTGGTGAATCGCCGGCACAAACGAGGCCAAAGAGAATAGCAAAAAAAAATTTTGAAAAAACTCAGAAATAAAAAGTGGCCATTCCAATTTGATATGCGAATATCTCGCGTAATAATGCGGCATAAACGATGAAATTTGGCGAATCAGCGGCACAAACGAGGCCAAAGAGATTGGCAATAAGAAATTTTGAAAAGTTCAAAAAAGAATAAGTTATATCAATTTTTGTCATATTAAATTGACATGCGAATATCTCGCCTAAAAATGCAGCACAAACGATGAAAGTTGGTGATTCCCCGGAACAAACGAAGCCTAATAGAATGAAAAAAGGAATTTTGAAAAAACTCAAAATCAATAAGTGGCCATACCAACTTGACATGCGAATATCTCGCGTAATAATGCGGCACAAACGATGAAACTCGAAAAATCGCTTGCAGAAACAAGGCCAAAGAGATTGGCAAAATGAAATTTTGAAAAAATTTAAAATATGAAATGTTATATTAATTTTTCTCATATTTACTTGACACGCTAATATCTCGCTTGGTATGGCGGTAAAAACGAAAAAACCTTTTTATATTACTAAAATAGTTATTTGTAAAGTTGTAGGTAAAACAAAAATACTATTATTTGCTTTAATAGATATGTATTTATAAATTATCAACCGCTGGTGTATGCTGGCAGTTAGTTGCTTTAGTTGACGTAGAGATGCGCTGCTGTCGTCAGTATGTCTGTAACAGTTTTTCTTTAATATTGCGGCACAAACGATGAAACTTGCTGAATCGCCGGCACAAACGAGGCCAAAGAGAATGGCAAAAAAAAATTTTGAAAAATCTCAAAGACAAGCGAAATCGCATGTCCAACTTCTGTCAAGTTGGTATGGCCACTTTAAATCCTTAATAACTTTTTCAATTTTTGAGCTAAATGGCTGAAATTATGGGAAAGGACGGCACAATCGCGGCACAAACGATTGGTAAAAAGAAATATTCAAAAAACTCAAAAAATAAAATGTGGCCATTCCAAATTGACATGCCAATATCTCGCCTAAAAATGCGGCACAAACGACGAAACTTGGTGAATCGCCGGCACAGACGAAGCCTAATAGAATGGTAAAAAGAAATTTTGAAAAAACCCAAAATCAAAAAGTGGCCAAACCAAATTGACATGCGAATATCTCGCGTAATAATGCGGCACAAACGATGAAACTCAACGAATCGCTAGCAGAAACAAGGCCAAAGAGATTGGCAAAAAGAAATTTTGAAAAAATTCAAAATATGAAATGTTATATTAATTTTTCTCATATATACTTGACACGCTAATATCTCGCTTAGTATAGCGTTAAAAACAAAAAAAACTTTTTATATTACTAAAATAGTTATTTGTAAATTTGTGGGTAAAAGAAAAATACTATTATTTGCTGTAATAGATATGTATTAATAGACAAATTATCAACCCATCAACCGCTGGTGTATGCTGGCAGTTAGTTACTTTAGTTGACGTATAGATGCGCTGCTGGCGTCAGTATGTCAGTAACAGTTTTTCTTTAATAACTTCTTTAATAATGCTGCACAAACGATGAAACTTGGTGAATCGCCGGCACAAACGGGGCCAAAGAGAATAGCAAAAAAAAATTTTTTGAAAAATCTCAAAGACAAGCGAAATCACATGTCCAACTTCCGTCAAGTTGGTATGGCCACTTTAAAACTTAATAAAATTTTCAATTTTTGAGCTAAATGGCTGAAATTTTGGGAAAGAACGGCACAAACGCAGCACAAACGATTGGTAAAAAGAAATTTTCAAAACCCTCAAAAACTAAAAAGTGGCCATTCCAACTTGACATGCCAATATCTCGCCTAAAAATGCGGCACAAACGATGAAACTTGGTGAATCGCTGGCACAAAGGAAGCCTAAATGAATGGTAAAATGAAATTTAAAAAAAACTCAAAAATAAAAAGTGGCCATACCAACTTGACATGCGAATATCTAGCCTAATAATGCGGCACAAACGATGAAATTTGGCAAATCAGCGGCACAAACGAGGCCAAAGAGATTGGCAATAAAAAATTTTAAAAAAGTTCAAAAATGAAAAAGTTATATCAATTTTTGTCATATTAAATTGACATGCGAATATCTCGCTTGGTATGGCGGTAAAAACGAAAAAAAATTTTATATTACTAAAATAGTTATTTGTAAAGTTGTAGGTAAAAGGAAAATACTATTATTTGCTTTAATAGATATGTATTTATAAATTATCAACCCATCAACCGCTGGTGTATGCTGGCAGTTAGTTGCTTTAGTTGACGTAGAGATGCGCTGCTGGCGTCAGTATGTCAGTAACAGTTTTTCTTTAATAACTTCTTTAATATTGCGGCACAAACGATGAAACTTGCTGAATCGCCGGCACAAACGAGGCCAAAGAGAATGGCAAAAAAAAATTTTGAAAAATCTCAAAGACAAGCGAAATCGCATGTCCAACTTCTGTCAAGTTGGTATGGCCACTTTAAATCCTTAATAACTTTTTCAATTTTTGAGCTAAATGGCTGAAATTATGGGAAAGGACGGCACAATCGCGGCACAAACGATTGGTAAAAAGAAATATTCAAAAAACTCAAAAAATAAAATGTGGCCATTCCAAATTGACATGCCAATATCTCGCCTAAAAATGCGGCACAAACGACGAAACTTGGTGAATCGCCGGCACAGACGAAGCCTAATAGAATGGTAAAAAGAAATTTTGAAAAAACCCAAAATCAAAAAGTGGACAAACCAAATTGACATGCGAATATCTCGCGTAATAATGCGGCACAAACGATGAAACTCAACGAATCGCTAGCAGAAACAAGGCCAAAGAGATTGGCAAAAAGAAATTTTGAAAAAATTCAAAATATGAAATGTTATATTAATTTTTCTCATATATACTTGACACGCTAATATCTCGCTTAGTATAGCGTTAAAAACAAAAAAAACTTTTTATATTACTAAAATAGTTATTTGTAAATTTGTGGGTAAAAGAAAAATACTATTATTTGCTGTAATAGATATGTATTAATAGACAAATTATCAACCCATCAACCGCTGGTGTATGCTGGCAGTTAGTTACTTTAGTTGACGTATAGATGCGCTGCTGGCGTCAGTATGTCAGTAACAGTTTTTCTTTAATAACTTCTTTAATAATGCTGCACAAACGATGAAACTTGGTGAATCGCCGGCACAAACGGGGCCAAAGAGAATAGCAAAAAAAAATTTTTTGAAAAATCTCAAAGACAAGCGAAATGACATGTCCAACTTCCGTCAAGTTGGTATGGCCACTTTAAAACTTAATAAAATTTTCAATTTTTGAGCTAAATGGCTGAAATTTTGGGAAAGAACGGCACAAACGCAGCACAAACGATTGGTAAAAAGAAATTTTCAAAACCCTCAAAAACTAAAAAGTGGCCATTCCAACTTGACATGCCAATATCTCGCCTAAAAATGCGGCACAAACGATGAAACTTGGTGAATCGCTGGCACAAAGGAAGCCTAAATGAATGGTAAAATGAAATTTAAAAAAAACTCAAAAATAAAAAGTGGCCATACCAAGTTGACATGCGAATATCTAGCCTAATAATGCGGCACAAACGATGAAATTTGGCAAATCAGCGGCACAAACGAGGCCAAAGAGATTGGCAATAAAAAATTTTAAAAAAGTTCAAAAATGAAAAAGTTATATCAATTTTTGTCATATTAAATTGACATGCGAATATCTCGCTTGGTATGGCGGTAAAAACGAAAAAAAATTTTATATTACTAAAATAGTTATTTGTAAAGTTGTAGGTAAAAGGAAAATACTATTATTTGCTTTAATAGATATGTATTTATAAATTATCAACCCATCAACCGCTGGTGTATGCTGGCAGTTAGTTGCTTTAGTTGACGTAGAGATGCGCTGCTGGCGTCAGTATGTCAGTAACAGTTTTTCTTTAATAACTTCTTTAATATTGCGGCACAAACGATGAAACTTGGTGAATCGCCGGCACAAACGAGGCCAAAGAGAATGGCAAATAAAAATTTTGAAAAATCTCAAAGACAAGCGAAAAAGCATGTCCAACTTCCGTCAAGTTGGTATGGCCACTTTAAATCCTTAATAACTTTTTCAATTTTTCAGCTAAATGGCTGAAATTATGGGAAAGGACGGCACAATCGCGGCACAAACGATTGGTAAAAAGAAATTTTCAAAAAACTCAAAAAATAATAAGTGGCCATTCCAATTTGACATGCCAATATCTCGCCTAAAATGCGGCACAAACGACGAAACTTGGTGAATCGCCGGCACAGAGGAAGCCTAATAGAATGGTAAAAAGAAATTTTGAAAAAACCTAAAATCAAAAAGTGGCCAAACCAACTTGACATGCGAATATCTCGCGTAATAATGCGGCACAAACGATGAAACTCAACGAATCGCTAGCAGAACCAATGCCAAAGAGATTGGCAAAAAGAAATTTTGAAAAAATTCAAAATATGAAATGTTATATTAATTTTTCTCATATATACTTGACACGCTAATATCTCGCTTAGTATGGCGGTAAAAACAAAAAAAACTTTTTATATTACTAAAATAGTTATTTGTAAATTTGTAGGTAAAAGAAAAATACTATTATTTGCTGTAATAGATATGTATTAATAGACAAATTATCAACCCATCAACCGCTGGTGTATGCTGGCAGTTAGTTACTTTAGTTGACGTATAGATGCGCTGCTGGCGTCAGTATGTCAGTAACAGTTTTGCTTTAATAACTTCTTTAATATTGCTGCACAAACGATGAAACTTGGTGAATCGCCGGCACAAACGAGGCCAAAGAGAATAGCAAAAAAAAATTTTGAAAAATCTCAAAGACAAGCGAAATCGCATGTCCAACTTCCGTCAAGTTGGTATGGCCACTTTAAATCCTTAATAACATTTTCAATTTTTGAGCTAAATGGCTGAAATATGGGAAAGGACGGCACAATCGCGGCACAAACGATTGGTAAAAAGAAATTTTCAAAAAACTCTAAAAATATAATGTGGCCATTCCAAATTGACATGCCAATATCTCGCCTAATAATGCGGCACAAACGACGAAACTTGGTGAATCGCCGGCACAGACGAAGCCTAATAGAATGGTAAAAAGAAATTTTGAAAAACCCCAAAATCAAAAAGTGGCCAAACCAACTTGACATTCGAATATCTCGCGTAATAATGCGGCACAAACGATGAAACTCAACGAATCGCTAGCAGAAACAAGGTCAAAGAGATTGGCAAAAAGAAATTTTGAAAAAATTCAAAATATGAAATGTTATATTAATTTTTCTCATATATAATTGACACGCTAATATCTCGCTTAGTATGGCGGTAAAAACAAAAAAAACTTTTTATATTACTAAAATAGTTATTTGTAAATTTGTGGGTAAAAGAAAAATACTATTATTTGCTGTAATAGATATGTATTAATAGACAAATTATCAACCCATCAACCGCTGGTGTATGCTGGCAGTTAGTTACTTTAGTTGACGTATAGATGCGCTGCTGGCGTCAGTATGTCAGTAACAGTTTTTCTTTAATAACTTCTTTAATAATGCTGCACAAACGATGAAACTTGGTGAATCGCCGGCACAAACGGGGCCAAAGAGAATAGCAAAAAAAAATTTTTTGAAAAATCTCAAAGACAAGCGAAATCGCATGTCCAACTTCCGTCAAGTTGGTATGGCCACTTTAAAACTTAATAAAATTTTCAATTTTTGAGCTAAATGGCTGAAATTTTGGGAAAGGACGGCACAAACGCAGCACAAACGATTGGTAAAAAGAAATTTTCAAAAACCTCAAAAACTAAAAAGTGGCCATTCCAACTTGACATGCCAATATCTCGCCTAAAAATGCGGCACAAACGATGAAACTTGGTGAATCGCTGGCACAAAGGAAGCCTAAATGAATGGTAAAATGAAATTTTGAAAAAACTCGGAAATAAAAAGTGTCCATACCAATTTGATATGCGAATATCTCGCGTAATAATGCGGCATAAACGATGAAATTTGGCGAATCAGCGGCACAAACGAGGCCAAAGAGATTGGCAATAAAAAATTTTAAAAAAGTTCAAAAATGAAAAAGTTATATCAATTTTTGTCATATTAAATTGACATGCGAATATCTCGCTTGGTATGGCGGTAAAAACGAAAAAAAATTTTATATTACTAAAATAGTTATTTGTAAAGTTGTAGGTAAAAGGAAAATACTATTATTTGCTTTAATAGATATGTATTTATAAATTATCAACCCATCAACCGCTGGTGTATGCTGGCAGTTAGTTGCTTTAGTTGACGTAGAGATGCGCTGCTGGCGTCAGTATGTCAGTAACAGTTTTTCTTTAATAACTTCTTTAATATTGCGGCACAAACGATGAAACTTGGTGAATCGCCGGCACAAACGAGGCCAAAGAGAATGGCAAATAAAAATTTTGAAAAATCTCAAAGACAAGCGAAAAAGCATGTCCAACTTCCGTCAAGTTGGTATGGCCACTTTAAATCCTTAATAACTTTTTCAATTTTTCAGCTAAATGGCTGAAATTATGGGAAAGGACGGCACAATCGCGGCACAAACGATTGGTAAAAAGAAATTTTCAAAAAACTCAAAAAATAATAAGTGGCCATTCCAATTTGACATGCCAATATCTCGCCTAAAATGCGGCACAAACGACGAAACTTGGTGAATCGCCGGCACAGACGAAGCCTAATAGAATGGTAAAAAGAAATTTTGAAAAAACCTAAAATCAAAAAGTGGCCAAACCAACTTGACATGCGAATATCTCGCGTAATAATGCGGCACAAACGATGAAACTCAACGAATCGCTAGCAGAAACAAGGCCAAAGAGATTGGCAAAAAGAAATTTTGAAAAAATTCAAAATATGAAATGTTATAATAATTTTTCTCATATATACTTGACACGCTAATATCTCGCTTAGTATGGCGGTAAAAAAAAAAAAAACTTTTTATATTACTAAAATAGTTATTTGTAAATTTGTAGGTAAAAGGAAAATACTATTATTTGCTGTAATAGATATGTATTAATAGACAAATTATCAACCCGTCACCCGCTGGTGTATGCTGGCAGTTAGTTACTTTAGTTGACGTATAGATGCGCTGCTGGCGTCAGTATGTCAGTAACAGTTTTTCTTTAATAACTTCTTTAATATTGCTGCACAAACGATGAAACTTGGTGAATCGCCGGCACAAACGGGGCCAAAGAGAATAGCAAAAAAAATTTTTGAAAAATCTCAAAGACAAGCGAAATCGCATGTCCAACTTCCGTCAAGTTGGTATGGCCACTTTAAAACTTAATAACATTTTCAATTTTTGAGCTAAATGGCTGAAATTTTGGGAAAGGACGGCACAAACGCAGCACAAACGATTGGTAAAAAGAAATTTTCAAAAACCTCAAAAAATAAAAAGTGGCCATTCCAACTTGACATGCCAATATCCCGCCAAAAATGCGGCACAAACGATGAAACTTAGTGAATCGCTGGCACAAACGAAGCCTAAATGAATGGTAAAAAGAAATTTAAAAAAAAATCAATAACAAAAAGTGGCCATACCGAATTGATATGCGAATATCTCGCGTAATAATGCGGCATAAACGATGAAATTTGGCGAATCAGCGGCACAAACGAGGCCAAAGGGATTGGCAATAAGAAATTTTGAAAAAGTTCAAAAAAAAAGTTATATCAATTTTTGTCATATTAAATTGACATGCGAATAACTCGCCTAAAAATGCAGCACAAACGATGAAAGTTGGTGATTCCCCGGCACAAACGGAGCCTAATAGAATGTATAAAGGAATTTTGAAAAAACTCAAAATCAATAAGTGGCCATACCAACTTGACATGCGAATATCTCGCGTAATAATGCGGCACAAACGATGAAACTCGAAAAATCGCTTGCAGAAACAAGGCCAAAGAGATTGGCAAAATGAAATTTTGAAAAAATTCAAAATATGAAATGTTATATTAATTTTTCTCATATTTACTTGACACGCTAATATCTCGCTTGGTATGGCGGTAAAAACGAAAAAAACTTTTTATATTACTAAAATAATTATTTGTAAAGTTGTAGGTAAAAGAAAAATACTATTATTTGCTTTAATAGATATGTATTTATAAATTATCAACCGCTGGTGTATGCTGGCAGTTAGTTGCTTTAGTTGACGTAGAGATGCGCTGCTGGCGTCAGTATGTCTGTAACAGTTTTTCTTTAATAACTTCTTTAATATTGCAGCACAAACGATGAAACTTGGTGAATCGCTGGCACAAACGAGGCCAAAGAGAATAGCAAAAAAAAATTTTGAAAAATCTCAAAGACAAGCGAAATCGCATGTACAACTTCCGTCAAGTTGGTATGGCCACTTTAAATCCTTAATAACTTTTTCAATTTTTGAGCTAAATGGCTGAAATAATGGGAAAGGACGGCACAATCGCGGTACAAACGATTGGTAAAAAGAAATTTTCAAAAAACTCAAAAAATAAAATGTGGCCATTCCAAATTGACATGCCAATATCTCGCCTAAAAATGCGGCACAAACGACGAAACTTGGCGAATCGCCAGCACAGACGAAGCCTAATAGAATGGTAAAAAGAAATTTTGAAGAACCCCAAAATCAAAAAGTGGCCAAACCAACTTGACATGCGAATATCTCGCGTAATAATGCGGCACAAACGATGAAACTCAACGAATCGCTAGCAGAACCAATGCCAAAGAGATTGGCAAAAAGAAATTTTGAAAAAATTCAAAATATGAAATGTTATATTAATTTTTCTCATATATACTTGACACGCTAATATCTCGCTTAGTATGGCGGTAAAAACAAAAAAAACTTTTTATATTACTAAAATAGTTATTTGTAAATTTGTAGGTAAAAGAAAAATACTATTATTTGCTGTAATAGATATGTATTAATAGACAAATTATCAACCCATCAACCGCTGGTGTATGCTGGCAGTTAGTTACTTTAGTTGACGTATAGATGCGCTGCTGGCGTCAGTATGTCAGTAACAGTTTTTCTTTAATAACTTCTTTAATATTGCTGCACAAACGATGAAACTTGGTGAATCGCCGGCACAAACGAGGCCAAAGAGAATAGCAAAAAAAAATTTTGAAAAATCTCAAAGACAAGCGAAATCGCATGTCCAACTTCCGTCAAGTTGGTATGGCCACTTTAAATCCTTAATAACATTTTCAATTTTTGAGCTAAATTGCTGAAATATGGGAAAGGACGGCACAATCGCGGCACAAACGATTGGTAAAAAGAAATTTTCAAAAAACTCAAAAAATATAATGTGGCCATTCCAAATTGACATGCCAATATCTCGCCTAATAATGCGTCACAAACGACGAAACTTGGTGAATCGCCGGCACAGACGAAGCCTAATAGAATGGTAAAAAGAAATTTTGAAAAACCCCAAAATCAAAAAGTGGCCAAACCAACTTGACATTCGAATATATCGCGTAATAATGCGGCACAAACGATGAAACTCAACGAATCGCTAGCAGAAACAAGGTCAAAGAGATTGGCAAAAAGAAATTTTGAAAAAATTCAAAATATGAAATGTTATATTAATTTTTCTCATATATAATTGACACGCTAATATCTCGCTTAGTATGGCGGTAAAAACAAAAAAAACTTTTTATATTACTAAAATAGTTATTTGTAAATTTGTAGGTAAAAGAAAAATACTATTATTTGCTGTAATAGATATGTATTAATAGACAAATTATCAACCCATCAACCGCTGGTGTATGCTGGCAGTTAGTTACTTTAGTTGACGTATAGATGCGCTGCTGGCGTCAGTATGTCAGTAACAGTTTTTCTTTAATAACTTCTTTAATATTGCTGCACAAACGATGAAACTTGGTGAATCGCCGGCACAAACGGGGCCAAAGAGAATAGCAAAAAAGAAATTTGGAAAAATCTCAAAGACAAGCGAAATCGCATGTCCAACTTCCGTCAAGTTGGTATGGCCACTTTAAAACCTAATAACATTTTCAATTTTTGAGCTAAATGGCTGAAATTTTGGGACAAGACGGCACAAACGATTGGTAAAAAGAAATTTTCAAAAACCTCAAAAAATAAAAAGTGGCCATTCCAACTTGACTTGCCAATATCTCGCCTAAAAATGCGGCACAAACGATGAAATTTGGCGAATCAGCAGCACAAACGAGGCTAAAGAGATTCGCAAAAAGAAATTTTGAAAAAGTTCAAAAAATAAAGTTATATCAATTTTTGTCATATTAAATTGACATGCGAATATCTCGCCTAAATATGCGGCACAAACGATGAAACTTGGTGAATCGCCGGCACAAACGAAGCTTAAACGAATGGTAAAACAAAATTTTGAAAAATCTCAAAAATAAAAAGTGGCCATACCAAATTGACATGCGAATATCTCGCGTAATAATGCGGCACAAACGATGAAACTCGAAGAATCGCTAGCAGAAACAAGGCCAAAGAGATTGGCAAAAAGAAATTTTGAAAAAATTCAAAATATGAAACTTATATTAAATTTTCTCATATTTACTTGACACGCTAATATCTCGCTTAGTATGGCGGTAAAAACGAAAAAAATTTTTATATTACTAAAATAGTTATTTGTAAATTTGTAGGTAAAAGAAAAATACTATTATTTGCTGTAATAGATATGTATTTATAGACAAATTATTAACCCATCAACCGCTGATGTTTGCTGGCAGTTAGTTACTTTAGTTGACGTAGAGATGCGCTGCTGGCGTCAGTATGTCAGTAACAGTTTTTCTTTAATAACTTCTTTAATATTGCGGCACTAACGATGAAACTTGGTGTATCCCCGGCACAAACGAGGCCAAAGATTATGGCCAAAAAAATTTAGAAAAATCTCAAATATAAGCGAAATCGCATGTCCAACTTCCGTCAAGTTGGTATGGCCACTTTAAAACTTAATAACATTTTCAAATTTTGAGCTAAATGGCTGAAATTTTGGGAAAGGACGGCACAAACGCAGCACAAACGATTGGTAAAAAGAAATTTTCAAAAACCTCAAAAAATAAAAAGTGGCCATTCCAACATGACATGCCAATATCTCGCCTAAAAATGCGGCACAAACGATGAAACTTGGTGAATCGCTGGCACAAACGAAGCCTAAATGAATGATAAAAAGAAATTTTAAAAAAACTCAAAAATAAAAAGTGGCCATTCCAACTTGACATGCCAATATCTCGCCTAAAAATGCGGCACAAACGATGAAATTTGGCGAATTAGCGGCACAAACGAGGCTAAAGAGATTCGCAAAAAGAAACTTTGAAAAAGTTCAAAAAATAAAGTTATATGAATTTTTGTCATATTAAATTGACATGCGAATACCTTGCCTAAATATGCGGCACAAACGATGAAACTTGGTGAATCGCCGGCACAAACGAAGCTTAAACGAGTGGTAAAACAAAATTTTGAAAAAACTCAAAAATAAAAAGTGGCCATACCAAATTCACATGCGAATATCTCGCGTAATAATGCGGCACAAACGATGAAACTCGAAGAATCGCTAGCAGAAACAAGGCCAAAGAGATTGGCAAAAAGAAATTTTGAAAAAATTCAAAATACGAAACTTATTTTAAATTTTCTCATATTTACTTGACACGCTAATATCTCGCTTAGTATGGCGGTAAAAACGAAAAAAATTTTTATATTACTAAAATAGTTATTTGTAAATTTGTAGGTAAAAGGAAAATACTATTATTTGCTTTAATAGATATGTATTTATAAATTATCAACCCATCAACCGCTGGTGTATGCTGGCAGTTAGTTGCTTTAGTTGACGTAGAGATGCGCTGCTGGCGTCAGTATGTCTGTAACAGTTTTTCTTTAATAACTTCTTTAATATTGCGGCACAAACGATGAAACTTGGTGAATCGCCGGCACAAACGAGGCCAAAGAGAATGGCAAAAAAAAGTTTTGAAAAATCTCAAAGACAAGCGAAATCGAATGTCCAACTTCCGTCAAGTTGGTATGGCCACTTTAAATCCTTAATAACTTTTTCAATTTTTGAGCTAAATGGCTGAAATTATGGGAAAGGACGGCATAATCGCGGCACAAACGATTGGTAAAAAGAAATTTTCAAAAAACTCAAAAAATAAAAAGTGGCCATTCCAAATTGACATGCCAATATCTCGCCTAAAATGCGGCACAAACGACGAAACTTGGTGAATCGCCGGCACAGACGAAGCCTAATAGAATGGTAAAAAGAAATTTTGAAAAAACCGAAAATCAAAAAGTGGCCAAACCAACTTGACATGCCAATATCTCGCCTAAAAATGCGGCACAAACGATGAAATATGGCGAATCAGCGGCACAAACGAGGCTAAAGAGATTCGCAAAAAGAAATTTTGAAAAAATTCAAAATATGAAACTTATATTGAATTTTCTCATATTTACTTGACACGCTAATATCTCGCTTAGTATGGCGGTAAAAACGAAAAAAATTTTTATATTACTAAAATAGTTATTTGTAAATTTGTAGGTAAAAGAAAAATACTATTATTTGCTGTAATAAATATGTATTTATAGACAAATTATCAATCCATCAACCGCTGGTGTATGCTGGCAGTTAGTTACTTTAGTTGACGTAGAGATGCGCTGCTGGCGTCAGTATGTCAGTAACAGTTTTTCTTTAATAACTTCTTTAATATTGCGGCACAAACGATGAAACTTGGTGAATCCCCGGCACAAACGAGGCCAAAGAGAATGGCCAAAAAAAATTTAGAAAAATCTCAAATACAAGCGAAATCGCATGTCCAACTTCCGTCAAGTTGGTATGGCCACTTTAAAACTTAATAACATTTTCAATTTTTGAGCTAAATGGCTGAAGTTTTGGGAAAGGACGGCACAAACGCAGCACAAACAATTGGTAAAAAGAAATTTTCAAAAACCTCAAAAAATAAAAAGTGGCCATTCCAACTTGACTTGCCAATATCTCGCCTAAAAATGCGGCACAAACGATGAAATTTGGCGAATCAGCGGCACAAACGAGGCTAAAGAGATTCGCAAAAAGAAATTTTGAAAAAGTTCAAAAAATAAAGTTATATCAATTTTTGTCATATTAAATTGACATGCGAATATCTCGCCTAAATATGCGGCACAAACGATGAAACCTGGTGAATCGCCGGCACAAACGAAGCTTAAACGAATGGTAAAACAAAATTTTGAAAAAACTCAAAAATAAAAAGTGGCCATACCAAATTGACATGCGAATATCTCGCGTAATAATGCGGCACAAACGATGAAACTCGAAGAATCGCTAGCAGAAACAAGGCCAAAGAGATTGGCAAAAAGAAATTTTGAAAAAATTCAAAATATGAAACTTATATTAAATTTTCTCATATTTACTTGACACGCTAATATCTCGCTTAGTATGGCGGTAAAAACGAAAAAAATTTTTATATTACTAAAATAGTTATTTGTAAATTTGTAGGTAAAAGAAAAATACTATTATTTGCTGTAATAGATATGTATTTATAGACAAATTATCAACCCATCAACCGCTGGTGTTTGCTGGCAGTTAGTTACTTTAGTTGACGTAGAGATGCGCTGCTGGCGTCAGTATGTCAGTAACAGTTTTTCTTTAATAACTTCTTTAATATTGCGGCACTAACGATGAAACTTGGTGAATCCCCGGCACAAACGAGGCCTAAGAGAATGGCCAAAAAAATTTAGAAAAATCTCAAATATAAGCGAAATCGCATTTCCAACTTCCGTCAAGTTGGTATGGCCACTTTAAAAGTTAATAACATTTTCAATTTTTGAGCTAAATGGCTGAAATTTTGGGAAAGGACGGCACAAACGCAGCACAAACGATTGGTAAAAAGAAATTTTCAAAAACCTCAAAAAATAAAAAGTGGCCATTCCAACATGACATGCCAATATCTCGCCTAAAAATGCGGCACAAACGATGAAACTTGGTGAATCGCTGGCACAAACGAAGCCTAAATGAATGGTAAAAAGTAATTTTAAAAAAACTCAAAAATAAAAAGTGGCCATTCCAACTTGACATGCCAATATCTCGCCTAAAAATGCGGCACAAACGATGAAATTTGGCGAATCAGCGGCACAAACGAGGCTAAAGAGATTCGCAAAAAGAAACTTTGAAAAAGTTCAAAAAATAAAGTTATATGAATTTTTGTCATATTAAATTTTACATGCGAATATCTCGCCTAAATATGCGGCACAAACGATGAAACTTGGTGAATCGCCGGCACAAACGAAGCTTAAACGAATGGTAAAACAAAATTTTGAAAAAACTCAAAAATAAAAAGTGGCCATACCAAATTGACATGCGAATATCTCGCGTAATAATGCGGCACAAACGATGAAACTCGAAGAATCGCTAGCAGAAACAAGGCCAAAGAGATTGGCAAAAAGAAATTTTGAAAAAATTCAAAATATGAAACTTATATTAAATTTTCTCATATTTACTTGACACGCTAATATCTCGCTTAGTATGGCGGTAAAAACGAAAAAAATTTTTATATTACTAAAATAGTTATTTGTAAATTTGTAGGTAAAAGGAAAATACTATTATTTGCTTTAATAGATATGTATTTATAAATTATCAACCCATCAACCGCTGGTGTATGCTGGCAGTTAGTTGCTTTAGTTGACGTAGAGATGCGCTGCTGGCGTCAGTATGTCTGTAACAGTTTTTCTTTAATAACTTCTTTAATATTGCGGCACAAACGATGAAACTTGGTGAATCGCCGGCACAAACGAGGCCAAAGAGAATGGCAAAAAAAAGTTTCGAAAAATCTCAAAGACAAGCGAAATCGAATGTCCAACTTCAATCCTTAATAACTTTTTAATTTTTGAGCTAAATGGCTGAAATTATGGGAAAGGACGGCACAATCGCGGCACAAACGATTGGTAAAAAGAAATTTTCAAAAAACTCAAAAAATAAAAAGTGGCCATTCCAAATTGACATGCCAATATCTCGCCTAAAATGCGGCACAAACGACGAAACTTGGTGAATCGCCGGCACAGACGAAACCTAATAGAATGGTAAAAAGAAATTTTGAAAAAACCGAAAATCAATAAGTGGCCATACCAACTTGACATGCGAATATCTCGCGTAATAATGCGGCACAAACGATGAAACTCGAAAAATCGCTTGCAGAAACGAGGCCAAAGAGATTGGCAAAATGAAATTTTGAAAAAATTCAAAATATGAAATGTTATATTAATTTTTCTCATATTTACTTGACACGCTAATATCTCGCTTGGTATGGCGGTAAAAACGAAAAAAACTTTTTATATTACTAAAATAGTTATTTGTAAAGTTGTAGGTAAAACAAAAATACTATTATTTGCTTTAATAGATATGTATTTATAAATTATCAACCCATCAACCGCTGGTGTATGCTGGCAGTTAGTTGCTTTAGTTGACGTAGAGATGCGCTGCTGGCGTCAGTATGTCTGTAACAGTTTTTCTTTAATAACTTCATTAATATTGCGGCACAAACGATGAAACTTGGTGAATCGCCGGCACAAACGAGGCCAAAGAAAATAGCAAAAAAAAAATTTCGAAAAATCTCAAAGACAAGCGAAATCGCATGTCCAACTTCCGTCAAGTTGGTATGGCCACTTTAAATCCTTAATAACATTTTCAATTTTTGAGCTAAATGGCTGAAATTATGGGAAAGGACGGCACAATCGCGGCACAAACGATTGGTAAAAAGAAATTTTCAAAAAACTCAAAAAATAAAAAGTGGCCATTCCAAATTCACATGCCAATATCTCGCCTAAAAATGCGGCACAAACGACCAAACATGGTGAATCGACGGCACAGACGAAGCCTAATAGAATGGTAAAAAGAAATTTTGAAAAACCCCAAAATCAAAAAGTGGCCAAACCAACTTGACATGCGAATATCTCGCGTAATAATGCGGCACAAACGATGAAACTCAACGAATCGCTAGCAGAAACAAGGCCAAAGAGATTGGCAAAAAGAAATTTTGAAAAAATTCAAAATATGAAATGTTATATTAATTTTTCTCATATATACTTGACACGCTAATATCTCGCTTAGTATGGCGGTAAAAACAAAAAAAACTTTTTATATTACTAAAATAGTTATTTGTAAATTTGTAGGTAAAAGAAAAATACTATTATTTGCTGTAATAGATATGTATTAATAGACAAATTATCAACCCATCAACCGCTGGTGTATGCTGGCAGTTAGTTACTTTAGTTGACGTATAGATGCGCTGCTGGCGACAGTATGTCAGTAACAGTTTTTCTTTAATAACTTCTTTAATATTGCTGCACAAACGATGAAACTTGGTGAATCGCCGGCACAAACGGGGCCAAAGAGAATAGCAAAAAAGAAATTTGGAAAAATCTCAAAGACAAGCGAAATCGCATGTCCAACTTCCGTCAAGTTGGTATGGCCACTTTAAAACTTAATAACATTTTCAATTTTTGAGCTAAATGGCTGAAATTTTGGGACAGGACGGCACAAAGGATTGGAAAAAGAAATTTTCAAAAACCTCAAAAAATAAAAAGTGGCCATTCCAACTTGACATGCCAATATCTCGCCTAAAAATGCGGCACAAACGATGAAATTTGGCGAATCAGCGGCACAAACGAGGCTAAAGATATTCGCAAAAAGAAATTTTGAAAAAGTTCAAAAAAAAAAGTTATATCAATTTTTGTCATATTAAATTGACATGCGAATATCTCGCCTAAATATGCGGCACAAACGATGAAACTTGGTGAAGCGCCGGCACAAACGAAGCTTAAACGAATGGTAAAACGAAATTTTGAAAAAAAAATAAATAAAAAGTGGCCATACCAAATTGACATGCGAATATCTCGCGTAATAATGCGGCAAAAACGATGAAACTCGAAGAATCGCTAGCAGAAAAAAGGCCAAAGATATTGGCAAAAAGAAATTTTGAAAAAATTCAAAATATGAAACTTATATTAAATTTTCTCATATTTACTTGACACGCTAATATCTCGCTTAGTATGGCGGTAAAAACGAAAAAAATTTTTATATTACTAAAATAGTTATTTGTAAATTTGTAGGTAAAAGAAAAATACTATTATTTGCTGTAATAGATATGTATTTATAGACAAATTATCAACCCATCAACCGCTGGTGTATGCTGGCAGTTAGTTACTTTAGTTGACGTAGAGATGCGCTGCTGGCGTCAGTATGTCAGTAACAGTTTTTCTTTAATAACTTCTTTAATATTGCGGCACAAACGATGAAACTTGGTGAATCCCCGGCACAAACGAGGCCAAAGAGAATGGCCAAAAAAAATTTAGAAAAATCTCAAATACAAGCGATATCGCATGTCCAACTTCCGTCAAGTTGGTATGGCCACTTTAAAACTTAATAACATTTTCAATTTTTGAGCTAAATGGCTGAAGTTTTGGGAAAGGACGGCACAAACGCAGCACAAACGATTGGTAAAAAGAAATTTTCAAAAACCTCAAAAAATAAAAAGTGGCCATTCCAACTTGACTTGCCAATATCTCGCCTAAAAATGCGGCACAAACGATGAAATTTGGCGAATCAGCGGCACAAACGAGGCTAAAGAGATTCGCAAAAAGAAATTTTGAAAAAGTTCAAAAAATAAAGTTATATCAATTTTTGTCATATTAAATTGACATGCGAATATCTCGCCTAAATATGCGGCACAAACGATGAAACTTGGTGAATCGCCGGCACAAACGAAGCTTAAACGAATGGTAAAACAAAATTTTGAAAAAACTCAAAAATAAAAAGTGGCCATACCAAATTGACATGCGAATATCTCGCGTAATAATGCGGCACAAACGATGAAACTCGAAGAATCGCTAGCAGAAACAAGGCCAAAGAGATTGGCAAAAAGAAATTTTGAAAAAATTCAAAATATGAAACTTATATTAAATTTTCTCATATTTACTTGACACGCTAATATCTCGCTTAGTATGGCGGTAAAAACGAAAAAAATTTTTATATTACTAAAATAGTTATTTGTAAATTTGTAGGTAAAAGAAAAATACTATTATTTGCAGTAATAGATATGTATTTATAGACAAATTATCAACCCATCAACCGCTGGTGTATGCTGGCAGTTAGTTACTTTAGTTGACGTAGAGATGCGCTGCTGGCGTCAGTATGTCAGTAACAGTTTTTCTTTAATAACTTCTTTAATATTGCGGCACAAACGATGAAACTTGGTGAATCGCCGGCACAAACGAGGCCAAAGAGAATGGCAAAAAAAAGTTTCGAAAAATCTCAAAGACAAGCGAAATCGAATGTCCAACTTCAATCCTTAATAACTTTTTAATTTTTGAGCTAAATGGCTGAAATTATGGGAAAGGACGGCACAATCGCGGCACAAACGATTGGTAAAAAGAAATTTTCAAAAAACTCAAAAAATAAAAAGTGGCCATTCCAAATTGACATGCCAATATCTCGCCTAAAATGCGGCACAAACGACGAAACTTGGTGAATCGCCGGCACAGACGAAACCTAATAGAATGGTAAAAAGAAATTTTGAAAAAACCGAAAATCAATAAGTGGCCATACCAACTTGACATGCGAATATCTCGCGTAATAATGCGGCACAAACGATGAAACTCGAAAAATCGCTTGCAGAAACGAGGCCAAAGAGATTGGCAAAATGAAATTTTGAAAAAATTCAAAATATGAAATGTTATATTAATTTTTCTCATATTTACTTGACACGCTAATATCTCGCTTGGTATGGCGGTAAAAACGAAAAAAACTTTTTATATTACTAAAATAGTTATTTGTAAAGTTGTAGGTAAAACAAAAATACTATTATTTGCTTTAATAGATATGTATTTATAAATTATCAACCCATCAACCGCTGGTGTATGCTGGCAGTTAGTTGCTTTAGTTGACGTAGAGATGCGCTGCTGGCGTCAGTATGTCTGTAACAGTTTTTCTTTAATAACTTCATTAATATTGCGGCACAAACGATGAAACTTGGTGAATCGCCGGCACAAACGAGGCCAAAGAAAATAGCAAAAAAAAAATTTCGAAAAATCTCAAAGACAAGCGAAATCGCATGTCCAACTTCCGTCAAGTTGGTATGGCCACTTTAAATCCTTAATAACATTTTCAATTTTTGAGCTAAATGGCTGAAATTATGGGAAAGGACGGCACAATCGCGGCACAAACGATTGGTAAAAAGAAATTTTCAAAAAACTCAAAAAATAAAAAGTGGCCATTCCAAATTCACATGCCAATATCTCGCCTAAAAATGCGGCACAAACGACCAAACATGGTGAATCGACGGCACAGACGAAGCCTAATAGAATGGTAAAAAGAAATTTTGAAAAACCCCAAAATCAAAAAGTGGCCAAACCAACTTGACATGCGAATATCTCGCGTAATAATGCGGCACAAACGATGAAACTCAACGAATCGCTAGCAGAAACAAGGCCAAAGAGATTGGCAAAAAGAAATTTTGAAAAAATTCAAAATATGAAATGTTATATTAATTTTTCTCATATATACTTGACACGCTAATATCTCGCTTAGTATGGCGGTAAAAACAAAAAAAACTTTTTATATTACTAAAATAGTTATTTGTAAATTTGTAGGTAAAAGAAAAATACTATTATTTGCTGTAATAGATATGTATTAATAGACAAATTATCAACCCATCAACCGCTGGTGTATGCTGGCAGTTAGTTACTTTAGTTGACGTATAGATGCGCTGCTGGCGACAGTATGTCAGTAACAGTTTTTCTTTAATAACTTCTTTAATATTGCTGCACAAACGATGAAACTTGGTGAATCGCCTGCACAAACGGGGCCAAAGAGAATAGCAAAAAAGAAATTTGGAAAAATCTCAAAGACAAGCGAAATCGCATGTCCAACTTCCGTCAAGTTGGTATGGCCACTTTAAAACTTAATAACATTTTCAATTTTTGAGCTAAATGGCTGAAATTTTGGGACAGGACGGCACAAAGGATTGGAAAAAGAAATTTTCAAAAACCTCAAAAAATAAAAAGTGGCCATTCCAACTTGACATGCCAATATCTCGCCTAAAAATGCGGCACAAACGATGAAATTTGGCGAATCAGCGGCACAAACGAGGCTAAAGATATTCGCAAAAAGAAATTTTGAAAAAGTTCAAAAAAAAAAGTTATATCAATTTTTGTCATATTAAATTGACATGCGAATATCTCGCCTAAATATGCGGCACAAACGATGAAACTTGGTGAAGCGCCGGCACAAACGAAGCTTAAACGAATGGTAAAACGAAATTTTGAAAAAAAAATAAATAAAAAGTGGCCATACCAAATTGACATGCGAATATCTCGCGTAATAATGCGGCAAAAACGATGAAACTCGAAGAATCGCTAGCAGAAAAAAGGCCAAAGATATTGGCAAAAAGAAATTTTGAAAAAATTCAAAATATGAAACTTATATTAAATTTTCTCATATTTACTTGACACGCTAATATCTCGCTTAGTATGGCGGTAAAAACGAAAAAAATTTTTATATTACTAAAATAGTTATTTGTAAATTTGTAGGTAAAAGAAAAATACTATTATTTGCTGTAATAGATATGTATTTATAGACAAATTATCAACCCATCAACCGCTGGTGTATGCTGGCAGTTAGTTACTTTAGTTGACGTAGAGATGCGCTGCTGGCGTCAGTATGTCAGTAACAGTTTTTCTTTAATAACTTCTTTAATATTGCGGCACAAACGATGAAACTTGGTGAATCCCCGGCACAAACGAGGCCAAAGAGAATGGCCAAAAAAAATTTAGAAAAATCTCAAATACAAGCGATATCGCATGTCCAACTTCCGTCAAGTTGGTATGGCCACTTTAAAACTTAATAACATTTTCAATTTTTGAGCTAAATGGCTGAAGTTTTGGGAAAGGACGGCACAAACGCATGACAAACGATTGGTAAAAAGAAATTTTCAAAAACCTCAAAAAATAAAAAGTGGCCATTCCAACTTGACTTGCCAATATCTCGCCTAAAAATGCGGCACAAACGATGAAATTTGGCGAATCAGCGGCACAAACGAGGCTAAAGAGATTCGCAAAAAGAAATTTTGAAAAAGTTTAAAAAATAAAGTTATATCAATTTTTGTCATATTAAATTGACATGCGAATATCTCGCCTAAATATGCGGCACAAACGATGAAACTTGGTGAATCGCCGGCACAAACGAAGCTTAAACGAATGGTAAAACAAAATTTTGAAAAAACTCAAAAATAAAAAGTTGCCATACCAAATTCACATGCGAATATCTCGCGTAATAATGCGGCACAAACGATGAAACTCGAAGAATCGCTAGCAGAAACAAGGCCAAAGAGATTGGCAAAAAGAAATTTTGAAAAAATTCAAAATATGAAACTTATATTAAATTTTCTCATATTTACTTGACACGCTAATATCTCGCTTAGTATGGCGGTAAAAACGAAAAAAATTTTTATATTACTAAAATAGTTATTTGTAAATTTGTAGGTAAAAGGAAAATACTATTATTTGCTTTAATAGATATGTATTTATAAATTATCAACCCATCAACCGCTGGTGTATGCTGGCAGTTAGTTGCTTTAGTTGACGTAGAGATGCGCTGCTGGCGTCAGTATGTCTGTAACAGTTTTTCTTTAATAACTTCTTTAATATTGCGGCACAAACGATGAAACTTGGTGAATCGCCGGCACAAACGAGGCCAAAGAGAATGGCAAAAAAAAGTTTTGAAAAATCTCAAAGACAAGCGAAATCGAATGTCCAACTTCAATCCTTAATAACTTTATCAATTTTTGAGCTAAATGGCTGAAATTATGGGAATGGACGGCACAATCGCGGCACAAACGATTGGTAAAAAGAAATTTTCAAAAAACTCAAAAAATAAAAAGTGGCCATTCCAAATTGACATGCCAATATCTCGCCTAAAATGCGGCACAAACGACGAAACTTGGTGAATCGCCGGCACAGACGAAGCCTAATAGAATGGTAAAAAGAAATTTTGAAAAAACCGAAAATCAAAAAGTGGCCAAACCAACTTGACATGCCAATATCTCGCCTAAAAATGCGGCACAAACGATGAAATATGGCGAATCAGCGGCACAAACGAGGCTAAAGAGATTCGCAAAAAGAAATTTTGAAAAAATTCAAAATATGAAACTTATATTAAATTTTCTCATATTTACTTGACACGCTAATATCTCGCTTAGTATGGCGGTAAAAACGAAAAAAATTTTTATATTACTAAAATAGTTATTTGTAAATTTGAAGGTAAAAGAAAAATACTATTATTTGCTGTAATAAATATGTATTTATAGACAAATTATCAATCCATCAACCGCTGGTGTATGCTGGCAGTTAGTTACTTTAGTTGACGTAGAGATGCGCTGCTGGCGTCAGTATGTCAGTAACAGTTTTTCTTTAATAACTTCTTTAATATTGCGGCACAAACGATGAAACTTGGTGAATCCCCGGCACAAACGAGGCCAAAGAGAATGGCCAAAAAAAATTTAGAAAAATCTCAAATACAAGCGAAATCGCATGTCCAACTTCCGTCAAGTTGGTATGGCCACTTTAAATCCTTAATAACTTTTTCAATTTTTGAGCTAAATGGCTGATATTTTGGGACTGGACGGCACAAACGCGGCACAAACGATTGGTAAAAAGAAATTTTCAAAAACCTCAAAAAATAAAAAGTGGCCAATCCAAATTGACATGCCAATATCTCGCCTAAAAATGCGGCACAAACGATGAAACTTGGTGAATCGCTGGCACAACCGAAGCCTAAAAGAAGGGTAAAATGAAATTTTGAAAAAACTGAAAAATAAAAAGTGACCATACCAACTTGATATGCGAATATCACGCTTAATAATGCGGCACGAACGGTGAAATTTGGCGAATCAGCGGCACAAATGAGGCCAAAGAGATTGGCAAAATGAAATTTTGAAAAAGTTCAAAAAAAAGTTATATCAATTTTTGTCATATTAAATTGACATGCGAATATCTCGCCTAAAAATGAAGCATGAACGATGAAACTTGGTGACTCCCCCGCACAAACGAAGCCTAATAGAATAGTAAAAAGAAATTTTGAAAAAACTCAAAAATAAAAAGTGGCCATACCAACTTGACATGCAAATATCTTGCGTAATAATGCGGCATAAACGATGAAACTCGAAAAATCGCTTGCAGAAACCAGGCCAAATAGATTGGCAAAATGAAATTTTGAAAAAATTCAAAATATGAAATGTTATATTAATTTTTCTCATATTTACTTGACACGCTAATAGAATAGAATAGAATAGAATAGAAAGCTTTATTACACATTTTACAAAAAAGAAAATTACATATAAATAATAAACTAATAGCTATTGCTAGGCATGGTTGTATACCGTCAGCCTAGAGTTCATCTTAAAACTTGAGAAAACAAAAAAATAACTTACTTGCTAAAGTAAAACAAAGAAGAAGTAAACAAGTCCTGTTTTAAAGCGAGCGGACATATGTACATAATATTTTAAATTAAAAAACAAAAGCAAAAACAAGATTCTAGGTATTGTATTCACTTATAAGGAACATCCTGTACTTATAAGCCGAAACATGAAAGCAAAACAAATTTGTCCAATTTCCACTATTCAGTAAATTAATAATTTCTGCCTGGCTTAGTGCCTTCTTCCCCAGCCACCTAATTCTATATTCCTGTAAAACAGGGCATTTCCCTAATAATGGCACATGTCCTCACGTTCTCCTAAGTTACAGAGGGTACATGACCACTGTTCCTCCGAACGCATTACATTATAATTTAAGTTAACTAGCTGCCCTCTTAGCTTGAAAATGACCTTCATAAGACCAAAACTATTAGTATCAGATATGTAGTGACTCTCTCCAAGATCAGCAACCAGATGTTTATACAACGAATGGAAGCTCGAATATTGCCCTTTTGAAATCATGTTTTCCTTAAATTTACTTTTAAAACTGGCCACTACAGTTTCTGGATTAACACCTACATAATCCAAGCTAATGTTTAGGTTACCAAACAACTCTAAGTTTTCTTTGTGCCAATATATTCTATTCTTTATAACTACCTCAGCTAATGCTTTGGGCAGTCTCCCTTCTGGCAAAGCTAAAACTTTCTTTATGTAATTCAAATGCAAATTTAACGTGTAACAAAAAATTGAATAAAAATTTGATTCCAGATATAAAATGTAATGAGGCGCATTTACTGGAAGGCAAAACAACTTTCTAACAAAAAATAAATTTAACTTTTCTATTTCTTTAAAACTGAGAAAGCCCCATACCTGCCCAGCATAGCACATGATAGTTCTTACCGCAGCATTGAATACATTTATTTTTTTGGATATTGGAATGTCTGTTTTTTTCATCAAATTAGAATATGTAGTATTTAATGCGAATTTCGCATTTTCCAATTTAACTGAAAAATGTTTTTTAAAATTTAGGAGTGGTGTAAGACCAAGTCCTAAATAGTAATAATAATTAACTGTTTGTAAAGCGTGCGTTCCCATTTTCCATTTTTCATTCCTGGCTAGCTTTCCTCCGTTTCGAAACACCATCACTTTTGTTTTTTCTAAATTTACGGATAAATTCCACATTTCACAGTACCGAACAACTTCGTCGATCATTAACTGATGGGTTTTCGGATCTGGAGCTAATAAAACCACATCATCTGCATACATCAAACAACGAACAGCAATCCCCCCCACCCTGACGCCTCCGTTGATAAATTCCGAGAGGTCATTCAAAAAAAGCGAGAACAGAGCGGGAGACAACAAGCATCCCTGCCTAACGCCAACAGACGTTCCAAATGCCCTTATAATCCCCTTACCCGTCCAAACAGAAGCCTCTGTGTGTCTATACAAAGCTTAAAGTGTATTTATAATGCGGCACAAACGATGAAACTCAACGAATCACTAGCAGAAACAAGGCCAAAGAGATTGGCAAGAAGAAATTTTGAAAAAATTCAAAATATGAAATGTTATATTAATTTTTCTCATATATACTTGACACGCTAATATCTCGCTTAGTATGGCGGTAAAAACAAAAAAAATTTTATATTTTTAAAATAGTTATTTGTAAATTTGTAGGTAAAAGAAAAATACTATTATTTGCTGTAATAGATATGTATTAATAGACAAATTATCAACCCATCAACCGCTGGTGTATGCTGGCAGTTAGTTACTTTAGTTGACGTATAGATGCGCTGCTGGCGTCAGTATGTCAGTAACAGTTTTTCTTTAATAACTTCTTTAATATTGCTGCACAAACGATGAAACTTGGTGAATCGCCGGCACAAACGAGGCCAAAGAGAATAGCAAAAAAAAATTTTGAAAAATCTCAAAGACAAGCGAAATCGCATGTCCAACTACCGTCAAGTTGGTATGGCCAATTTAAAACTTAATAACATCTTCAATTTTTGAGCTAAATGTCTGAAATTTTGGGAAAGGACGGCACAAACGCAGCACAAACGATTGGTAAAAAGAAATTTTCAAAAACCTTAAAAAATAAAAAGTGGCCATTTTAACTTGACAAGCCAATATCTCGCCTAAAAATGCGGCACAAACGACGAAACTTGGTGAATCGCCGGCACAGACGAAGCCTAATAGAATGGTAAAAAGAAATTTTGAAAAAACTCAGAAATAAAAAGTGGCCATACCAAATTGATATGCGAATATCTCGCGTAATAATGCGGCATAAACGATGAAATTTGGCGAATCAGCGGCACAAACGAGGCCAAAGAGATTGGCAATAAGAAATTTTGAAAAAGTTCAAAAAAGAATAAGTTATATCAATTTTTGTCATATTAAATTGACATGCGAATATCTCGCCTAAAAATGCAGCACAAACGATGAAAGTTGGTGATTCCCCGGAACAAACGAAGCCTAATAGAATGTAAAAAGGAATTTTGAAAAAACTCAAAATCAATAAGTGGCCATACCAACTTGACATGCGAATATCTCGCGTAATAATGCGGCACAAACGATGAAACTCGAAAAATCGCTTGCAGAAACAAGGCCAAAGAGATTGGCAAAATGAAATTTTGAAAAAATTCAAAATATGAAATGTTATATTAATTTTTCTCATATTTACTTGACACGCTAATATCTCGCTTGGTATGGCGGTAAAAACGAAAAAACCTTTTTATATTACTAAAATAGTTATTTGTAAAGTTGTAGGTAAAACAAAAATACTATTATTTGCTTTAATAGATATGTATTTATAAATTATCAACCCATCAACCGTTGGTGTATGCTGGCAGTTAGTTGCTTTAGTTGACGTAGAGATGCGCTGCTGGCGTCAGTATGTCTGTAACAGTTTTTCTTTAATAACTTCTTTAATATTGCGGCACAAACGATGAAACTTGCTGAATCGCCGGCACAAACGAGGCCAAAGAGAATAGCAAAAAAAAATTTTGAAAAATCTCAAAGACAAGCGAAATCGCCTGTACAACTTCCGTCAAGATGGTATGGCCACTTTAAATCGTTAATTACTTTTTCAATTTTTCAGCTAAATGGCTGAAATTATGGGAAAGGACGGCACAATCGCGGCACAAACGATTGGTAAAAAGAAATTTTCAAAAAACTCAAAAAATAATAAGTGGCCATTCCAAATTGACATGCCAATATCTCGCCTAAAATGCGGCACAAACGACGAAACTTGGTGAATCGCCGGCACAGACGAAGCCTAATAGAATGGTAAAAAGAAATTTTGAAAAAACCCAAAATCAAAAAGTGGCCAAACCAACTTGACATGCGAATATCTCGCGTAATAATGCGGCACAAACGATGAAACTCAACGAATCGCTAGCAGAAACAAGGCCAAAGAGATTGCACAAACGATGAAACTTGGTGAATCGCTGGCACAACCGAAGCCTAAATGAAGGGTAAAATGAAATTTTGAAAAAACTGAAAAATAAAAAGTGACCATACCAACTTGATATGCGAATATCACGCTTAATAATGCGGCACGAACGGTGAAATTTGGCGAATCAGCGGCACAAATGAGGCCAAAGAGATTGGCAAAATGAAATTTTGAAAAAGTTCAAAAAAAAGTTATATCAATTTTTGTCATATTAAATTGACATGCGAATATCTCGCTTAAAAATGAAGCATAAACGATGAAACTTGTTGACTCCCCCGCACAAACGAAGCCTAATAGAATAGTAAAAAGAAATTTTGAAAAAACTCAAAAATAAAAAGTGGCCATACCAACTTGACATGCAAATATCTTGCGTAATAATGCGGCATAAACGATGAAACTCGAAAAATCGCTTGCAGAAACAAGGCCAAATAGATTGGCAAAATGAAATTTTGAAAAAATTCAAAATATGAAATGTTATATTAATTTTTCTCATATTTACTTGACACGCTAATATCTCGCTTGGTATGGCGGTAAAAACGAAAAAAACTTTTTATATTACTAAAATAATTATTTGTAAAGTTGTAGGTAAAAGAAAAATACTATTATTTGCTTTAATAGATATGTATTTATAAATTATCAACCGCTGGTGTATGCTGGCAGTTAGTTGCTTTAGTTGACGTAGAGATGCGCTGCTGGCGTCAGTATGTCTGTAACAGTTTTTCTTTAATAACTTCTTTAATATTGCAGCACAAACGATGAAACTTGGTGAATCGCTGGCACAAACGAGGCCAAAGAGAATAGCAAAAAAAAATTTTGAAAAATCTCAAAGACAAGCGAAATCGCATGTCCAACTTCCGTCAAGTTGGTATGGCCACTTTAAATCCTTAATAACTTTTTCAATTTTTGAGCTAAATGGCTGAAATAATGGGAAAGGACGGCACAATCGCGGTACAAACGATTGGTAAAAAGAAATTTTCAAAAAACTCAAAAAATAAAATGTGGCCATTCCAAATTGACATGCCAATATCTCGCCTAAAAATGCGGCACAAACGACGAAACTTGGCGAATCGCCAGCACAGACGAAGCCTAATAGAATGGTAAAAAGAAATTTTGAAGAACCCCAAAATCAAAAAGTGGCCAAACCAACTTGACATGCGAATATCTCGCGTAATAATGCGGCACAAACGATGAAACTCAACGAATCGCTAGCAGAACCAATGCCAAAGAGATTGGCAAAAAGAAATTTTGAAAAAATTCAAAATATGAAATGTTATATTAATTTTTCTCATATATACTTGACACGCTAATATCTCGCTTAGTATGGCGGTAAAAACAAAAAAAACTTTTTATATTACTAAAATAGTTATTTGTAAATTTGTAGGTAAAAGAAAAATACTATTATTTGCTGTAATAGATATGTATTAATAGACAAATTATCAACCCATCAACCGCTGGTGTATGCTGGCAGTTAGTTACTTTAGTTGACGTATAGATGCGCTGCTGGCGTCAGTATGTCAGTAACAGTTTTTCTTTAATAACTTCTTTAATATTGCTGCACAAACGATGAAACTTGGTGAATCGCCGGCACAAACGAGGCCAAAGAGAATAGCAAAAAAAAATTTTGAAAAATCTCAAAGACAAGCGAAATCGCATGTCCAACTTCCGTCAAGTTGGTATGGCCACTTTAAATCCTTAATAACATTTTCAATTTTTGAGCTAAATTGCTGAAATATGGGAAAGGACGGCACAATCGCGGCACAAACGATTGGTAAAAAGAAATTTTCAAAAAACTCAAAAAATATAATGTGGCCATTCCAAATTGACATGCCAATATCTCGCCTAATAATGCGTCACAAACGACGAAACTTGGTGAATCGCCGGCACAGACGAAGCCTAATAGAATGGTAAAAAGAAATTTTGAAAAACCCCAAAATCAAAAAGTGGCCAAACCAACTTGACATTCGAATATCTCGCGTAATAATGCGGCACAAACGATGAAACTCAACGAATCGCTAGCAGAAACAAGGTCAAAGAGATTGGCAAAAAGAAATTTTGAAAAAATTCAAAATATGAAATGTTATATTAATTTTTCTCATATATAATTGACACGCTAATATCTCGCTTAGTATGGCGGTAAAAACAAAAAAAACTTTTTATATTACTAAAATAGTTATTTGTAAATTTGTAGGTAAAAGAAAAATACTATTATTTGCTGTAATAGATATGTATTAATAGACAAATTATCAACCCATCAACCGCTGGTGTATGCTGGCAGTTAGTTACTTTAGTTGACGTATAGATGCGCTGCTGGCGTCAGTATGTCAGTAACAGTTTTTCTTTAATAACTTCTTTAATATTGCTGCACAAACGATGAAACTTGGTGAATCGCCGGCACAAACGGGGCCAAAGAGAATAGCAAAAAAGAAATTTGGAAAAATCTCAAAGACAAGCGAAATCGCATGTCCAACTTCCGTCAAGTTGGTATGGCCACTTTAAAACCTAATAACATTTTCAATTTTTGAGCTAAATGGCTGAAATTTTGGGACAAGACGGCACAAACGATTGGTAAAAAGAAATTTTCAAAAACCTCAAAAAATAAAAAGTGGCCATTCCAACTTGACTTGCCAATATCTCGCCTAAAAATGCGGCACAAACGATGAAATTTGGCGAATCAGCAGCACAAACGAGGCTAAAGAGATTCGCAAAAAGAAATTTTGAAAAAGTTCAAAAAATAAAGTTATATCAATTTTTGTCATATTAAATTGACATGCGAATATCTCGCCTAAATATGCGGCACAAACGATGAAACTTGGTGAATCGCCGGCACAAACGAAGCTTAAACGAATGGTAAAACAAAATTTTGAAAAAACTCAAAAATAAAAAGTGGCCATACCAAATTGACATGCGAATATCTCGCGTAATAATGCGGCACAAACGATGAAACTCGAAGAATCGCTAGCAGAAACAAGGCCAAAGAGATTGGCAAAAAGAAATTTTGAAAAAATTCAAAATATGAAACTTATATTAAATTTTCTCATATTTACTTGACACGCTAATATCTCGCTTAGTATGGCGGTAAAAACGAAAAAAATTTTTATATTACTAAAATAGTTATTTGTAAATTTGTAGGTAAAAGAAAAATACTATTATTTGCTGTAATAGATATGTATTTATAGACAAATTATTAACCCATCAACCGCTGATGTTTGCTGGCAGTTAGTTACTTTAGTTGACGTAGAGATGCGCTGCTGGCGTCAGTATGTCAGTAACAGTTTTTCTTTAATAACTTCTTTAATATTGCGGCACTAACGATGAAACTTGGTGTATCCCCGGCACAAACGAGGCCAAAGATTATGGCCAAAAAAATTTAGAAAAATCTCAAATATAAGCGAAATCGCATGTCCAACTTCCGTCAAGTTGGTATGGCCACTTTAAAACTTAATAACATTTTCAAATTTTGAGCTAAATGGCTGAAATTTTGGGAAAGGACGGCACAAACGCAGCACAAACGATTGGTAAAAAGAAATTTTCAAAAACCTCAAAAAATAAAAAGTGGCCATTCCAACATGACATGCCAATATCTCGCCTAAAAATGCGGCACAAACGATGAAACTTGGTGAATCGCTGGCACAAACGAAGCCTAAATGAATGATAAAAAGAAATTTTAAAAAAACTCAAAAATAAAAAGTGGCCATTCCAACTTGACATGCCAATATCTCGCCTAAAAATGCGGCACAAACGATGAAATTTGGCGAATCAGCGGCACAAACGAGGCTAAAGAGATTCGCAAAAAGAAACTTTGAAAAAGTTCAAAAAATAAAGTTATATGAATTTTTGTCATATTAAATTGACATGCGAATACCTTGCCTAAATATGCGGCACAAACGATGAAACTTGGTGAATCGCCGGCACAAACGAAGCTTAAACGAGTGGTAAAACAAAATTTTGAAAAAACTCAAAAATAAAAAGTGGCCATACCAAATTCACATGCGAATATCTCGCGTAATAATGCGGCACAAACGATGAAACTCGAAGAATCGCTAGCAGAAACAAGGCCAAAGAGATTGGCAAAAAGAAATTTTGAAAAAATTCAAAATACGAAACTTATTTTAAATTTTCTCATATTTACTTGACACGCTAATATCTCGCTTAGTATGGCGGTAAAAACGAAAAAAATTTTTATATTACTAAAATAGTTATTTGTAAATTTGTAGGTAAAAGGAAAATACTATTATTTGCTTTAATAGATATGTATTTATAAATTATCAACCCATCAACCGCTGGTGTATGCTGGCAGTTAGTTGCTTTAGTTGACGTAGAGATGCGCTGCTGGCGTCAGTATGTCTGTAACAGTTTTTCTTTAATAACTTCTTTAATATTGCGGCACAAACGATGAAACTTGGTGAATCGCCGGCACAAACGAGGCCAAAGAGAATGGCAAAAAAAAGTTTTGAAAAATCTCAAAGACAAGCGAAATCGAATGTCCAACTTCCGTCAAGTTGGTATGGCCACTTTAAATCCTTAATAACTTTTTCAATTTTTGAGCTAAATGGCTGAAATTATGGGAAAGGACGGCATAATCGCGGCACAAACGATTGGTAAAAAGAAATTTTCAAAAAACTCAAAAAATAAAAAGTGGCCATTCCAAATTGACATGCCAATATCTCGCCTAAAATGCGGCACAAACGACGAAACTTGGTGAATCGCCGGCACAGACGAAGCCTAATAGAATGGTAAAAAGAAATTTTGAAAAAACCGAAAATCAAAAAGTGGCCAAACCAACTTGACATGCCAATATCTCGCCTAAAAATGCGGCACAAACGATGAAATATGGCGAATCAGCGGCACAAACGAGGCTAAAGAGATTCGCAAAAAGAAATTTTGAAAAAATTCAAAATATGAAACTTATATTGAATTTTCTCATATTTACTTGACACGCTAATATCTCGCTTAGTATGGCGGTAAAAACGAAAAAAATTTTTATATTACTAAAATAGTTATTTGTAAATTTGTAGGTAAAAGAAAAATACTATTATTTGCTGTAATAAATATGTATTTATAGACAAATTATCAATCCATCAACCGCTGGTGTATGCTGGCAGTTAGTTACTTTAGTTGACGTAGAGATGCGCTGCTGGCGTCAGTATGTCAGTAACAGTTTTTCTTTAATAACTTCTTTAATATTGCGGCACAAACGATGAAACTTGGTGAATCCCCGGCACAAACGAGGCCAAAGAGAATGGCCAAAAAAAATTTAGAAAAATCTCAAATACAAGCGAAATCGCATGTCCAACTTCCGTCAAGTTGGTATGGCCACTTTAAAACTTAATAACATTTTCAATTTTTGAGCTAAATGGCTGAAGTTTTGGGAAAGGACGGCACAAACGCAGCACAAACAATTGGTAAAAAGAAATTTTCAAAAACCTCAAAAAATAAAAAGTGGCCATTCCAACTTGACTTGCCAATATCTCGCCTAAAAATGCGGCACAAACGATGAAATTTGGCGAATCAGCGGCACAAACGAGGCTAAAGAGATTCGCAAAAAGAAATTTTGAAAAAGTTCAAAAAATAAAGTTATATCAATTTTTGTCATATTAAATTGACATGCGAATATCTCGCCTAAATATGCGGCACAAACGATGAAACCTGGTGAATCGCCGGCACAAACGAAGCTTAAACGAATGGTAAAACAAAATTTTGAAAAAACTCAAAAATAAAAAGTGGCCATACCAAATTGACATGCGAATATCTCGCGTAATAATGCGGCACAAACGATGAAACTCGAAGAATCGCTAGCAGAAACAAGGCCAAAGAGATTGGCAAAAAGAAATTTTGAAAAAATTCAAAATATGAAACTTATATTAAATTTTCTCATATTTACTTGACACGCTAATATCTCGCTTAGTATGGCGGTAAAAACGAAAAAAATTTTTATATTACTAAAATAGTTATTTGTAAATTTGTAGGTAAAAGAAAAATACTATTATTTGCTGTAATAGATATGTATTTATAGACAAATTATCAACCCATCAACCGCTGGTGTTTGCTGGCAGTTAGTTACTTTAGTTGACGTAGAGATGCGCTGCTGGCGTCAGTATGTCAGTAACAGTTTTTCTTTAATAACTTCTTTAATATTGCGGCACTAACGATGAAACTTGGTGAATCCCCGGCACAAACGAGGCCTAAGAGAATGGCCAAAAAAATTTAGAAAAATCTCAAATATAAGCGAAATCGCATTTCCAACTTCCGTCAAGTTGGTATGGCCACTTTAAAAGTTAATAACATTTTCAATTTTTGAGCTAAATGGCTGAAATTTTGGGAAAGGACGGCACAAACGCAGCACAAACGATTGGTAAAAAGAAATTTTCAAAAACCTCAAAAAATAAAAAGTGGCCATTCCAACATGACATGCCAATATCTCGCCTAAAAATGCGGCACAAACGATGAAACTTGGTGAATCGCTGGCACAAACGAAGCCTAAATGAATGGTAAAAAGTAATTTTAAAAAAACTCAAAAATAAAAAGTGGCCATTCCAACTTGACATGCCAATATCTCGCCTAAAAATGCGGCACAAACGATGAAATTTGGCGAATCAGCGGCACAAACGAGGCTAAAGAGATTCGCAAAAAGAAACTTTGAAAAAGTTCAAAAAATAAAGTTATATGAATTTTTGTCATATTAAATTTTACATGCGAATATCTCGCCTAAATATGCGGCACAAACGATGAAACTTGGTGAATCGCCGGCACAAACGAAGCTTAAACGAATGGTAAAACAAAATTTTGAAAAAACTCAAAAATAAAAAGTGGCCATACCAAATTGACATGCGAATATCTCGCGTAATAATGCGGCACAAACGATGAAACTCGAAGAATCGCTAGCAGAAACAAGGCCAAAGAGATTGGCAAAAAGAAATTTTGAAAAAATTCAAAATATGAAACTTATATTAAATTTTCTCATATTTACTTGACACGCTAATATCTCGCTTAGTATGGCGGTAAAAACGAAAAAAATTTTTATATTACTAAAATAGTTATTTGTAAATTTGTAGGTAAAAGGAAAATACTATTATTTGCTTTAATAGATATGTATTTATAAATTATCAACCCATCAACCGCTGGTGTATGCTGGCAGTTAGTTGCTTTAGTTGACGTAGAGATGCGCTGCTGGCGTCAGTATGTCTGTAACAGTTTTTCTTTAATAACTTCTTTAATATTGCGGCACAAACGATGAAACTTGGTGAATCGCCGGCACAAACGAGGCCAAAGAGAATGGCAAAAAAAAGTTTCGAAAAATCTCAAAGACAAGCGAAATCGAATGTCCAACTTCAATCCTTAATAACTTTTTAATTTTTGAGCTAAATGGCTGAAATTATGGGAAAGGACGGCACAATCGCGGCACAAACGATTGGTAAAAAGAAATTTTCAAAAAACTCAAAAAATAAAAAGTGGCCATTCCAAATTGACATGCCAATATCTCGCCTAAAATGCGGCACAAACGACGAAACTTGGTGAATCGCCGGCACAGACGAAACCTAATAGAATGGTAAAAAGAAATTTTGAAAAAACCGAAAATCAATAAGTGGCCATACCAACTTGACATGCGAATATCTCGCGTAATAATGCGGCACAAACGATGAAACTCGAAAAATCGCTTGCAGAAACGAGGCCAAAGAGATTGGCAAAATGAAATTTTGAAAAAATTCAAAATATGAAATGTTATATTAATTTTTCTCATATTTACTTGACACGCTAATATCTCGCTTGGTATGGCGGTAAAAACGAAAAAAACTTTTTATATTACTAAAATAGTTATTTGTAAAGTTGTAGGTAAAACAAAAATACTATTATTTGCTTTAATAGATATGTATTTATAAATTATCAACCCATCAACCGCTGGTGTATGCTGGCAGTTAGTTGCTTTAGTTGACGTAGAGATGCGCTGCTGGCGTCAGTATGTCTGTAACAGTTTTTCTTTAATAACTTCATTAATATTGCGGCACAAACGATGAAACTTGGTGAATCGCCGGCACAAACGAGGCCAAAGAAAATAGCAAAAAAAAAATTTCGAAAAATCTCAAAGACAAGCGAAATCGCATGTCCAACTTCCGTCAAGTTGGTATGGCCACTTTAAATCCTTAATAACATTTTCAATTTTTGAGCTAAATGGCTGAAATTATGGGAAAGGACGGCACAATCGCGGCACAAACGATTGGTAAAAAGAAATTTTCAAAAAACTCAAAAAATAAAAAGTGGCCATTCCAAATTCACATGCCAATATCTCGCCTAAAAATGCGGCACAAACGACCAAACATGGTGAATCGACGGCACAGACGAAGCCTAATAGAATGGTAAAAAGAAATTTTGAAAAACCCCAAAATCAAAAAGTGGCCAAACCAACTTGACATGCGAATATCTCGCGTAATAATGCGGCACAAACGATGAAACTCAACGAATCGCTAGCAGAAACAAGGCCAAAGAGATTGGCAAAAAGAAATTTTGAAAAAATTCAAAATATGAAATGTTATATTAATTTTTCTCATATATACTTGACACGCTAATATCTCGCTTAGTATGGCGGTAAAAACAAAAAAAACTTTTTATATTACTAAAATAGTTATTTGTAAATTTGTAGGTAAAAGAAAAATACTATTATTTGCTGTAATAGATATGTATTAATAGACAAATTATCAACCCATCAACCGCTGGTGTATGCTGGCAGTTAGTTACTTTAGTTGACGTATAGATGCGCTGCTGGCGACAGTATGTCAGTAACAGTTTTTCTTTAATAACTTCTTTAATATTGCTGCACAAACGATGAAACTTGGTGAATCGCCGGCACAAACGGGGCCAAAGAGAATAGCAAAAAAGAAATTTGGAAAAATCTCAAAGACAAGCGAAATCGCATGTCCAACTTCCGTCAAGTTGGTATGGCCACTTTAAAACTTAATAACATTTTCAATTTTTGAGCTAAATGGCTGAAATTTTGGGACAGGACGGCACAAAGGATTGGAAAAAGAAATTTTCAAAAACCTCAAAAAATAAAAAGTGGCCATTCCAACTTGACATGCCAATATCTCGCCTAAAAATGCGGCACAAACGATGAAATTTGGCGAATCAGCGGCACAAACGAGGCTAAAGATATTCGCAAAAAGAAATTTTGAAAAAGTTCAAAAAAAAAAGTTATATCAATTTTTGTCATATTAAATTGACATGCGAATATCTCGCCTAAATATGCGGCACAAACGATGAAACTTGGTGAAGCGCCGGCACAAACGAAGCTTAAACGAATGGTAAAACGAAATTTTGAAAAAAAAATAAATAAAAAGTGGCCATACCAAATTGACATGCGAATATCTCGCGTAATAATGCGGCAAAAACGATGAAACTCGAAGAATCGCTAGCAGAAAAAAGGCCAAAGATATTGGCAAAAAGAAATTTTGAAAAAATTCAAAATATGAAACTTATATTAAATTTTCTCATATTTACTTGACACGCTAATATCTCGCTTAGTATGGCGGTAAAAACGAAAAAAATTTTTATATTACTAAAATAGTTATTTGTAAATTTGTAGGTAAAAGAAAAATACTATTATTTGCTGTAATAGATATGTATTTATAGACAAATTATCAACCCATCAACCGCTGGTGTATGCTGGCAGTTAGTTACTTTAGTTGACGTAGAGATGCGCTGCTGGCGTCAGTATGTCAGTAACAGTTTTTCTTTAATAACTTCTTTAATATTGCGGCACAAACGATGAAACTTGGTGAATCCCCGGCACAAACGAGGCCAAAGAGAATGGCCAAAAAAAATTTAGAAAAATCTCAAATACAAGCGATATCGCATGTCCAACTTCCGTCAAGTTGGTATGGCCACTTTAAAACTTAATAACATTTTCAATTTTTGAGCTAAATGGCTGAAGTTTTGGGAAAGGACGGCACAAACGCAGCACAAACGATTGGTAAAAAGAAATTTTCAAAAACCTCAAAAAATAAAAAGTGGCCATTCCAACTTGACTTGCCAATATCTCGCCTAAAAATGCGGCACAAACGATGAAATTTGGCGAATCAGCGGCACAAACGAGGCTAAAGAGATTCGCAAAAAGAAATTTTGAAAAAGTTCAAAAAATAAAGTTATATCAATTTTTGTCATATTAAATTGACATGCGAATATCTCGCCTAAATATGCGGCACAAACGATGAAACTTGGTGAATCGCCGGCACAAACGAAGCTTAAACGAATGGTAAAACAAAATTTTGAAAAAACTCAAAAATAAAAAGTGGCCATACCAAATTGACATGCGAATATCTCGCGTAATAATGCGGCACAAACGATGAAACTCGAAGAATCGCTAGCAGAAACAATGCCAAAGAGATTGGCAAAAAGAAATTTTGAAAAAATTCAAAATATGAAACTTATATTAAATTTTCTCATATTTACTTGACACGCTAATATCTCGCTTAGTATGGCGGTAAAAACGAAAAAAATTTTTATATTACTAAAATAGTTATTTGTAAATTTGTAGGTAAAAGAAAAATACTAATGAGATAAGGCGCGTCAACATCAATGGTTATTGGCGCCCGGAGCTTTTTTCAGTGCACTGCCGGCCTCCGGACAGTGTTCTCTCGTTACAGACAACACTAAGAAAAATACTATTATTTGCAGTAATAGATATGTATTTATAGACAAATTATCAACCCATCAACCGCTGGTGTATGCTGGCAGTTAGTTACTTTAGTTGACGTAGAGATGCGCTGCTGGCGTCAGTATGTCAGTAACAGTTTTTCTTTAATAACTTCTTTAATATTGCGGCACAAACGATGAAACTTGGTGAATCGCCGGCACAAACGAGGCCAAAGAGAATGGCAAAAAAAAGTTTCGAAAAATCTCAAAGACAAGCGAAATCGAATGTCCAACTTCAATCCTTAATAACTTTTTAATTTTTGAGCTAAATGGCTGAAATTATGGGAAAGGACGGCACAATCGCGGCACAAACGATTGGTAAAAAGAAATTTTCAAAAAACTCAAAAAATAAAAAGTGGCCATTCCAAATTGACATGCCAATATCTCGCCTAAAATGCGGCACAAACGACGAAACTTGGTGAATCGCCGGCACAGACGAAACCTAATAGAATGGTAAAAAGAAATTTTGAAAAAACCGAAAATCAATAAGTGGCCATACCAACTTGACATGCGAATATCTCGCGTAATAATGCGGCACAAACGATGAAACTCGAAAAATCGCTTGCAGAAACGAGGCCAAAGAGATTGGCAAAATGAAATTTTGAAAAAATTCAAAATATGAAATGTTATATTAATTTTTCTCATATTTACTTGACACGCTAATATCTCGCTTGGTATGGCGGTAAAAACGAAAAAAACTTTTTATATTACTAAAATAGTTATTTGTAAAGTTGTAGGTAAAACAAAAATACTATTATTTGCTTTAATAGATATGTATTTATAAATTATCAACCCATCAACCGCTGGTGTATGCTGGCAGTTAGTTGCTTTAGTTGACGTAGAGATGCGCTGCTGGCGTCAGTATGTCTGTAACAGTTTTTCTTTAATAACTTCATTAATATTGCGGCACAAACGATGAAACTTGGTGAATCGCCGGCACAAACGAGGCCAAAGAAAATAGCAAAAAAAAATTTCGAAAAATCTCAAAGACAAGCGAAATCGCATGTCCAACTTCCGTCAAGTTGGTATGGCCACTTTAAATCCTTAATAACATTTTCAATTTTTGAGCTAAATGGCTGAAATTATGGGAAAGGACGGCACAATCGCGGCACAAACGATTGGTAAAAAGAAATTTTCAAAAAACTCAAAAAATAAAAAGTGGCCATTCCAAATTCACATGCCAATATCTCGCCTAAAAATGCGGCACAAACGACCAAACATGGTGAATCGACGGCACAGACGAAGCCTAATAGAATGGTAAAAAGAAATTTTGAAAAACCCCAAAATCAAAAAGTGGCCAAACCAACTTGACATGCGAATATCTCGCGTAATAATGCGGCACAAACGATGAAACTCAACGAATCGCTAGCAGAAACAAGGCCAAAGAGATTGGCAAAAAGAAATTTTGAAAAAATTCAAAATATGAAATGTTATATTAATTTTTCTCATATATACTTGACACGCTAATATCTCGCTTAGTATGGCGGTAAAAACAAAAAAAACTTTTTATATTACTAAAATAGTTATTTGTAAATTTGTAGGTAAAAGAAAAATACTATTATTTGCTGTAATAGATATGTATTAATAGACAAATTATCAACCCATCAACCGCTGGTGTATGCTGGCAGTTAGTTACTTTAGTTGACGTATAGATGCGCTGCTGGCGACAGTATGTCAGTAACAGTTTTTCTTTAATAACTTCTTTAATATTGCTGCACAAACGATGAAACTTGGTGAATCGCCGGCACAAACGGGGCCAAAGAGAATAGCAAAAAAGAAATTTGGAAAAATCTCAAAGACAAGCGAAATCGCATGTCCAACTTCCGTCAAGTTGGTATGGCCACTTTAAAACTTAATAACATTTTCAATTTTTGAGCTAAATGGCTGAAATTTTGGGACAGGACGGCACAAAGGATTGGAAAAAGAAATTTTCAAAAACCTCAAAAAATAAAAAGTGGCCATTCCAACTTGACATGCCAATATCTCGCCTAAAAATGCGGCACAAACGATGAAATTTGGCGAATCAGCGGCACAAACGAGGCTAAAGATATTCGCAAAAAGAAATTTTGAAAAAGTTCAAAAAAAAAAGTTATATCAATTTTTGTCATATTAAATTGACATGCGAATATCTCGCCTAAATATGCGGCACAAACGATGAAACTTGGTGAAGCGCCGGCACAAACGAAGCTTAAACGAATGGTAAAACGAAATTTTGAAAAAAAAATAAATAAAAAGTGGCCATACCAAATTGACATGCGAATATCTCGCGTAATAATGCGGCAAAAACGATGAAACTCGAAGAATCGCTAGCAGAAAAAAGGCCAAAGATATTGGCAAAAAGAAATTTTGAAAAAATTCAAAATATGAAACTTATATTAAATTTTCTCATATTTACTTGACACGCTAATATCTCGCTTAGTATGGCGGTAAAAACGAAAAAAATTTTTATATTACTAAAATAGTTATTTGTAAATTTGTAGGTAAAAGAAAAATACTATTATTTGCTGTAATAGATATGTATTTATAGACAAATTATCAACCCATCAACCGCTGGTGTATGCTGGCAGTTAGTTACTTTAGTTGACGTAGAGATGCGCTGCTGGCGTCAGTATGTCAGTAACAGTTTTTCTTTAATAACTTCTTTAATATTGCGGCACAAACGATGAAACTTGGTGAATCCCCGGCACAAACGAGGCCAAAGAGAATGGCCAAAAAAAATTTAGAAAAATCTCAAATACAAGCGATATCGCATGTCCAACTTCCGTCAAGTTGGTATGGCCACTTTAAAACTTAATAACATTTTCAATTTTTGAGCTAAATGGCTGAAGTTTTGGGAAAGGACGGCACAAACGCATGACAAACGATTGGTAAAAAGAAATTTTCAAAAACCTCAAAAAATAAAAAGTGGCCATTCCAACTTGACTTGCCAATATCTCGCCTAAAAATGCGGCACAAACGATGAAATTTGGCGAATCAGCGGCACAAACGAGGCTAAAGAGATTCGCAAAAAGAAATTTTGAAAAAGTTTAAAAAATAAAGTTATATCAATTTTTGTCATATTAAATTGACATGCGAATATCTCGCCTAAATATGCGGCACAAACGATGAAACTTGGTGAATCGCCGGCACAAACGAAGCTTAAACGAATGGTAAAACAAAATTTTGAAAAAACTCAAAAATAAAAAGTTGCCATACCAAATTCACATGCGAATATCTCGCGTAATAATGCGGCACAAACGATGAAACTCGAAGAATCGCTAGCAGAAACAAGGCCAAAGAGATTGGCAAAAAGAAATTTTGAAAAAATTCAAAATATGAAACTTATATTAAATTTTCTCATATTTACTTGACACGCTAATATCTCGCTTAGTATGGCGGTAAAAACGAAAAAAATTTTTATATTACTAAAATAGTTATTTGTAAATTTGTAGGTAAAAGGAAAATACTATTATTTGCTTTAATAGATATGTATTTATAAATTATCAACCCATCAACCGCTGGTGTATGCTGGCAGTTAGTTGCTTTAGTTGACGTAGAGATGCGCTGCTGGCGTCAGTATGTCTGTAACAGTTTTTCTTTAATAACTTCTTTAATATTGCGGCACAAACGATGAAACTTGGTGAATCGCCGGCACAAACGAGGCCAAAGAGAATGGCAAAAAAAAGTTTTGAAAAATCTCAAAGACAAGCGAAATCGAATGTCCAACTTCAATCCTTAATAACTTTATCAATTTTTGAGCTAAATGGCTGAAATTATGGGAATGGACGGCACAATCGCGGCACAAACGATTGGTAAAAAGAAATTTTCAAAAAACTCAAAAAATAAAAAGTGGCCATTCCAAATTGACATGCCAATATCTCGCCTAAAATGCGGCACAAACGACGAAACTTGGTGAATCGCCGGCACAGACGAAGCCTAATAGAATGGTAAAAAGAAATTTTGAAAAAACCGAAAATCAAAAAGTGGCCAAACCAACTTGACATGCCAATATCTCGCCTAAAAATGCGGCACAAACGATGAAATATGGCGAATCAGCGGCACAAACGAGGCTAAAGAGATTCGCAAAAAGAAATTTTGAAAAAATTCAAAATATGAAACTTATATTAAATTTTCTCATATTTACTTGACACGCTAATATCTCGCTTAGTATGGCGGTAAAAACGAAAAAAATTTTTATATTACTAAAATAGTTATTTGTAAATTTGAAGGTAAAAGAAAAATACTATTATTTGCTGTAATAAATATGTATTTATAGACAAATTATCAATCCATCAACCGCTGGTGTATGCTGGCAGTTAGTTACTTTAGTTGACGTAGAGATGCGCTGCTGGCGTCAGTATGTCAGTAACAGTTTTTCTTTAATAACTTCTTTAATATTGCGGCACAAACGATGAAACTTGGTGAATCCCCGGCACAAACGAGGCCAAAGAGAATGGCCAAAAAAAATTTAGAAAAATCTCAAATACAAGCGAAATCGCATGTCCAACTTCCGTCAAGTTGGTATGGCCACTTTAAATCCTTAATAACTTTTTCAATTTTTGAGCTAAATGGCTGATATTTTGGGACTGGACGGCACAAACGCGGCACAAACGATTGGTAAAAAGAAATTTTCAAAAACCTCAAAAAATAAAAAGTGGCCAATCCAAATTGACATGCCAATATCTCGCCTAAAAATGCGGCACAAACGATGAAACTTGGTGAATCGCTGGCACAACCGAAGCCTAAAAGAAGGGTAAAATGAAATTTTGAAAAAACTGAAAAATAAAAAGTCACCATACCAACTTGATATGCGAATATCACGCTTAATAATGCGGCACGAACGGTGAAATTTGGCGAATCAGCGGCACAAATGAGGCCAAAGAGATTGGCAAAATGAAATTTTGAAAAAGTTCAAAAAAAAGTTATATCAATTTTTGTCATATTAAATTGACATGCGAATATCTCGCCTAAAAATGAAGCATGAACGATGAAACTTGGTGACTCCCCCGCACAAACGAAGCCTAATAGAATAGTAAAAAGAAATTTTGAAAAAACTCAAAAATAAAAAGTGGCCATACCAACTTGACATGCAAATATCTTGCGTAATAATGCGGCATAAACGATGAAACTCGAAAAATCGCTTGCAGAAACCAGGCCAAATAGATTGGCAAAATGAAATTTTGAAAAAATTCAAAATATGAAATGTTATATTAATTTTTCTCATATTTACTTGACACGCTAATAGAATAGAATAGAATAGAATAGAAAGCTTTATTACACATTTTACAAAAAAGAAAATTACATATAAATAATAAACTAATAGCTATTGCTAGGCATGGTTGTATACCGTCAGCCTAGAGTTCATCTTAAAACTTGAGAAAACAAAAAAATAACTTACTTGCTAAAGTAAAACAAAGAAGAAGTAAACAAGTCCTGTTTTAAAGCGAGCGGACATATGTACATAATATTTTAAATTAAAAAACAAAAGCAAAAACAAGATTCTAGGTATTGTATTCACTTATAAGGAACATCCTGTACTTATAAGCCGAAACATGAAAGCAAAACAAATTTGTCCAATTTCCACTATTCAGTAAATTAATAATTTCTGCCTGGCTTAGTGCCTTCTTCCCCAGCCACCTAATTCTATATTCCTGTAAAACAGGGCATTTCCCTAATAATGGCACATGTCCTCACGTTCTCCTAAGTTACAGAGGGTACATGACCACTGTTCCTCCGAACGCATTACATTATAATTTAAGTTAACTAGCTGCCCTCTTAGCTTGAAAATGACCTTCATAAGACCAAAACTATTAGTATCAGATATGTAGTGACTCTCTCCAAGATCAGCAACCAGATGTTTATACAACGAATGGAAGCTCGAATATTGCCCTTTTGAAATCATGTTTTCCTTAAATTTACTTTTAAAACTGGCCACTACAGTTTCTGGATTAACACCTACATAATCCAAGCTAATGTTTAGGTTACCAAACAACTCTAAGTTTTCTTTGTGCCAATATATTCTATTCTTTATAACTACCTCAGCTAATGCTTTGGGCAGTCTCCCTTCTGGCAAAGCTAAAACTTTCTTTATGTAATTCAAATGCAAATTTAACGTGTAACAAAAAATTGAATAAAAATTTGATTCCAGATATAAAATGTAATGAGGCGCATTTACTGGAAGGCAAAACAACTTTCTAACAAAAAATAAATTTAACTTTTCTATTTCTTTAAAACTGAGAAAGCCCCATACCTGCCCAGCATAGCACATGATAGTTCTTACCGCAGCATTGAATACATTTATTTTTTTGGATATTGGAATGTCTGTTTTTTTCATCAAATTAGAATATGTAGTATTTAATGCGAATTTCGCATTTTCCAATTTAACTGAAAAATGTTTTTTAAAATTTAGGAGTGGTGTAAGACCAAGTCCTAAATAGTAATAATAATTAACTGTTTGTAAAGCGTGCGTTCCCATTTTCCATTTTTCATTCCTGGCTAGCTTTCCTCCGTTTCGAAACACCATCACTTTTGTTTTTTCTAAATTTACGGATAAATTCCACATTTCACAGTACCGAACAACTTCGTCGATCATTAACTGATGGGTTTTCGGATCTGGAGCTAATAAAACCACATCATCTGCATACATCAAACAACGAACAGCAATCCCCCCCACCCTGACGCCTCCGTTGATAAATTCCGAGAGGTCATTCAAAAAAAGCGAGAACAGAGCGGGAGACAACAAGCATCCCTGCCTAACGCCAACAGACGTTCCAAATGCCCTTATAATCCCCTTACCCGTCCAAACAGAAGCCTCTGTGTGTCTATACAAAGCTTAAAGTGTATTTATAATGCGGCACAAACGATGAAACTCAACGAATCACTAGCAGAAACAAGGCCAAAGAGATTGGCAAGAAGAAATTTTGAAAAAATTCAAAATATGAAATGTTATATTAATTTTTCTCATATATACTTGACACGCTAATATCTCGCTTAGTATGGCGGTAAAAACAAAAAAAATTTTATATTACTAAAATAGTTATTTGTAAATTTGTAGGTAAAAGAAAAATACTATTATTTGCTGTAATAGATATGTATTAATAGACAAATTATCAACCCATCAACCGCTGGTGTATGCTGGCAGTTAGTTACTTTAGTTGACGTATAGATGCGCTGCTGGCGTCAGTATGTCAGTAACAGTTTTTCTTTAATAACTTCTTTAATATTGCTGCACAAACGATGAAACTTGGTGAATCGCCGGCACAAACGAGGCCAAAGAGAATAGCAAAAAAAAATTTTGAAAAATCTCAAAGACAAGCGAAATCGCATGTCCAACTACCGTCAAGTTGGTATGGCCAATTTAAAACTTAATAACATCTTCAATTTTTGAGCTAAATGTCTGAAATTTTGGGAAAGGACGGCACAAACGCAGCACAAACGATTGGTAAAAAGAAATTTTCAAAAACCTTAAAAAATAAAAAGTGGCCATTTTAACTTGACAAGCCAATATCTCGCCTAAAAATGCGGCACAAACGACGAAACTTGGTGAATCGCCGGCACAGACGAAGCCTAATAGAATGGTAAAAAGAAATTTTGAAAAAACTCAGAAATAAAAAGTGGCCATACCAAATTGATATGCGAATATCTCGCGTAATAATGCGGCATAAACGATGAAATTTGGCGAATCAGCGGCACAAACGAGGCCAAAGAGATTGGCAATAAGAAATTTTGAAAAAGTTCAAAAAAGAATAAGTTATATCAATTTTTGTCATATTAAATTGACATGCGAATATCTCGCCTAAAAATGCAGCACAAACGATGAAAGTTGGTGATTCCCCGGAACAAACGAAGCCTAATAGAATGTAAAAAGGAATTTTGAAAAAACTCAAAATCAATAAGTGGCCATACCAACTTGACATGCGAATATCTCGCGTAATAATGCGGCACAAACGATGAAACTCGAAAAATCGCTTGCAGAAACAAGGCCAAAGAGATTGGCAAAATGAAATTTTGAAAAAATTCAAAATATGAAATGTTATATTAATTTTTCTCATATTTACTTGACACGCTAATATCTCGCTTGGTATGGCGGTAAAAACGAAAAAACCTTTTTATATTACTAAAATAGTTATTTGTAAAGTTGTAGGTAAAACAAAAATACTATTATTTGCTTTAATAGATATGTATTTATAAATTATCAACCCATCAACCGTTGGTGTATGCTGGCAGTTAGTTGCTTTAGTTGACGTAGAGATGCGCTGCTGGCGTCAGTATGTCTGTAACAGTTTTTCTTTAATAACTTCTTTAATATTGCGGCACAAACGATGAAACTTGCTGAATCGCCGGCACAAACGAGGCCAAAGAGAATAGCAAAAAAAAATTTTGAAAAATCTCAAAGACAAGCGAAATCGCCTGTCCAACTTCCGTCAAGATGGTATGGCCACTTTAAATCGTTAATTACTTTTTCAATTTTTCAGATAAATGGCTGAAATTATGGGAAAGGACGGCACAATCGCGGCACAAACGATTGGTAAAAAGAAATTTTCAAAAAACTCAAAAAATAATAAGTGGCCATTCCAAATTGACATGCCAATATCTCGCCTAAAATGCGGCACAAACGACGAAACTTGGTGAATCGCCGGCACAGACGAAGCCTAATAGAATGGTAAAAAGAAATTTTGAAAAAACCCAAAATCAAAAAGTGGCCAAACCAACTTGACATGCGAATATCTCGCGTAATAATGCGGCACAAACGATGAAACTCAACGAATCGCTAGCAGAAACAAGGCCAAAGAGATTGCACAAACGATGAAACTTGGTGAATCGCTGGCACAACCGAAGCCTAAATGAAGGGTAAAATGAAATTTTGAAAAAACTGAAAAATAAAAAAGTGACCATACCAACTTGATATGCGAATATCACGCTTAATAATGCGGCACGAACGGTGAAATTTGGCGAATCAGCGGCACAAATGAGGCCAAAGAGATTGGCAAAATGAAATTTTGAAAAAGTTCAAAAAAAAGTTATATCAATTTTTGTCATATTAAATTGACATGCGAATATCTCGCTTAAAAATGAAGCATAAACGATGAAACTTGTTGACTCCCCCGCACAAACGAAGCCTAATAGAATAGTAAAAAGAAATTTTGAAAAAACTCAAAAATAAAAAGTGGCCATACCAACTTGACATGCAAATATCTTGCGTAATAATGCGGCATAAACGATGAAACTCGAAAAATCGCTTGCAGAAACAAGGCCAAATAGATTGGCAAAATGAAATTTTGAAAAAATTCAAAATATGAAATGTTATATTAATTTTTCTCATATTTACTTGACACGCTAATAGAATAGAATAGAATAGAATAGAAAGCTTTATTACACATTTTACAAAAAAGAAAATTACATATAAATAATAAACTAATAGCTATTGCTAGGCATGGTTGTATACCGTCAGCCTAGAGTTCATCTTAAAACTTGAGAAAACAAAAAAAATAACATACTTGCTAAAGTAAAACAAAGAAGAAGTAAACAAGTCCTGTTGTAAAGCGAGCGGACATATGTACATAATATTTTAAATTAAAAAACAAAAGCAAAAACAAGATTCTAGGTATTGTATTCACTTATAAGGATTATCCTGTACTTATAAGCCGAAACATGAAAGCAAAACAAATTTGTCCAATTTCCACTATTCAGTAAATTAATAATTTCTGCCTGGCTTAGTGCCTTCTTCCCCAGCCACCTAATTCTATATTCCTGTAAAACAGGGCATTTCCCTAAATAATGGCACATGTCCTCACGTTCTCCTAAGTTACAGAGGGTACATGACCACTGTTCCTCCGAACGCATTACATTATAATTTAAGTTAACTAGCTGCCCTCTTAGCTTGAAAATGACCTTCATAAGACCAAAACTATTAGTATCAGATATGTAGTGACTCTCTCCAAGATCAGCAACCAGATGTTTATACAACGAATGGAAGCTCGAATATTGCCCTTTTGAAATCATGTTTTCCTTAAATTTACTTTTAAAACTGGCCACTACAGTTTCTGGATTAACACCTACATAATCCAAGCTAATGTTTAGGTTACCAAATAACTCTAAGTTTTCTTTGTGCCAATATATTCTATTCTTTATAACTTCCTCAGCTAATGCTTTGGGCAGTCTCCCTTCTGGCAAAGCTAAAACTTTCTTTATGTAATTCAAATGCAAACTTAACGTGTAACAAAAAATTGGATAAAAATTTGATTCCAGATATAAAATGTAATGAGGCGCATTTACTGGAAGGCAAAACAACTTTCTAACAATAAATAAATTTAACTTTTCTATTTCTTTAAAACTGAGAAAGCCCCATACCTGCCCAGCATAGCACATGATAGTTCTTACCGCAGCATTGAATACATTTATTTTTTTGGATATTGGAATGTCTGTTTTTTTCATCAAATTAGAATATGTAGTATTTAATGCGAATTTCGCATTTTCCAATTTAACTGAAAAATGTTTTTTAAAATTTAGGAGTGGTGTAAGACCAAGTCCTAAATAGTTATAATAATAGAATAGAAAATTAAAGTGTTTATAATGCTTAAAGTGTTTATAATGCGGCACAAACGATGAAACTCAACGAATCACTAGCAGAAACAAGGCCAAAGAGATTGGCAAAAAGAAATTTTGAAAAAATTCAAAATATGAAATGTTATATTAATTTTTCTCATATATACTTGACACGCTAATATCTCGCTTAGTATGGTGGTAAAAACAAAAAAAAATTTATATTACTAAAATAGTTATTTGTAAATTTGTAGGTAAAAGAAAAATACTATTATTTGCTGTAATAGATATGTATTAATAGACAAATTATCAACCCATCAACCGCTGGTGTATGCTGGCAGTTAGTTACTTTAGTTGACGTATAGATGCGCTGCTGGCGTCAGTATGTCAGTAACAGTTTTTCTTTAATAACTTCTTTAATATTGCTGCACAAACGATGAAACTTGGTGAATCGCCGGCACAAACGAGGCCAAAGAGAATAGCAAAAAAAAATTTTGAAAAATCTCAAAGACAAGCGAAATCGCAATTCCAACTACCGTCAAGTTGGTATGGCCAATTTAAAACTTAATAACATCGTCAATTTTTGAGCTAAATGGCTGAAATTTTGGGAAAGGACGGCACAAACGCAGCACAAACGATTGGTAAAAAGAAACTTTCAAAAACCTCAAAAAATAAAAAGTGGTTATTCCAACTTGACATGCCAATATCTCGCCTAAAAATGCGGCACAAACGACGAAACTTGGTGAATCGCCGGCACGGACGAAGCCCAATAGAATGGTAAAAAGAAATTTTGAAAAAACTCAGAAATAAAAAGTGGCCATACCAACTTGATATGCGAATATCTCGCGTAATAATGCGGCATAAACGATGAAATTTGGCGAATCAGCGGCACAAACGAGGCCAAAGAGATTGGCAATAAGAAATTTTGAAAAAGTTCAAAAAAGAATAAGTTATAACAATTTTGGTCATATTAAATTGACATGCGAATATCTCGCCTAAAAATGCAGCACAAACGATGAAAGTTGGTGATTCCCCGGAACAAACGAAGCCTAATAGAATGTAAAAAGGAATTTTGAAAAAACTCAAAATCAATAAGTGGCCATACCAACTTGACATGCGAATATCTCGCGTAATAATGCGGCACAAACGATGAAACTCGAAAAATCGCTTGCAGAAACAAGGCCAAAGAGATTGGCAAAATGAAATTTTGAAAAAATTCAAAATATGAAATGTTATATTAATTTTTCTCATATTTACTTGACACGCTAATATCTCGCTTGGTATGGCGGTAAAAACGAAAAAAAATTTTATATTACTAAAATAGTTATTTGTAAAGTTGTAGGTAAAACAAAAATACTATTATTTGCTTTAATAGATATGTATTTATAAATTATCAACCCATCAACCGCTGGTGTATGCTGGCAGTTAGTTGCTTTAGTTGACGTAGAGATGCGCTGCTGGCGTCAGTATGTCTGTAACAGTTTTTCTTTAATAACTTCTTTAATATTGCGGCACAAACGATGAAACTTGGTGAATCGCCGGCACAAACGAGGCCAAAGAGAATAGCAAAAAAAAATTTCGAATAATCTCAAAGACAAGCGAAATCGCATGTCCAACTTCCGTCAAGTTGGTATGGCCACTTTAAATCCTTAATAACTTTTTCAATTTTTGAGCTAAATGGCTGAAATTATGGGAAAGGACGGCACAATCGCGGCACAAACGATTGGTAAAAAGAAATTTTCAAAAAACTCAAAAGATAAAAAGTGGCAATTCCAAATTGACATGCCAATATCTCGCCTAAAAATGCGGCACAAACGACGAAACTTGGGGAATCGCCGGCACAGACGAAGCCTAATAGAATGGTAAAAAGAAATTTTGAAAAAACTCAGAAATAAAAAGTGGCCATACCAACTTGATATGCGAATATCTCGCGTAATAATGCGGCATAAAAGATGAATTTTGGCGAATCAGCGGCACAAACGAGGCCAAAGGGATTGGCAATAAGAAATTTGAAAAAGTTCAAAAAAGAATAAGTTATATCAATTTTTGTCATATTAAATTGACATGCGAATATCTCGCCTAAAAATGCAGCACAAACGATGAAAGTTGGTGATTCCCCGGCACAAACGGAGCCTAGTAGAATGTAAAAAGGAATTTTGAAAAAACTCAAAATCAATAAGTGGCCATACCAACTTGACATGCGAATATCTCGCGTAATAATGCGGCACAAACGATGAAACTCGAAAAATCGGTTGCAGAAACAAGGCCAAAGAGATTGGCAAAATGAAATTTTGAAAAAATTCAAAATATGAAATGTTATATTAATTTTTCTCATATTTACTTGACACGCTAATATCTCGCTTGGTATGGCGGTAAAAACGAAAAAAACTTTTTATATTACTAAAATAATTATTTGTAAAGTTGTAGGTAAAAGAAAAATACTATTATTTGCTTTAATAGATATGTATTTATAAATTATCAACCGCTGGTGTATGCTGGCAGTTAGTTGCTTTAGTTGACGTAGAGATGCGCTGCTGGCGTCAGTATGTCTGTAACAGTTTTTCTTTAATAACTTCTTTAATATTGCGGCACAAACGATGAAACTTGGTGAATCGCCGGCACAAACGTGGCCAAAGAGAATGGCAAAAAAAATTTTGAAAAATCTCAAAGACAAGCGAAATCGCATGTCCAACTTCCGTCAAGTTGGTATGGCCACTTTAAATCCTTAATAACTTTTTCAATTTTTGAGCTAAAAGGCTGAAATTATGGGAAATGACGGCACAATCGCGGCACAAACGATTGGTAAAAAGAAATTTTCAAAAAACTCAAAAAATAAAATGTGGCCATTCCAAATTGACATGCCAATATCTCGCCTAAAAATGAGGCACAAACGACGAAACTTGGTGAATCGCCGGCACAGACGAAGCCTAATAGAATGGTAAAAAGAAATTTTGAAAAACCCTAAAATGAAAAAGTGGCCAAACCAACTTGACATGCGAATATCTCGCGTAATAATGCGGCACAAACGATGAAACTCAACGAATCGCTAGCAGAAACAAGGCCAAAGAGATTGGCAAAAAGAAATTTTGAAAAAATTCAAAATATGAAATGTTATATTAATTTTTCTCATATATACTTGACACGCTAATATCTCGCTTAGTATGGCGGTAAAAACAAAAAAAAACTTTTTATATTACTAAAATAGTTATTTGTAAATTTGTAGGTAAAAGAAAAATACTATTATTTGCTGTAATAGATATGTATTAATAGACAAATTATCAACCCATCAACCGCTGGTGTATGCTGGCAGTTAGTTACTTTAGTTGACGTATAGATGCGCTGCTAGCGTCAGTATGTCAGTAACAGTTTTTCTTTAATAACTTCTTTAATATTGCTGCACAAACGATGAAACTTGGTGAATCGCCGGCACAAACGGGGCCAAAGAGAATAGCAAAAAAGAAATTTGGAAAAATCTCAAAGACAAGCGAAATCGCATGTCCAACTTCCGTCAAGTTGGTATGGCCACTTTAAAACTTAATAACATTTTCAATTTTTGAGCTAAATGGCTGAAATTTTGGGACAGGACGGCACAAACGCAGCACAAACGATTGGAAAAAAGAAATTTTCAAAAACCTCAAAAAATAAAAAGTGGCCATTCCAACTTGACATGCCAATATCTCGCCTAAAAATGCGGCACAAACGATGAAACATGGTGAATCGCTGGCACAAACGAAGCCTAAATGAATGGTAAAAAGAAATTTTAATAAAACTCAAAAATAAAAAGTGGCCATACCAACTTGACATGCGAATATCTAGCCTAATAATGCCGCACAAACGATGAAATTTGGCGAATCAGCGGCACAAACGAGGCTAAAGAGATTCGCAAAAAGAAATTTTGAAAAAGTTCAAAAAAAAAAGTTATATCAATTTTTATCATATTAAATTTAAATGCGAATATCTCGCCTAAATATGCGGCACAAACGATGAAACTAGGTGAATCGCCGGCACAAACAAAGCCTAAACGAATGGTAAAACGGAATTTTGAAAATACTCAAAAATAAAAAGTGGCTATACCAAATTGACATGCGAATATCTCGCGTAATAATGCGGCACAAACGATGAAATTTGGCAAATCAGCGGCACAAACGAGGCCAAAGAGATTAGCAATAAGAAATTTTAAAAAAGTTCAAAAAAGAAAAAGTTATATCAATTTTTGTCATATTAAATTGACATGCGAATATCTCGCTTGGTATGGCGGTAAAAACGAAAAAAACTTTATATATTACTAAAATAGTTATTTGTAAAGTTGTAGGTAAAAGGAAAATACTATTATTTGCTTTAATAAATATGTATTTATAAATTATCAACCCATCAACCGCTGGTGTATGCTGGCAGTTAGTTGCTTTAGTTGACGTAGAGATGCGCTGCTGGCGTCAGTATGTCTGTAACAGTTTTTCTTTAATAACTTCTTTAATATTGCGGCACAAACGATGAAACTTGGTGAATCGCCGGCACAAACGAGGCCAAAGAGAATGGCAAAAAAAAGTTTTGAAAAATCTCAAAGACAAGCGAAATCGCATGTCCAACTTCCGTCAAGTTGGTATGGCCACTTTAAATCCTTAATAACTTTTTCAATTTTTGAGCTAAATGGCTGAAATTATGGGAAAGGACGGCACAATCGCGGCACAAACGATTGGTAAAAAGAAATTTTCAAAAAACTCAAAAAATAAAAAGTGGCCATTTCAAATTGACATGCCAATATCTCGCCTAAAATGCGGCACAAACGACGAAACTTGGTGAATCGCCGGCACAGACGAAGCCTAATAGAATGGTTAAAAGAAATTTTGAAAAAACCGAAAATCAAAAAGTGGCCAAACCAACTTGACATGCGAATATCTCGCGTAATAATGCGGCACAAACGATGAAACTCAACGAATCGCTAGCAGAAACAAGGCCAAAGAGATTGGCAAAAAGAAATTTTGAAAAAATTCAAAATATGAAACTTATATTAAATTTTCTCATATTTACTTGACACGCTAATATCTCGCTTAGTATGGCGGTAAAAACGAAAAAAAATTTTATATTACTAAAATAGTTATTTGTAAATTTGTAGGTAAAAGAAAAATACTATTATTTGCTGTAATAGATATGTATTTATAGACAAATTATCAACCCATCAACCGCTGGTGTATGCTGGCAGTTAGTTACTTTAGTTGACGTAGAGATGCGCTGCTGGCGTCAGTATGTCAGTAACAGTTTTTCTTTAATAACTTCTTTAATATTGCGGCACAAACGATGAAACTTGGTGAATCCCCGGCACAAACGAGGCCAAAGAGAATGGCCAAAAAAAATTTAGAAAAATCTCAAATACAAGCGAAATCGCATGTCCAACTTCCGTCAAGTTGGTATGGCCACTTTAAAACTTAATAACATTTTCAATTTTTGAGCTAAATGGCTGAAGTTTTGGGAAAGGACGGCACAAACGCAGCACAAACGATTGGTAAAAAGAAATTTTCAAAAACCTCAAAAAATAAAAAGTGGTTATTCCAACTTGACATGCCAATATCTCGCCTAAAAATGCGGCACAAACGATGAAACTTGGTGAATCGCTGGCACAAACGAAGCCTAAATGAATGGTAAAAAGAAATTTTAAAAAAACTCAAAAATAAAAAGTGGCCATACCAACTTGTCATGCGAATATCTAGCCTAATAATGCTGCACAAACGATCAAATTTGGCGAATCAGCGGCACAAACGAGGCTAAAGAGATTCGCAAAAAGAAATTTTGAAAAAGTTCAAAAAAAAAAGTTATATCAATTTTTGTCATATTAAATTGAAATGCGAATATCTCGCCTAAATATGCGGCACAAACGATGAAACTAGGTGAATCGCCGGCACAAACGAAGCCTAAACGAATGGTAAAACTGAATTTTGAAAAAACTCAAAAATAAAAAGTGGCCATACCAAATTGACATGCGAATATCTCGCGTAATAATGCGGCACAAACGATGAAATTTGGCAAATCAGCGGCACAAACGAGGCCAAAGAGGTTGGCAATAAGAAATTTTAAAAAAGTTCAAAAAAGAAAAAGTTATATCAATTTTTGTCATATTAAATTGACATGCGAATATCTCGCTTGGTATGGCGGTAAAAACGAAAAAAACTTTTTATATTACTAAAATAGTTATTTGTAAAGTTGTAGGTAAAAGGAAAATACTATTATTTGCTTTAATAGATATGTATTTATAAATTATCAACCCATCAACCGCTGGTGTATGCTGGCAGTTAGTTACTTTAGTTGACGTAGAGATGCGCTGCTGGCGTCAGTATGTCAGTAACAGTTTTTCTTTAATAACTTCTTTAATATTGCGGCACAAACGATGAAACTTGGTGAATCCCCGGCACAAACGAGGTCAAAGAGAATGGCCAAAAAAAATTTAGAAAAATCTCAAATACAAGCGAAATCGCATGTCCAACTTCCGTCAAGTTGGTATGGCCACTTTAAATCCTTAATAACTTTTCAATTTTTGAGCTAAATGGCTGATATTTTGGGACTGGACGGCACAAACGCGGCACAAACGATTGGTAAAAAGAAATTTTCAAAAACCTCAAAAAATAAAAAGTGGCCAATCCAAATTGACATGCCAATATCTCGCCTAAAAATGCGGCACAAACGATGAAACTTGGTGAATCGCTGGCACAACCGAAGCCTAAAAGAAGGGTAAAATGAAATTTTGAAAAAACTGAAAAATAAAAAGTGACCATACCAACTTGATATGCGAATATCACGCTTAATAATGCGGCACGAACGATGAAATTTGGCGAATCAGCGGTACAAATGAGGCCAAAGAGATTGGCAAAATGAAATTTTGAAAAAGTTCAAAAAAAAGTTATATCAATTTTTGTCATATTAAATTGACATGCGAATATCTCGCCTAAAAATGAAGCATGAACGATGAAACTTGGTGACTCCCCCGCACAAACGAAGCCTAATAGAATAGTAAAAAGAAATTTTGAAAAAACTCAAAAATAAAAAGTGGCCATACCAACTTGACATGCAAATATCTTGCGTAATAATGCGGCATAAACGATGAAACTCGAAAAATCGCTTGCAGAAACAAGGCCAAAGAGATTGGCAAAATGAAATTTCGAAAAAATTCAAAATATGAAATGTTATATTAATTTTTCTCATATTTACTTGACACGCTAATAGAATAGAATAGAAAGCTTTATTACACATTTTACAAAAAAGAAAATTACATATAAATAATAAACTAATAGCTATTGCTAGGCATGGTTGTATACCGTCAGCCTAGAGTTCATCTTAAAACTTGAGAAAACAAAAAAAATAACTTACTTGCTAAAGTAAAACAAAGAAGAAGTAAACAAGTCCTGTTGTAAAGCGAGCGGACATATGTACATAATATTTTAAATTAAAAAACAAAAGCAAAAACAAGATTCTAGGTATTGTATTCACTTATAAGGAACATCCTGTACTTATAAGCCGAAACATGAAAGCAAAACAAATTTGTCCAATTTCCACTATTCAGTAAATTAATAATTTCTGCCTGGCTTAGTGCCTTCTTCCCCAGCCACCTAATTCTATATTCCTGTAAAACAGGGCATTTCCCTAAATAATGGCACATGTCCTCACGTTCTCCTAAGTTACAGAGTGTACATGACCACTGTTCCTCCGAACGCATTACATTATAATTTAAGTTAACTAGCTGCCCTCTTAGCTTGAAAATGACCTTCATAAGACCAAAACTGTTAGTATCAGATATGTAGTGACTCTCTCCAAGATCAGCAACCAGATGTTTATACAACGAATGGAAGCTCGAATATTGCCCTTTTGATATCATGTTTTCCTTAAATTTACTTTTAAAACTGGCCACTACAGTTTCTGGATTAACACCTACATAATCCAAGCTAATGTTTAGGTTACCAAATAACTCTAAGTTTTCTTTGTGCCAATATATTCTATTCTTTATAACTACCTCAGCTAATGCTTTGGGCAGTCTCCTTTCTGGCAAAGCTAAAACTTTCTTTATGTAATTCAAATGCAAATTTACCGTGTAACAAAAAATTGGATAAAAATTTGATTCCAGATATAAAATGTAATGAGGCGCATTTACTGGCAGGCAAAACAACTTTCTAACAAAAAATAAATTTAACTTTTCTATTTCTTTAAAACTGAGAAAGCCCCATACCTGCCCAGCATAGCACATGATAGTTCTTACCGCAGCATTGAATACATTTATTTTTTTGGATATTGGAATGTCTGTTTTTTTCATCAAATTAGAATATGTAGTATTTAATGCGAATTTCGCATTTTCCAATTTAACTGAAAAATGTTTTTTAAAACTTAGGAGTGGTGTAAGACCAAGTCCTAAATAGTTATAATAATTAACTGTTTGTAAAGCGTGCGTTCCCATTTTCCATTTTTCATTCCTGGCTAGCTTTCCTCCGTTTCGAAACACCATCACTTTTGTTTTTTCTAAATTTACGGATAAATTCCACATTTCACAGTACCGAACAACTTCGTCGATCATTAACTGAAGGGTTTTCGGATCTGTAGCTAATAAAACCACATCATCTGCATACATCAGACAACGAACAGCAATCCCCCCACCCTTACGCCTCCGTTGATAAATTCCGAGAGGTCATTCAAAAAAAGCGAGAACAGAGCGGGAGACAACAAGCATCCCTGCCTAACGCCAACAGACGTTCCAAATGCCCTTGTAATCCCCTTACCCGTCCAAACAGAAGCCTCTGTGTGTCTATACAAAGCTTGAAGTGTATTTATAATGCGGCACAAACGATGAAACTCAACGAATCGCTAGCAGAAACAAGGCCAAAGAGATTGGCAAAAAGAAATTTTGAAAAAATTCAAAATATGAAATGTTATATTAATTTTTCTCATATATACTTGACACGCTAATATCTCGCTTAGTATGGCGGTAAAAACAAAAAAAACTTTTTATATTACTAAAATAGTTATTTGTAAATTTGTAGGTAAAAGAAAAATACTATTATTTGCTGTAATAGATATGTATTAATAGACAAATTATCAACCCATCAACCGCTGGTGTATGCTGGCAGTTAGTTACTTTAGTTGACGTATAGATGCACTGCTGGCGTCAGTATGTCAGTAACAGTTTTTCTTTAATAACTTCTTTAATATTGCTGCACAAACGATGAAACTTGGTGAATCGCCGGCACAAACGAGGCCAAAGAGAATGGCAAAAAAAAAATTTTGAAAAATCTCAAAGACAAGCGAAATCGCATGTCCAACTTCCGTCAAGTTGGTATGGCCACTTTAAATCCTTAATAACTTTTTCAATTTTTGAGCTAAATGGCTGAAATTATGGGAAAGGACGGCACAATCGCGGCACAAACGATTGGTAAAAAGAAATTTTCAAAAAACTCAAAAAATAAAAAGTGGCCATTCCAAATTGACATGCCAATATCTCGCCTAAAAATGCGGCACAAACGACGAATCTTGGTGAATCGCCGGCACAGACGAAGCCTAATAGAATGGTAAAAAGAAATTTTGAAAAAACTCAGAAATAAAAAGTGGCCATACCAACTTGATATGCGAATATCTCGCGTAATAATGCGGCATAAACGATGAAATTTGGCGAATCAGCGGCACAAACGAGGCCAAAAGGATTGGCAATAAGAAATTTTGAAAAAGTTCAAAAAAGAATAAGTTATATCAATTTTTGTCATATTAAATTGACATGCGAATATCTCGCCTAAAAATGCAGCACAAACGATGGAAGTTGGTGATTCCCCGGCACAAACGAAGCCTAATAGAATGTAAAAAGGAATTTTGAAAAAACTCAAAATCAATAAGTGGCCATACCAAATTGACATGCGAATATCTCGCGTAATAATGCGGCACAAACGATGAAACTCGAAAAATCGCTTGCAGATACAAGGCCAAAGAGATTGGCAAAATGAAATTTTGAAAAAATTCAAAATATGAAATGTTATATTAATTTTTCTCATATTTACTTGACACGCTAATATCTCGCTTGGTATGGCGGTAAAAACGAAAAAAACTTTTTATATTACTAAAATAATTATTTGTAAAGTTGCAGGTAAAAGAAAAGTACTATTATTTGCTTTAATAGATATGTATTTATAAATTATCAACCGCTGGTGTATGCTGACAGTTAGTTGCGTTAGTTGACGTAGAGATGCGCTGCTGGCGTCAGTATGTCTGTAACAGTTTTTCTTTAATAACTTCTTTAATATTGCGGCACAAACGATGAAACTTGGTGAATCGCCGGCACAAACGAGGCCAAAGAGAATGGCAAAAAAAATTTTGAAAAATCTCAAAGACAAGCGAAATCGCATGTCCAACTTCCGTCAAGTTGGTATGGCCACTTTAAATCCTTAATAACTTTTTCAATTTTTGAGCTAAATGGCTGAAATTATGGGAAAGGACGGCACAATCGCGGCACAAACGATTGGTAAAAAGAAATTTTCAAAAAACTCAAAAAATAAAATGTGGCCATTCCAAATTGACATGCCAATATCTCGCCTAAAAATGCGGCACAAACGACGAAACTTGGTGAATCGCCGGCACAGACGAAGCCTAATAGAATGGTAAAAAGAAATTTTGAAAAAACTCAGAAATAAAAAGTGGCCATACCAACTTGATATGCGAATATCTCGCGTAATAATGCGGCATAAACGATGAATATTGGCGAATCAGCGGCACAAACGAGGCCAAAAGGATTGGCAATAAGAAATTTTGTAAAAGTTCAAAAAAGAATAAGTTATATCAATTTTTGTCATATTAAATTGACATGCGAATATCTCGCCTAAAAATGCAGCACAAACGATGGAAGTTAGTGATTCCCCGGCACAAACGAAGCCTAATAGAATGTAAAAAGGACATTTGAAAAAACTCAAAATCAATAAGTGGCCATACCAATTTGACATGCGAATATCTCGCGTAATAATGCGGCACAAACGATGAAACTCGAAAAATCGCTTGCAGATACAAGGCCAAAGAGATTGGCAAAATGAAATTTTGAAAAAATTCAAAATATGAAATGTTATATTAATTTTTCTCATATTTACTTGACACGCTAATATCTCGCTTGGTATGGCGGTAAAAACGAAAAAAACTTTTTATATTACTAAAATAATTATTTGTAAAGTTGCAGGTAAAAGAAAAGTACTATTATTTGCTTTAATAGATATGTATTTATAAATTATCAACCGCTGGTGTATGCTGACAGTTAGTTGCGTTAGTTGACGTAGAGATGCGCTGCTGGCGTCAGTATGTCTGTAACAGTTTTTCTTTAATAACTTCTTTAATATTGCGGCACAAACGATGAAACTTGGTGAATCGCCGGCACAAACGAGGCCAAAGAGAATGGCAAAAAAAAATTTTGAAAAATCTCAAAGACAAGCGAAATCGCATGTCCTACTTCCGTCAAGTTGGTATGGCCACTTTAAATCTTTAATAACTTTTTCAATTTTTGAGATAAATGGCTGAAATTATGGGAAAGGACGGCACAATCGCGGCAAAAACGATTGGTAAAAAGAAATTTTCAAAAAACTCAAAAAATAAAATGTGGCCATTCCAAATTGACATGCCAATATCTCGCCTAAAAATGCGGCACAAACGACGAAACTTGGTGAATCGCCGGCACAGACGAAGCCTAATAGAATGGTAAAAAGAAATTTTGAAAAACCCCAAAATCAAAAAGTGGCCAAACCAACTTGACATGCGAATATCTCGCGTAATAATGCGGCACAAACGATAAAACTCAACGAATCGCTAGCAGAAACAAGGCCAAAGAGATTGGCAAAAAGAAATTTTGAAAAAATTCAAAATATGATATGTTATATTAATTTTTCTCATATATACTTGACACGCTAATATCTCGCTTAGTATGGCGGTAAAAACAAAAAAAACTTTTTATATTACTAAAATAGTTATTTGTAAATTTGTAGGTAAAAGAAAAATACTATTATTTGCTGTAATAGATATGTATTAATAGACAAATTATCAACCCATCAACCCTTGGTGTATGCTGGCAGTTAGTTACTTTAGTTGACGTATAGATGCGCTGCTAGCGTCAGTATGTCAGTAACAGTTTTTCTTTAATAACTTCTTTAATTTTGCTGCACAAACGATGAAACTTGGTGAATCGCCGGCACAAACGGTGCCAAAGAGAATAGCAAAAAAGAAATTTGGAAAAATCTCAAAGACAAGCGAAATCGCATGTCCAGCTTCCGTCAAGTTGGTATGGCCACTTTAAAACTTAATAACATTTTCAATTTTTGAGCTAAATGGCTGAAATTTTGGGACAGGACGGCACAAACGCAGCACAAACGATTGGTAAAAAGAAATTTTCAAAAACCTCAAAAAATAAAAAGTGGCCATTCCAACTTGACATGCCAATATCTCGCCTAAAAATGCGGCACAAACGATGAAATTTGGCGAATCAGCGGCACAAACGAGGCTAAAGAGATTCGCATAAAGAAATTTTGAAAAAGTTCAAAAAAAAAAGTTATATCAATTTTTGTCATATTAAATTGACATGCGAATATCTCGCCTAAATATGCGGCACAAACGATGAAACTTGGTGAATCGCCGGCACAAACGAAGCTTAAACGAATGGTAAAACGAAATTTTGAAAAAAAAATAAATAAAAAGTGGCCATACCAAATTGACATGCGAATATCTCGCGTAATAATGCGGCAAAAACGATGAAACTCGAAGAATCGCTAGCAGAAACAAGGCCAAAGAGATTGGCAAAAAGAAATTTTGAAAAAATTCAAAATATGAAACTTATATTAAATTTTCTCATATTTACTTGACACGCTAATATCTCGCTTAGTATGGCGGTAAAAACGAAAAAAATTTGTATATTACTAAAATAGTTATTTGTAAATTTGTAGGTAAAAGAAAAATACTATTATTTGCTGTAATAGATATGTATTTATAGACAAATTATCAACCCATCAACCGCTGGTGTATGCTGGCAGTTAGTTACTTTAGTTGACGTAGAGATGCGCTGCTGGCGTCAGTATGTCAGTAACAGTTTTTCTTTAATAACTTCTTTAATATTGCGGCACAAACGATGGAACTTGGTGAATCCCCGTCACAAACGAGGCCAAAGAGAATGGCCAAAAAAAATTTAGAAAAATCTCAAATACAAGCGAAATCGCATGTCCAACTTCCGTCAAGTTGGTATGGCCACTTTAAAACTTAATAACATTTTCAATTTTTTAGCTAAATGGCTGAAGTTTTGGGAAAGGACGGCACAAACGCAGCACAAACGATTGGTAAAAAGAAATTTTCAAAAACCTCAAAAAATAAAAAGTGGCCATTCCAACTTGACATGCCAATATCTCGCCTAAAAATGCGGCACAAACGATGAAATTTGGCGAATCAGCGGCACAAACGAGGCTAAAGAGATTCGCAAAAAGAAATTTTGAAAAAGTTCAAAAAATAAAGTTATATCAATTTTTGTCATATTAAATTGACATGCGAATATCTCGCCTAAATATGCGGCACAAACGATGAAACTTGGTGAATTGCCGGCACAAACGAAGCTTAAACGAATGGTAAAACAAAATTTTGAAAAAACTCAAAAATAAAAAGTGGCCATACCAAATTGACATGCGAATATCTCGCGTAATAATGCGGCAAAAACGATGAAACTCGAAGAATCGCTAGCAGAAACAAGGCCAAAGAGATTGGCAAAAAGAAATTTTGAAAAAATTCAAAATATGAAACTTATATTAAATTTTCTCATATTTACTTGACACGCTAATATCTCGCTTAGTATGGCGGTAAAAACGAAAAAAATTTTTACATTACTAAAATAGTTATTTGTAAATTTATAGGTAAAAGAAAAATACTATTATTTGCTGTAATAGATATGTATTTATAGACAAATTATCAACCCATCAACCGCTGATGTTTGCTGGCAGTTAGTTACTTTAGTTGACGTAGAGATGCGCTGCTGGCGTCAGTATGTCAGTAACAGCTTTTCTTTAATAACTTCTTTAATATTGCGGCACTAACGATGAAACTTGGTGAATCCCCGGCACAAACGAGGCCAAAGAGAATGGCCAAAAAAATTTAGAAAAATCTCAAATATAAGCGAAATCGCATGTCCAACTTCCGTCAAGTTGGTATGGCCACTTTAAAACTTAATAACATTTTCAATTTTTGAGCTAAATGGCTGAAATTTTGGGAAAGGACGGCACAAACGCAGCACAAACGATTGGTAAAAAGAAATTTTCAAAAACCTCAAAAAATAAAAAGTGGCTATACCAACTTGACATGCGAATATCTAGCCTAATAATGCCGCACAAACGATGAAATTTGGCGAATCAGCGGCACAAACGAGGCTAAAGAGATTCGCAAAAAGAAATTTTGAAAAAGTTCAAAAAAAAAAGTTATATCAATTTTTGTCATATTAAATTGAAATGCGAATATCTCGCCTAAATATGCGGCACAAACGATGAAACTAGGTGAATCGCCGGCACAAACGAAGCATAAACGAATGGTAAAACTGAATTTTGAAAAAACTCAAAAATAAAAAGTGGCCATACCAAATTGACATGCGAATATCTCGCTTGGTATGGCGGTAAAAACGAAAAAACTTTTTATATTACTAAAATAGTTATTTGTAAAGTTGTAGGTAAAAGGAAAATACTATTATTTGCTTTAATAGATATGTATTTATAAATTATCAACCCATCAACCGCTGGTGTATGCTGGCAGTTAGTTGCTTTAGTTGACGTAGAGATGCGCTGCTGGCGTCAGTATGTCTGTAACAGTTTTTCTTTAATAACTTCTTTAATATTGCGGCACAAACGATGAAACTTGGTGAATCGCCGGCACAAACGAGGCCAAAGAGAATGGCAAAAAAAAGTTTTGAAAAATCTCAAAGACAAGCGAAATCGCATGTCCAACTTCCGTCAAGTTGGTATGGCCACTTTAAATCCTTTATAACTTTTTCAATTTTTGAGCTAAATGGCTGAAATTATGGGAAAGGACGGCACAATCGCGGCACAAACGATTGGTAAAAAGAAATTTTCAAAAAACTCAAAAAATAAAAAGTGGCCATTTCAAATTGACATGCCAATATCTCGCCTAAAATGCGGCACAAACGACGAAACTTGGTGAATCGCCGGCACAGACGAAGCCTAATAGAATGGTTAAAAGAAATTTTGAAAAAACCGAAAATCAAAAAGTGGCCAAACCAACATGACATGCGAATATCTCGCGTAATAATGCGGCACAAACGATGAAACTCAACGAATCGCTAGCAGAAACAAGGCCAAAGAGATTGGCAAAAAGAAATTTTGAAAAAATTCAAAATATGAAACTTATATTAAATTTTCTCATATTTACTTGACACGCTAATATCTCGCTTAGTATGGCGGTAAAAACGAAAAAAATTTTTATATTACTAAAATAGTTATTTGTAAATTTGTAGGTAAAAGAAAAATACTAGTATTTGCTGTAATAGATATGTATTTATAGACAAATTATCAATCCATCAGCCGCTGGTGTATGCTGGCAGTTAGTTACTTTAGTTGACGTAGAGATGCGCTGCTGGCGTCAGTATGTCAGTAACAGTTTTTCTTTAATAACTTCTTTAATATTGCGGCACAAACGATGAAACTTGGTGAATCCCCGGCACAAACGTGGTCAAAGAGAATGGCCAAAAAAAATTTAGAAAAATCTCAAATACAAGCGAAATCGCATGTCCAACTTCCGTCAAGTTGGTATGGCCACTTTAAATCCTTAATAACTTTTCAATTTTTGAGCTAAATGGCTGATATTTTGGGACTGGACGGCACAAACGCGGCACAAACGATTGGTAAAAAGAAATTTTCAAAAACCTCAAAAAATAAAAAGTGGCCAATCCAAATTGACATGCCAATATCTCGCCTAAAAATGCGGCACAAACGATGAAACTTGGTGAATCGCTGGCACAACCGAAGCCTAAAAGAAGGGTAAAATGAAATTTTGAAAAAACTGAAAAATAAAAAGTGACCATACCAACTTGATATGCGAATATCACGCTTAATAATGCGGCACGAACGATGAAATTTGGCGAATCAGCGGCACAAATGAGGCCAAAGAGATTGGCAAAATGAAATTTTGAAAAAGTTCAAAAAAAAGTTATATCAATTTTTGTCATATTAAATTGACATGCGAATATCTCGCCTAAAAATGAAGCATGAACGATGAAACTTGGTGACTCCCCCGCACAAACGAAGCCTAATAGAATAATAAAAAGAAATTTTGAAAAAACTCAAAAATAAAAAGTGGCCATACCAACTTGACATGCAAATATCTTGCGTAATAATGCGGCATAAACGATGAAACTCGAAAAATCGCTTGCAGAAACAAGGCCAAAGAGATTGGCAAAATGAAATTTCGAAAAAATTCAAAATATGAAATGTTATATTAATTTTTCTCATATTTACTTGACACGCTAATAGAATAGAATAGAAAGCTTTATTACACATTTTACAAAAAAGAAAATTACATATAAATAATAAACTAATAGCTATTGCTAGGCATGGTTGTATACCGTCAGCCTAGAGTTCATCTTAAAACTTGAGAAAACAAAAAAAATAACTTACTTGCTAAAGTAAAACAAAGAAGAAGTAAACAAGTCCTGTTGTAAAGCGAGCGGACATATGTACATAATATTTTAAATTAAAAAACAAAAGCAAAAACAAGATTCTAGGTATTGTATTCACTTATAAGGAACATCCTGTACTTATAAGCCGAAACATTAAAGCAAAACAAATTTGTCCAATTTCCACTATTCAGTAAATTAATAATTTCTGCCTGGCTTAGTGCCTTCTTCCCCAGCCACCTAATTCTATATTCCTGTAAAACAGGGCATTTCCCTAAATAATGGCACATGTCCTCACGTTCTCCTAAGTTACAGAGTGTACATGACCACTGTTCCTCCGAACGCATTACATTATAATTTAAGTTAACTAGCTGCCCTCTTAGCTTGAAAATGACCTTCATAAGACCAAAACTGTTAGTATCAGATATGTAGTGACTCTCTCCAAGATCAGCAACCAGATGTTTATACAACGAATGGAAGCTCGAATATTGCCCTTTTGATATCATGTTTTCCTTAAATTTACTTTTAAAACTGGCCACTACAGTTTCTGGATTAACACCTACATAATCCAAGCTAATGTTTAGGTTACCAAATAACTCTAAGTTTTCTTTGTGCCAATATATTCTATTCTTTATAACTACCTCTGCTAATGCTTTGGGCAGTCTCCTTTCTGGCAAAGCTAAAACTTTCTTTATGTAATTCAAATGCAAATTTACCGTGTAACAAAAAATTGGATAAAAATTTGATTCCAGATATAAAATGTAATGAGGCGCATTTACTGGCAGGCAAAACAACTTTCTAACAAAAAATAAATTTAACTTTTCTATTTCTTTAAAACTGAGAAAGCCCCATACCTGCCCAGCATAGCACATGATAGTTCTTACCGCAGCATTGAATACATTTATTTTTTTGGATATTGGAATGTCTGTTTTTTTCATCAAATTAGAATATGTAGTATTTAATGCGAATTTCGCATTTTCCAATTTAACTGAAAAATGTTTTTTAAAATTTAGGAGTGGTGTAAGACCAAGTCCTAAATAGTTATAATAATTAACTGTTTGTAAAGCGTGCGTTCCCATTTTCCATTTTTCATTCCTGGCTAGATTTCCTCCGTTTCGAAACACCATCACTTTTGTTTTTTCTAAATTTACGGATAAATTCCACATTTCACAGTACCGAACAACTTCGTCGATCATTAACTGAAGGGTTTTCGGATCTGTAGCTAATAAAACCACATCATCTGCATACATCAGACAACGAACAGCAATCCCCCCACCCTTACGCCTCCGTTGATAAATTCCGAGAGGTCATTCAAAAAAAGCGAGAACAGAGCGGGAGACAACAAGCATCCCTGCCTAACGCCAACAGACGTTCCAAATGCCCTTGTAATCCCCTTACCCGTCCAAACAGAAGCCTCTGTGTGTCTATACAAAGCTTGAAGTGTATTTATAATGCGGCACAAACGATGAAACTCAACGAATCGCTAGCAGAAACAAGGCCAAAGAGATTGGCAAAAAGAAATTTTGAAAAAATTCAAAATATGAAATGTTATATTAATTTTTCTCATATATACTTGACACGCTAATATCTCGCTTAGTATGGCGGTAAAAACAAAAAAAACTTTTTATATTACTAAAATAGTTATTTGTAAATTTGTAGGTAAAAGAAAAATACTATTATTTGCTGTAATAGATATGTATTAATAGACAAATTATCAACCCATCAACCGCTGGTGTATGCTGGCAGTTAGTTACTTTAGTTGACGTATAGATGCGCTGCTGGCGTCAGTATGTCAGTAACAGTTTTTCTTTAATAACTTCTTTAATATTGCTGCACAAACGATGAAACTTGGTGAATCGCCGGCACAAACGAGGCCAAAGAGAATGGCAAAAAAAAATTTTTGAAAAATCTCAAAGACAAGCGAAATCGCATGTCCAACTTCCGTCAAGTTGGTATGGCCACTTTAAATCCTTAATAACTTTTTCAATTTTTGAGCTAAATGGCTGAATTTTTGGGAAAGGACGGCACAAACGCAGCACAAACGATTGGTAAAAAGAAATTTTCAAAAACCTCAAAAAATAAAAAGTAGCCATTCCAACTTGACATGCCAATATCTCGCCTAAAAATGCGGCACAAACGACGAAACTTGGTGAATCGCCGGCACAGACGAAGCCTAATAGAATGGTAAAAAGAAATTTTGAAAAAACTCAGAAATAAAAAGTGGCCATACCAACTTGATATGCGAATATCTCGCGTAATAATACGGCATAAACGATGAAATTTGGCGAATCAGCGGCACAAACGAAGCCAAAGAGATTGGCAATAAGAAATTTTGAATAAGTTCAAAAAAGAATAAGTTATATCAATTTTTGTCATATTAAATTGACATGCGAGTATCTCGCCTAAAAATGCAGCACAAACGATGAAAGTTGGTGATTCCCCGGCACAAACGAAGCCTAATAGAATGTAAAAAGGAATTTTGAAAAAACTCAAAATCAATAAGTGGCCATACCAACTTGACATGCGAATATCTCGCGTAATAATGCGGCACAAACGATGAAACTCGAAAAATCGCTTGCAGAAACAAGGCCAAAGAGATTGGCAAAATGAAATTTTGAAAAAATTCAAGATATGAAATGTTATATTAATTTTTCTCATATTTACTTGACACGCTAATATCTCGCTTGGTATGGCGGTAAAAACGAAAAAAACTTTTTATATTACTAAAATAGTTATTTGTAAAGTTGTAGGTAAAACAAAAATACTATTATTTGCTTTAATAGATATGTATTTATAAATTATCAACCCATCAACCGCTGGTGTATGCTGGCAGTTAGTTGCTTTAGTTGACGTAGAGATGCGCTGCTGGCGTCAGTATGTCTGAAACAGTTTTTCTTTAATAACTTCTTTAATATTGCGGCACAAACGATGAAACTTGGTGAATCGCCGGCACAAACGAGGCCAAAGAGAATGGCAAAAAAAAAATTTGGAAAAATCTCAAAGACAAGCGAAATCGCATGTCCAACTTCCGTCAAGTTGGTATGGCCACTTTAAATCCTTAATAACTTTTTCAATTTTTGAGCTAAATGGCTGAAATTATGGGAAAGGACGGCACAATCGCGGCACAAACGATTGGTAAAAAGAAATTTTCAAAAAACTCAAAAAATAAAAAGTGGCCATTCCAAATTGACATGCCAATATCTCGCCTAAAAATGCGGCACAAACGACGAATCTTGGTGAATCGCCGGCACAGACGAAGCCTAATAGAATGGTAAAAAGAAATTTTGATAAAACTCAGAAATAAAAAGTGGCCATACCAACTTGATATGCGAATATCTCGCGTAATAATGCGGCATAAACGATGAAATTTGGCGAATCAGCGGCACAAACGAGGCCAAAAGGATTGGCAATAAGAAATTTTGAAAAAGTTCAAAAAAGAATAAGTTATATCAATTTTTGTCATATTAAATTGACATGCGAATATCTCGCCTAAAAATGCAGCACAAACGATGGAAGTTGGTGATTCCCCGGCACAAACGAAGCCTAATAGAATGTAAAAAGGAATTTTGAAAAAACTCAAAATCAATAAGTGGCCATACCAAATTGACATGCGAATATCTCGCGTAATAATGCGGCACAAACGATGAAACTCGAAAAATCGCTTGCAGATACAAGGCCAAAGAGATTGGCAAAATGAAATTTTGAAAAAATTCAAAATATGAAATGTTATATTAATTTTTCTCATATTTACTTGACACGCTAATATCTCGCTTGGTATGGCGGTAAAAACGAAAAAAACTTTTTATATTACTAAAATAATTATTTGTAAAGTTGCAGGTAAAAGAAAAATACTATTATTTGCTTTAATAGATATGTATTTATAAATTATCAACCGCTGGTGTATGCTGACAGTTAGTTGCGTTAGTTGACGTAGAGATGCGCTGCTGGCGTCAGTATGTCTGTAACAGTTTTTCTTTAATAACTTCTTTAATATTGCGGCACAAACGATGAAACTTGGTGAATCGCCGGCACAAACGAGGCCAAAGAGAATGGCAAAAAAAATTTTGAAAAATCTCAAAGACAAGCGAAATCGCATGTCCAACTTCCGTCAAGTTGGTATGGCCACTTTAAATCCTTAATAACTTTTTCAATTTTTGAGCTAAATGGCTGAAATTATGGGAAAGGACGGCACAATCGCGGCACAAACGATTGGTAAAAAGAAATTTTCAAAAAACTCAAAAAATAAAATGTGGCCATTCCAAATTGACATGCCAATATCTCGCCTAAAAATGCGGCACAAACGACGAAACTTGGTGAATCGCCGGCACAGACGAAGCCTAATAGAATAATAAAAAGAAATTTTGAAAAACCCCAAAATCAAAAAGTGGCCAAACCAACTTGACATGCGAATATCTCGCGTAATAATGCGGCACAAACGATAAAACTCAACGAATCGCTAGCAGAAACAAGGCCAAAGAGATTGGCAAAAAGAAATTTTGAAAAAATTCAAAATATGAAATGTTATATTAATTTTTCTCATATATACTTGACACGCTAATATCTCGCTTAGTATGGCGGTAAAAACAAAAAAAAATTTTTATATTACTAAAATAGTTATTTGTAAATTTGTAGGTAAAAGAAAAATACTATTATTTCCTGTAATAGATATGTATTAATAGACAAATTATCAACCCATCAACCGCTGATGTTTGCTGGCAGTTAGTTACTTTAGTTGACGTAGAAATGCGCTGCTGGCGTCAGTATGTCTGTAACAGTTTTTCTTTAATAACTTCTTTAATATTGCGGCACAAACGATGAAACTTGGTGAATCGCCGGCACAAACGAGGCCAAAGAGAATGGCAAAAAAAATTTTGAAAAATCTCAAAGACAAGCGAAATCGCATGTCCAACTTCCGTCAAGATGGTATGGCCACTTTAAATCCTTAATTACTTTTTCAATTTTTCAGCTAAATGGCTGAAATTATGGGAAAGGACGGCACAATCGCGGCACAAACGATTGGTAAAAAGAAATTTTCAAAAAACTCAAAAAATAATAAGTGGCCATTCCAAATTGACATGCCAATATCTCGCCTAAAATGCGGCACAAACGACGAAACTTGGTGAATCGCCGGCACAGACGAAGCCTAATAGAATGGTAAAAAGAAATTTTCAAAAAACCCAAAATCAAAAAGTGGCCAAACCAACTTGACATGCGAATATCTCGCGTAATAATGCGGCACAAACGATGAAACTCAACGAATCGCTAGCAGAAACAAGGCCAAAGAGATTGCACAAACGATGAAACTTGGTGAATCGCTGGCACAACCGAAGCCTAAATGAAGGGTAAAATGAAATTTTGAAAAAACTGAAAAATAAAAAGTGACCATACCAACTTGATATGCGAATATCACGCTTAATAATGCGGCACGAACGGTGAAATTTGGCGAATCAGCGGCACAAATGAGGCCAAAAGGATTGGCAATAAGAAATTTTGAAAAAGTTCAAAAAAGAATAAGTTATATCAATTTTTGTCATATTAAATTGACATGCGAATATCTCGCCTAAAAATGCAGCACAAACGATGGAAGTTGGTGATTCCCCGGCACAAACGAAGCCTAATAGAATGTAAAAAGGAATTTTGAAAAAACTCAAAATCAATAAGTGGCCATACCAAATTGACATGCGAATATCTCGCGTAATAATGCGGCACAAACGATGAAACTCGAAAAATCGCTTGCAGATACAAGGCCAAAGAGATTGGCAAAATGAAATTTTGAAAAAATTCAAAATATGAAATGTTATATTAATTTTTCTCATATTTACTTGACACGCTAATATCTCGCTTGGTATGGCGGTAAAAACGAAAAAAACTTTTTATATTACTAAAATAATTATTTGTAAAGTTGCAGGTAAAAGAAAAATACTATTATTTGCTTTAATAGATATGTATTTATAAATTATCAACCGCTGGTGTATGCTGACAGTTAGTTGCGTTAGTTGACGTAGAGATGCGCTGCTGGCGTCAGTATGTCTGTAACAGTTTTTCTTTAATAACTTCTTTAATATTGCGGCACAAACGATGAAACTTGGTGAATCGCCGGCACAAACGAGGCCAAAGAGAATGGCAAAAAAAATTTTGAAAAATCTCAAAGACAAGCGAAATCGCATGTCCAACTTCCGTCAAGTTGGTATGGCCACTTTAAATCCTTAATAACTTTTTCAATTTTTGAGCTAAATGGCTGAAATTATGGGAAAGGACGGCACAATCGCGGCACAAACGATTGGTAAAAAGAAATTTTCAAAAAACTCAAAAAATAAAATGTGGCCATTCCAAATTGACATGCCAATATCTCGCCTAAAAATGCGGCACAAACGACGAAACTTGGTGAATCGCCGGCACAGACGAAGCCTAATAGAATAATAAAAAGAAATTTTGAATAACCCCAAAATCAAATAGTGGCCAAACCAACTTGACATGCGAATATCTCGCGTAATAATGCGGCACAAACGATAAAACTCAACGAATCGCTAGCAGAAACAAGGCCAAAGAGATTGGCAAAAAGAAATTTTGAAAAAATTCAAAATATGAAATGTTATATTAATTTTTCTCATATATACTTGACACGCTAATATCTCGCTTAGTATGGCGGTAAAAACAAAAAAAACTTTTTATATTACTAAAATAGTTATTTGTAAATTTGTAGGTAAAAGAAAAATACTATTATTTCCTGTAATAGATATGTATTAATAGACAAATTATCAACCCATCAACCGCTGATGTTTGCTGGCAGTTAGTTACTTTAGTTGACGTAGAAATGCGCTGCTGGCGTCAGTATGTCTGTAACAGTTTTTCTTTAATAACTTCTTTAATATTGCGGCACAAACGATGAAACTTGGTGAATCGCCGGCACAAACGAGGCCAAAGAGAATGGCAAAAAAAATTTTGAAAAATCTCAAAGACAAGCGAAATCGCATGTCCAACTTCCGTCAAGATGGTATGGCCACTTTAAATCCTTAATTACTTTTTCAATTTTTCAGCTAAATGGCTGAAATTATGGGAAAGGACGGCACAATCGCGGCACAAACGATTGGTAAAAAGAAATTTTCAAAAAACTCAAAAAATAATAAGTGGCCATTCCAAATTGACATGCCAATATCTCGCCTAAAATGCGGCACAAACGACGAAACTTGGTGAATCGCCGGCACCGACGAAGCCTAATAGAATGGTAAAAAGAAATTTTCAAAAAACCCAAAATCAAAAAGTGGCCAAACCAACTTGACATGCGAATATCTCGCGTAATAATGCGGCACAAACGATGAAACTCAACGAATCGCTAGCAGACACAAGGCCAAAGAGATTGCACAAACGATGAAACTTGGTGAATCGCTGGCACAACCGAAGCCTAAATGAAGGGTAAAATGAAATTTTGAAAAAACTGAAAAATAAAAAGTGACCATACCAACTTGATATGCGAATATCACGCTTAATAATGCGGCACGAACGGTGAAATTTGGCGAATCAGCGGCACAAATGAGGCCAAAGAGATTGGCAAAATGAAATTTTGAAAAAGTTCAAAAAAAAGTTATATCAATTTTTGTCATATTAAATTGACATGCGAATATCTCGCTTAAAAATGAAGCATAAACGATGAAACTTGTTGACTCCCCCGCACAAACGAAGCCTAATAGAATAGTAAAAAGAAATTTTGAAAAAACTCAAAAATAAAAAGTGGCCATACCAACTTGACATGCAAATATCTTGCGTAATAATGCGGCATAAACGATGAAACTCGAAAAATCGCTTGCAGAAACAAGGCCAAATAGATTGGCAAAATGAAATTTTGAAAAAATTCAAAATATGAAATGTTATATTAATTTTTCTCATATTTACTTGACACGCTAATAGAATAGAATAGAATAGAATAGAAAGCTTTATTACACATTTTACAAAAAAGAAAATTACATATAAATAATAAACTAATAGCTATTGCTAGGCATGGTTGTATACCGTCAGCCTAGAGTTCATCTTAAAACTTGAGAAAACAAAAAAAATAACTTACTTGCTAAAGTAAAACAAAGAAGAAGTAAACAAGTCCTGTTGTAAAGCGAGCGGACATATGTACATAATATTTTAAATTAAAAAACAAAAGCAAAAACAAGATTCTAGGTATTGTATTCACTTATAAGGATTATCCTGTACTTATAAGCCGAAACATGAAAGCAAAACAAATTTGTCCAATTTCCACTATTCAGTAAATTAATAATTTCTGCCTGGCTTAGTGCCTTCTTCCCCAGCCACCTAATTCTATATTCCTGTAAAACAGGGCATTTCCCTAAATAATGGCACATGTCCTCACGTTCTCCTAAGTTACAGAGGGTACATGACCACTGTTCCTCCGAACGCATTACATTATAATTTAAGTTAACTAGCTGCCCTCTTAGCTTGAAAATGACCTTCATAAGACCAAAACTATTAGTATCAGATATGTAGTGACTCTCTCCAAGATCAGCAACCAGATGTTTATACAACGAATGGAAGCTCGAATATTGCCCTTTTGAAATCATGTTTTCCTTAAATTTACTTTTAAAACTGGCCACTACAGTTTCTGGATTAACACCTACATAATCCAAGCTAATGTTTAGGTTACCAAATAACTCTAAGTTTTCTTTGTGCCAATATATTCTATTCTTTATAACTACCTCAGCTAATGCTTTGGGCAGTCTCCTTTCTGGCAAAGCTAAAACTTTCTTTATGTAATTCAAATGCAAATTTACCGTGTAACAAAAAATTGGATAAAAATTTGATTCCAGATATAAAATGTAATGAGGCGCATTTACTGGCAGGCAAAACAACTTTCTAACAAAAAATAAATTTAACTTTTCTATTTCTTTAAAACTGAGAAAGCCCCATACCTGCCCAGCATAGCACATGATAGTTCTTACCGCAGCATTGAATACATTTATTTTTTTGGATATTGGAATGTCTGTTTTTTTCATCAAATTAGAATATGTAGTATTTAATGCGAATTTCGCATTTTCCAATTTAACTGAAAAATGTTTTTTAAAATTTAGGAGTGGTGTAAGACCAAGTCCTAAATAGTTATAATAATTAACTGTTTGTAAAGCGTGCGTTCCCATTTTCCATTTTTCATTCCTGGCTAGCTTTCCTCCGTTTCGAAACACCATCACTTTTGTTTTTTCTAAATTTACGGATAAATTCCACATTTCACAGTACCGAACAACTTCGTCGATCATTAACTGAAGGGTTTTCGGATCTGTAGCTAATAAAACCACATCATCTGCATACATCAGACAACGAACAGCAATCCCCCACCCTTACGCCTCCGTTGATAAATTCCGAGAGGTCATTCAAAAAAAGCGAGAACAGAGCGGGAGACAACAAGCATCCCTGCCTAACGCCAACAGACGTTCCAAATGCCCTTGTAATCCCCTTACCCGTCCAAACAGAAGCCTCTGTGTGTCTATACAAAGCTTGAAGTGTATTTATAATGCGGCACAAACGATGAAACTCAACGAATCGCTAGCAGAAACAAGGCCAAAGAGATTGGCAAAAAGAAATTTTGAAAAAATTCAAAATATGAAATGTTATATTAATTTTTCTCATATATACTTGACACGCTAATATCTCGCTTAGTATGGCGGTAAAAACAAAAAAAACTTTTTATATTACTAAAATAGTTATTTGTAAATTTGTAGGTAAAAGAAAAATACTATTATTTGCTGTAATAGATATGTATTAATAGACAAATTATCAACCCATCAACCGCTGGTGTATGCTGGCAGTTAGTTACTTTAGTTGACGTATAGATGCGCTGCTGGCGTCAGTATGTCAGTAACAGTTTTTCTTTAATAACTTCTTTAATATTGCTGCACAAACGATGAAACTTGGTGAATCGCCGGCACAAACGAGGCCAAAGAGAATAGCAAAAAAAAATTTTGAAAAATCTCAAAGACAAGCGAAATCGCATGTCCAACTTCCGTCAAGTTGGTATGGCCAATTTAAAACTTAATAACATCTTCAATTTTTGAGCTAAATGGCTGAAATTTTGGGAAAGGACGGCACAAACGCAGCACAAACGATTGGTAAAAAGAAATTTTCAAAAACCTCAAAAAATAAAAAGTAGCCATTCCAACTTGACATGCCAATATCTCGCCTAAAAATGGGGCACAAACGACGAAACTTGGTGAATCGCCGGCACAGACGAAGCCTAATAGAATGGTAAAAAGAAATTTTGAAAAAACTCAGAAATAAAAAGTGGCCATACCAACTTGATATGCGAATATCTCGCGTAATAATGCGGCATAAACGATGAAATTTGGCGAATCAGCGGCACAAACGAAGCCAAAGAGATTGGCAATAAGAAATTTTGAAAAAGTTCAAAAAAGAATAAGTTATATCAATTTTTGTCATATTAAATTGACATGCGAGTATCTCGCCTAAAAATGCAGCACAAACGATGAAAGTTGGTGATTCCCCGGCACAAACGAAGCCTAATAGAATGTAAAAAGGAATTTTGAAAAAACTCAAAATCAGTAAGTGGCCATACCAACTTGACATGCGAATATCTCGCGTAATAATGCGGCACAAACGATGAAACTCGAAAAATCGCTTGCAGAAACAAGGCCAAAGAGATTGGCAAAATGAAATTTTGAAAAAATTCAAGATATGAAATGTTATATTAATTTTTCTCATATTTACTTGACACGCTAATATCTCGCTTGGTATGGCGGTAAAAACGAAAAAAACTTTTTATATTACTAAAATAGTTATTTGTAAAGTTGTAGGTAAAACAAAAATACTATTATTTGCTTTAATAGATATGTATTTATAAATTATCAACCCATCAACCGCTGGTGTATGCTGGCAGTTAGTTGCTTTAGTTGACGTAGAGATGCGCTGCTGGCGTCAGTATGTCTGAAACAGTTTTTCTTTAATAACTTCTTTAATATTGCGGCACAAACGATGAAACTTGGTGAATCGCCGGCACAAACGAGGCCAAAGAGAATGGCAAAAAAAAAATTTGGAAAAATCTCAAAGACAAGCGAAATCGCATGTCCAACTTCCGTCAAGTTGGTATGGCCACTTTAAATCCTTAATAACTTTTTCAATTTTTGAGCTAAATGGCTGAAATTATGGGAAAGGACGGCACAATCGCGGCACAAACGATTGGTAAAAAGAAATTTTCAAAAAACTCAAAAAATAAAAAGTGGCCATTCCAAATTGACATGCCAATATCTCGCCTAAAAATGCGGCACAAACGACGAAACTTGGTGAATCGCCGGCACAGACGAAGCCTAATAGAATAATAAAAAGAAATTTTGAAAAACCCCAAAATCAAAAAGTGGCCAAACCAACTTGACATGCGAATATCTCGCGTAATAATGCGGCACAAACGATAAAACTCAACGAATCGCTAGCAGAAACAAGGCCAAAGAGATTGGCAAAAAGAAATTTTGAAAAAATTCAAAATATGAAATGTTATATTAATTTTTCTCATATATACTTGACACGCTAATATCTCGCTTAGTATGGCGGTAAAAACAAAAAAAACTTTTTATATTACTAAAATAGTTATTTGTAAATTTGTAGGTAAAAGAAAAATACTATTATTTGCTGTAATAGATATGTATTAATAGACAAATTATCAACCCATCAACCGCTGGTGTATGCTGGCAGTTAGTTACTTTAGTTGACGTATAGATGCGCTGCTAGCGTCAGTATGTCAGTAACAGTTTTTCTTTAATAACTTCTTTAATATTGCTGCACAAACGATGAAACTTGGTGAATCACCGGCACAAACGGGGCCAAAGAGAATAGCAAAAAAGAAATTTGGAAAAATCTCAAAGACAAGCGAAATCGCATGTCCAACTTCCGTCAAGTTGGTATGGCCACTTTAAAACTTAATAACATTTTCAATTTTTGAGCTAAATGGCTGAAATTTTGGGAAAGAACGGCACAAACGCAGCACAAACGATTGGTAAAAAGAAATTTTCAAAAACCTCAAAAAATAAAAAGTGGCCATTCAAACTTGACATGCCAATATCTCGCCTAAAAATGCGGCACAAACGATGAAATTTGGCGAATCAGCGGCACCAACGAGGCTAAAGAGATTCGCATAAAGAAATTTTGAAAAAGTTCAAAAAAAAAAGTTATATCAATTTTTGTCATATTAAATTGACATGCGAATATCTCGCCTAAATATGCGGCACAAACGATGAAACTTGGTGAATCGCCGGCACAAACGAAGCTTAAACGAATGGTAAAACGAAATTTTGAAAAAAAAATAAATAAAAAGTGGCCATACCAAATTGACATGCGAATATCTCGCGTAATAATGCGGCAAAAACGATGAAACTCGAAGAATCGCTAGCAGAAACAAGGCCAAAGAGATTGGCAAAAAGAAATTTTGAAAAAATTCAAAATATGAAACTTATATTAAATTTTCTCATATTTACTTGACACGCTAATATCTCGCTTAGTATGGCGGTAAAAACGAAAAAAATTTGTATATTACTAAAATAGTTATTTGTAAATTTGTAGGTAAAAGAAAAATACTATTATTTGCTGTAATAGATATGTATTTATAGACAAATTATCAACCCATCAACCGCTGGTGTATGCTGGCAGTTAGTTACTTTAGTTGACGTAGAGATGCGCTGCTGGCGTCAGTATGTCAGTAACAGTTTTTCTTTAATAACTTCTTTAATATTGCGGCACAAACGATGAAACTTGGTGAATCCCCGGCACAAACGAGGCCAAAGAGAATGGCCAAAAAAAATTTAGAAAAATCTCAAATACAAGCGAAATCGCATGTCCAACTTCCGTCAAGTTGGTATGGCCACTTTAAAACTTAATAACATTTTCAATTTTTTAGCTAAATGGCTGAAGTTTTGGGAAAGGACGGCACAAACGCAGCACAAACGATTGGTAAAAAGAAATTTTCAAAAACCTCAAAAAATAAAAAGTGGCCATTCCAACTTGGCATGCCAATATCTCGCCTAAAAATGCGGCACAAACGATGAAACTTGGTGAATCGCTGGCACAAACGAAGCCTAAATGAATGGTAAAAAGAAATTTTAAAAAAACTCAAAAATAAAAAGTGGCCATACCAACTTGACATGCGAATATCTAGCCTAATAATGCCGCACAAACGATGAAATTTGGCGAATCAGCGGCACAAACGAGGCTAAAGAGATTCGCAAAAAGAAATTTTGAAAAAGTTCAAAAAAAAAAGTTATATCAATTTTTGTCATATTAAATTGAAATGCGAATATCTCGCCTAAAAATGCAGCACAAACGATGGAAGTTGGTGATTCCCCGGCACAAACGAAGCATAATAGAATGTAAAAAGGAATTTTGAAAAAACTCAAAATCAATAAGTGGCCATACCAATTTGACATGCGAATATCTCGCGTAATAATGCGGCACAAACGATGAAACTCGAAAAATCGCTTGCAGATACAAGGCCAAAGAGATTGGCAAAATGAAATTTTGAAAAAATTCAAAATATGAAATGTTATATTAATTTTTCTCATATTTACTTGACACGCTAATATCTCGCTTGGTATGGCGGTAAAAACGAAAAAAACTTTTTATATTACTAAAATAATTATTTGTAAAGTTGCAGGTAAAAGAAAAATACTATTATTTGCTTTAATAGATATGTTTTTATAAATTATCAACCGCTGGTGTATGCTGACAGTTAGTTGCGTTAGTTGACGTAGAGATGCGCTGCTGGCGTCAGTATGTCTGTAACAGTTATTCTTTAATAACTTTTTTAATATTGCGGCACAAACGATGAAACTTGGTGAATCGCCGGCACAAACGAGGCCAAAGAGAATGGCAAAAAAAATTTTGAAAAATCTCAAAGACAAGCGAAATCGCATGTCCAACTTCCGTCAAGTTAGTATGGCCACTTTAAATCCTTAATAACTTTTTCAATTTTTGAGCTAAATGGCTGAAATTATGGGAAAGGACGGCACAATCGCGGCACAAACGATTGGTAAAAAGAAATTTTCAAAAAACTCAAAAAATAAAATGTGGCCATTCCAAATTGACATGCCAATATCTCGCCTAAAAATGCGGCACAAACGACGAAACTTGGTGAATCGCCGGCACAGACGAAGCCTAATAGAATGGTAAAAAGAAATTTTGAAAAACCCCAAAATCAAAAAGTGGCCAAACCAACTTGACATGCGAATATCTCGCGTAATAATGCGGCACAAACGATAAAACTCAACGAATCGCTAGCAGAAACAAGGCCAAAGAGATTGGCAAAAAGAAATTTTGAAAAAATTCAAAATATGAAATGTTATATTAATTTTTCTCATATATACTTGACACGCTAATATCTCGCTTAGTATGGCGGTAAAAACAAAAAAAACTTTTTATATTACTAAAATAGTTATTTGTAAATTTGTAGGTAAAAGAAAAATACTATTATTTGCTGTAATAGATGTGTATTAATAGACAAATTATCAACCCATCAACCGCTGGTGTATGCTGGCAGTTAGTTACTTTAGTTGACGTATAGATGCGCTGCTAGCGTCAGTATGTCAGTAACAGTTTTTCTTTAATAACTTCTTTAATATTGCTGCACAAACGATGAAACTTGGTGAATCCCCGGCACAAACGGGGCCAAAGAGAATAGCAAAAAAGAAATTTGGAAAAATCTCAAAGACAAGCGAAATCGCATGTCCAACTTCCGTCAAGTTGGTATGGCCACTTTAAAACTTAATAACATTTTCAATTTTTGAGCTAAATGGCTGAAATTTTGGGAAAGAACGGCACAAACGCAGCACAAACGATTGGTAAAAAGAAATTTTCAAAAACCTCAAAAAATAAAAAGTGGCCATTCCAACTTGACATGCCAATATCTCGCCTAAAAATGCGGCACAAACGATGAAATTTGGCGAATCAGCGGCACAAACGAGGCTAAAGAGATTCGCATAAAGAAATTTTGAAAAAGTTCAAAAAAAAAGTTATATCAATTTTTGTCATATTAAATTGACATGCGAATATCTCGCCTAAATATGCGGCACAAACGATGAAACTTGGTGAATCGCCGGCACAAACGAAGCTTAAACGAATGGTAAAACGAAATTTTGAAAAAAAAATAAATAAAAAGTGGCCATACCAAATTGACATGCGAATATCTCGCGTAATAATGCGGCAAAAACGATGAAACTCGAAGAATCGCTAGCAGAAACAAGGCCAAAGAGATTGGCAAAAAGAAATTTTGAAAAAATTCAAAATATGAAACTTATATTAAATTTTCTCATATTTACTTGACACGCTAATATCTCGCTTAGTATGGCGGTAAAAACGAAAAAAATTTGTATATTACTAAAATAGTTATTTGTAAATTTGTAGGTAAAAGAAAAATACTATTATTTGCTGTAATAGATATGTATTTATAGACAAATTATCAACCCATCAACCGCTGGTGTATGCTGGCAGTTAGTTACTTTAGTTGACGTAGAGATGCGCTGCTGGCGTCAGTATGTCAGTAACAGTTTTTCTTTAATAACTTCTTTAATATTGCGGCACAAACGATGAAACTTGGTGAATCCCCGGCACAAACGAGGCCAAAGAGAATGGCCAAAAAAAATTTAGAAAAATCTCAAATACAAGCGAAATCGCATGTCCAACTTCCGTCAAGTTGGTATGGCCACTTTAAAACTTAATAACATTTTCAATTTTTGAGCTAAATGGCTGAAGTTTTGGGAAAGGACGGCACAAACGCAGCACAAACGATTGGTAAAAAGAAATTTTCAAAAACCTCAAAAAATAAAAAGTGGCCATTCCAACTTGACATGCCAATATCTCGCCTAAAAATGCGGCACAAACGATGAAATTTGGAGAATCAGCGGCACAAACGAGGCTAAAGAGATTCGCAAAAAGAAATTTTGAAAAAGTTCAAAAAATAAAGTTATATCAATTTTTGTCATATTAAATTGACATGCGAATATCTCGCCTAAATATGCGGCACAAACGATGAAACTTGGTGAATTGCCGGCACAAACGAAGCTTAAACGAATGGTAAAACAAAATTTTGAAAAAACTCAAAAATAAAAAGTGGCCATACCAAATTGACATGCGAATATCTCGCGTAATAATGCGGCAAAAACGATGAAACTCGAAGAATCGCTAGCAGAAACAAGGCCAAAGAGATTGGCAAAAAGAAATTTTGAAAAAATTCAAAATATGAAACTTATATTAAATTTTCTCATATTTACTTGACACGCTAATATCTCGCTTAGTATGGCGGTAAAAACGAAAAAAATTTTTATATTACTAAAATAGTTATTTGTAAATTTGTAGGTAAAAGAAAAATACTATTATTTGCTGTAATAGATATGTATTTATAGACAAATTATCAACCCATCAACCGCTGGTGTTTGCTGGCAGTTAGTTACTTTAGTTGACGTAGAGATGCGCTGCTGGCGTCAGTATGTCAGTAACAGTTTTTCTTTAATAACTTCTTTAATATTGCGGCGCTAACGATGAAACTTGGTGAATCCCCGGCACAAACGAGGCCAAAGAGAATGGCCAAAAAAATTTAGAAAAATCTCAAATATAAGCGAAATCGCATGTCCAACTTCCGTCAAGTTGGTATGGCCACTTTAAAACTTAATAACATTTTCAATTTTTGAGCTAAATGGCTGAAATTTTGGGAAAGGACGGCACAAACGCAGCACAAACGATTGGTAAAAAGAAATTTTCAAAAACCTCAAAAAATAAAAAGTGGTTATTCCAACTTGACATGCCAATATCTCGCCTAAAAATGCGGCACAAACGATGAAACTTGGTGAATCGCTGGCACAAACGAAGCCTAATAGAATGGTAAAAAGAAATTTTGAAAAACCCCAAAATCAAAAAGTGGCCAAACCAACTTGACATGCGAATATCTCGCGTAATAATGCGGCACAAACGATAAAACTCAACGAATCGCTAGCAGAAACAAGGCCAAAGAGATTGGCAAAAAGAAATTTTGAAAAAATTCAAAATATGAAATGTTATATTAATTTTTCTCATATATACTTGACACGCTAATATCTCGCTTAGTATGGCGGTAAAAACAAAAAAAACTTTTTATATTACTAAAATAGTTATTTGTAAATTTGTAGGTAAAAGAAAAATACTATTATTTGCTGTAATAGATGTGTATTAATAGACAAATTATCAACCCATCAACCGCTGGTGTATGCTGGCAGTTAGTTACTTTAGTTGACGTATAGATGCGCTGCTAGCGTCAGTATGTCAGTAACAGTTTTTCTTTAATAACTTCTTTAATATTGCTGCACAAACGATGAAACTTGGTGAATCCCCGGCACAAACGGGGCCAAAGAGAATAGCAAAAAAGAAATTTGGAAAAATCTCAAAGACAAGCGAAATCGCATGTCCAACTTCCGTCAAGTTGGTATGGCCACTTTAAAACTTAATAACATTTTCAATTTTTGAGCTAAATGGCTGAAATTTTGGGAAAGAACGGCTCAAACGCAGCACAAACGATTGGTAAAAAGAAATTTTCAAAAACCTCAAAAAATAAAAAGTGGCCATTCCAACTTGACATGCCAATATCTCGCCTAAAAATGCGGCACAAACGATGAAATTTGGCGAATCAGCGGCACAAACGAGGCTAAAGAGATTCGCATAAAGAAATTTTGAAAAAGTTCAAAAAAAAAGTTATATCAATTTTTGTCATATTAAATTGACATGCGAATATCTCGCCTAAATATGCGGCACAAACGATGAAACTTGGTGAATCGCCGGCACAAACGAAGCTTAAACGAATGGTAAAACGAAATTTTGAAAAAAAAATAAATAAAAAGTGGCCATACCAAATTGACATGCGAATATCTCGCGTAATAATGCGGCAAAAACGATGAAACTCGAAGAATCGCTAGCAGAAACAAGGCCAAAGAGATTGGCAAAAAGAAATTTTGAAAAAATTCAAAATATGAAACTTATATTAAATTTTCTCATATTTACTTGACACGCTAATATCTCGCTTAGTATGGCGGTAAAAACGAAAAAAATTTGTATATTACTAAAATAGTTATTTGTAAATTTGTAGGTAAAAGAAAAATACTATTATTTGCTGTAATAGATATGTATTTATAGACAAATTATCAACCCATCAACCGCTGGTGTATGCTGGCAGTTAGTTACTTTAGTTGACGTAGAGATGCGCTGCTGGCGTCAGTATGTCAGTAACAGTTTTTCTTTAATAACTTCTTTAATATTGCGGCACAAACGATGAAACTTGGTGAATCCCCGGCACAAACGAGGCCAAAGAGAATGGCCAAAAAAAATTTAGAAAAATCTCAAATACAAGCGAAATCGCATGTCCAACTTCCGTCAAGTTGGTATGGCCACTTTAAAACTTAATAACATTTTCAATTTTTGAGCTAAATGGCTGAAGTTTTGGGAAAGGACGGCACAAACGCAGCACAAACGATTGGTAAAAAGAAATTTTCAAAAACCTCAAAAAATAAAAAGTGGCCATTCCAACTTGACATGCCAATATCTCGCCTAAAAATGCGGCACAAACGATGAAATTTGGCGAATCAGCGGCACAAACGAGGCTAAAGAGATTCGCAAAAAGAAATTTTGAAAAAGTTCAAAAAATAAAGTTATATCAATTTTTGTCATATTAAATTGACATGCGAATATCTCGCCTAAATATGCGGCACAAACGATGAAACTTGGTGAATTGCCGGCACAAACGAAGCTTAAACGAATGGTAAAACAAAATTTTGAAAAAACTCAAAAATAAAAAGTGGCCATACCAAATTGACATGCGAATATCTCGCGTAATAATGCGGCAAAAACGATGAAACTCGAAGAATCGCTAGCAGAAACAAGGCCAAAGAGATTGGCAAAAAGAAATTTTGAAAAAATTCAAAATATGAAACTTATATTAAATTTTCTCATATTTACTTTACACGCTAATATCTCGCTTAGTATGGCGGTAAAAACGAAAAAAATTTGTATATTACTAAAATAGTTATTTGTAAATTTGTAGGTAAAAGAAAAATACTATTATTTGCTGTAATAGATATGTATTTATAGACAAATTATCAACCCATCAACCGCTGGTGTATGCTGGCAGTTAGTTACTTTAGTTGACGTAGAGATGCGCTGCTGGCGTCAGTATGTCAGTAACAGTTTTTCTTTAATAACTTCTTTAATATTGCGGCACAAACGATGAAACTTGGTGAATCCCCGGCACAAACGAGGCCAAAGAGAATGGCCAAAAAAAATTTAGAAAAATCTCAAATACAAGCGAAATCGCATGTCCAACTTCGGTCAAGTTGGTATGGCCACTTTAAAACTTAATAACATTTTCAATTTTTGAGCTAAATGGCTGAAGTTTTGGGAAAGGACGGCACAAACGCAGCACAAACGATTGGTAAAAAGAAATTTTCAAAAACCTCAAAAAATAAAAAGTGGCCATTCCAACTTGACATGCCAATATCTCGCCAATATCTCTAGCAGAAACAAGGCCAAAGAGATTGGCAAAAAGAAATTTTGAAAAAATTCAAAATATGAAATGTTATATTAATTTTTCTCATATATACTTGACACGCTAATATCTCGCTTAGTATGGCGGTAAAAACAAAAAAAACTTTTTATATTACTAAAATAGTTATTTGTAAATTTGTAGGTAAAAGAAAAATACTATTATTTGCTGTAATAGATGTGTATTAATAGACAAATTATCAACCCATCAACCGCTGGTGTATGCTGGCAGTTAGTTACTTTAGTTGACGTATAGATGCGCTGCTAGCGTCAGTATGTCAGTAACAGTTTTTCTTTAATAACTTCTTTAATATTGCTGCACAAACGATGAAACTTGGTGAATCCCCGGCACAAACGGGGCCAAAGAGAATAGCAAAAAAGAAATTTGGAAAAATCTCAAAGACAAGCGAAATCGCATGTCCAACTTCCGTCAAGTTGGTATGGCCACTTTAAAACTTAATAACATTTTCAATTTTTGAGCTAAATGGCTGAAATTTTGGGAAAGAACGGCACAAACGCAGCACAAACGATTGGTAAAAAGAAATTTTCAAAAACCTCAAAAAATAAAAAGTGGCCATTCCAACTTGACATGCCAATATCTCGCCTAAAAATGCGGCACAAACGATGAAATTTGGCGAATCAGCGGCACAAACGAGGCTAATGAGATTCGCAAAAAGAAATTTTGAAAAAGTTCAAAAAATAAAGTTATATCAATTTTTGTCATATTAAATTGACATGCGAATATCTCGCCTAAATATGCGGCACAAACGATGAAACTTGGTGAATTGCCGGCACAAACGAAGCTTAAACGAATGGTAAAACAAAATTTTGAAAAAACTCAAAAATAAAAAGTGGCCATACCAAATTGACATGCGAATATCTCGCGTAATAATGCGGCAAAAACGATGAAACTCGAAGAATCGCTAGCAGAAACAAGGCCAAAGAGATTGGCAAAAAGAAATTTTGAAAAAATTCAAAATATGAAACTTATATTAAATTTTCTCATATTTACTTGACACGCTAATATCTCGCTTAGTATGGCGGTAAAAACGAAAAAAATTTTTATATTACTAAAATAGTTATTTGTAAATTTGTAGGTAAAAGAAAAATACTATTATTTGCTGTAATAGATATGTATTTATAGACAAATTATCAACCCATCAACCGCTGGTGTTTGCTGGCAGTTAGTTACTTTAGTTGACGTAGAGATGCGCTGCTGGCGTCAGTATGTCAGTAACAGTTTTTCTTTAATAACTTCTTTAATATTGCGGCGCTAACGATGAAACTTGGTGAATCCCCGGCACAAACGAGGCCAAAGAGAATGGCCAAAAAAATTTAGAAAAATCTCAAATATAAGCGAAATCGCATGTCCAACTTCCGTCAAGTTGGTATGGCCACTTTAAAACTTAATAACATTTTCAATTTTTGAGCTAAATGGCTGAAATTTTGGGAAAGGACGGCACAAACGCAGCACAAACGATTGGTAAAAAGAAATTTTCAAAAACCTCAAAAAATAAAAAGTGGTTATTCCAACTTGACATGCCAATATCTCGCCTAAAAATGCGGCACAAACGATGAAACTTGGTGAATCGCTGGCACAAACGAAGCCTAATAGAATGGTAAAAAGAAATTTTGAAAAACCCCAAAATCAAAAAGTGGCCAAACCAACTTGACATGCGAATATCTCGCGTAATAATGCGGCACAAACGATAAAACTCAACGAATCGCTAGCAGAAACAAGGCCAAAGAGATTGGCAAAAAGAAATTTTGAAAAAATTCAAAATATGAAATGTTATATTAATTTTTCTCATATATACTTGACACGCTAATATCTCGCTTAGTATGGCGGTAAAAACAAAAAAAACTTTTTATATTACTAAAATAGTTATTTGTAAATTTGTAGGTAAAAGAAAAATACTATTATTTGCTGTAATAGATGTGTATTAATAGACAAATTATCAACCCATCAACCGCTGGTGTATGCTGGCAGTTAGTTACTTTAGTTGACGTATAGATGCGCTGCTAGCGTCAGTATGTCAGTAACAGTTTTTCTTTAATAACTTCTTTAATATTGCTGCACAAACGATGAAACTTGGTGAATCCCCGGCACAAACGGGGCCAAAGAGAATAGCAAAAAAGAAATTTGGAAAAATCTCAAAGACAAGCGAAATCGCATGTCCAACTTCCGTCAAGTTGGTATGGCCACTTTAAAACTTAATAACATTTTCAATTTTTGAGCTAAATGGCTGAAATTTTGGGAAAGAACGGCACAAACGCAGCACAAACGATTGGTAAAAAGAAATTTTCAAAAACCTCAAAAAATAAAAAGTGGCCATTCCAACTTGACATGCCAATATCTCGCCTAAAAATGCGGCACAAACGATGAAATTTGGCGAATCAGCGGCACAAACGAGGCTAAAGAGATTCGCATAAAGAAATTTTGAAAAAGTTCAAAAAAAAAGTTATATCAATTTTTGTCATATTAAATTGACATGCGAATATCTCGCCTAAATATGCGGCACAAACGATGAAACTTGGTGAATCGCCGGCACAAACGAAGCTTAAACGAATGGTAAAACGAAATTTTGAAAAAAAAATAAATAAAAAGTGGCCATACCAAATTGACATGCGAATATCTCGCGAAATAATGCGGCAAAAACGATGAAACTCGAAGAATCGCTAGCAGAAACAAGGCCAAAGAGATTGGCAAAAAGAAATTTTGAAAAAATTCAAAATATGAAACTTATATTAAATTTTCTCATATTTACTTGACACGCTAATATCTCGCTTAGTATGGCGGTAAAAACGAAAAAAATTTGTATATTACTAAAATAGTTATTTGTAAATTTGTAGGTAAAAGAAAAATACTATTATTTGCTGTAATAGATATGTATTTATAGACAAATTATCAACCCATCAACCGCTGGTGTATGCTGGCAGTTAGTTACTTTAGTTGACGTAGAGATGCGCTGCTGGCGTCAGTATGTCAGTAACAGTTTTTCTTTAATAACTTCTTTAATATTGCGGCACAAACGATGAAACTTGGTGAATCCCCGGCACAAAGGAGGCCAAAGAGAATGGCCAAAAAAAATTTAGAAAAATCTCAAATACAAGCGAAATCGCATGTCCAACTTCCGTCAAGTTGGTATGGCCACTTTAAAACTTAATAACATTTTCAATTTTTGAGCTAAATGGCTGAAGTTTTGGGAAAGGACGGCACAAACGCAGCACAAACGATTGGTAAAAAGAAATTTTCAAAAACCTCAAAAAATAAAAAGTGGCCATTCCAACTTGACATGCCAATATCTCGCCTAAAAATGCGGCACAAACGATGAAATTTGGCGAATCAGCGGCACAAACGAGGCTAAAGAGATTCGCAAAAAGAAATTTTGAAAAAGTTCAAAAAATAAAGTTATATCAATTTTTGTCATATTAAATTGACATGCGAATATCTCGCCTAAATATGCGGCACAAACGATGAAACTTGGTGAATTGCCGGCACAAACGAAGCTTAAACGAATGGTAAAACAAAATTTTGAAAAAACTCAAAAATAAAAAGTGGCCATACCAAATTGACATGCGAATATCTCGCGTAATAATGCGGCAAAAACGATGAAACTCGAAGAATCGCTAGCAGAAACAAGGCCAAAGAGATTGGCAAAAAGAAATTTTGAAAAAATTCAAAATATGAAACTTATATTAAATTTTCTCATATTTACTTGACACGCTAATATCTCGCTTAGTATGGCGGTAAAAACGAAAAAAATTTGTATATTACTAAAATAGTTATTTGTAAATTTGTAGGTAAAAGAAAAATACTATTATTTGCTGTAATAGATATGTATTTATAGACAAATTATCAACCCATCAACCGCTGGTGTATGCTGGCAGTTAGTTACTTTAGTTGACGTAGAGATGCGCTGCTGGCGTCAGTATGTCAGTAACAGTTTTTCTTTAATAACTTCTTTAATATTGCGGCACAAACGATGAAACTTGGTGAATCCCCGGCACAAACGAGGCCAAAGAGAATGGCCAAAAAAAATTTAGAAAAATCTCAAATACAAGCGAAATCGCATGTCCAACTTCCGTCAAGTTGGTATGGCCACTTTAAAACTTAATAACATTTTCAATTTTTGAGCTAAATGGCTGAAGTTTTGGGAAAGGACGGCACAAACGCAGCACAAACGATTGGTAAAAAGAAATTTTCAAAAACCTCAAAAAATAAAAAGTGGCCATTCCAACTTGACATGCCAATATCTCGCCTTAAAATGCGGCACAAACGATGAAACTTGGTGAATCGCTGGCACAAACGAAGCCTAAATGAATGGTAAAAAGAAATTTTAAAAAAACTCAAAAATAAAAAGTGGCCATACCAACTTGACATGCGAATATCTAGCCTAATAATGCCGCACAAACGATGAAATTTGGCGAATCAGCGGCACAAACGAGGCTAAAGAGATTCGCAAAAAGAAATTTTGAAAAAGTTAAAAAAAAAAAGTTATATCAATTTTTGTCATATTAAATTGAAATGCGAATATCTCGCCTAAATATGCGGCACAAACGATGAAACTAGGTGAATCGCCGGCACAAACGAAGCCTAAACGAATGGTAAAACTGAATTTTGAAAAAACTCAAAAATAAAAAGTGGCCATACCAAATTGACATGCGAATATCTCGCGTAATAATGCGGCACAAACGATGAAATTTGGCAAATCAGCGGCACAAACGAGGCCAAAGAGATTGGCAATAAGAAATTTTAAAAAAGTTCAAAAAAGAAAAAGTTATATCAATTTTTGTCATTTTAAATTGACATGCGAATATCTCGCTTGGTATGGCGGTAAAAACGAAAAAAACTTTTTATATTACTAAAATAGTTATTTGTAAAGTTGTAGGTAAAAGGAAAATACTATTATTTGCTTTAATAGATATGTATTTATAAATTATCAACCCATCAACCGCTGGTGTATGCTGGCAGTTAGTTGCTTTAGTTGACGTAGAGATGCGCTGCTGGCGTCAGTATGTCTGTAACAGTTTTTCTTTAATAACTTCTTTAATATTGCGGCACAAACGATGAAACTTGGTGAATCGCCGGCACAAACGAGGCCAAAGAGAATGGCAAAAAAAAGTTTTGAAAAATCTCAAAGACAAGCGAAATTGCATGTCCAACTTCCGTCAAGTTGGTATGGCCACTTTAAATCCTTTATAACTTTTTCAATTTTTGAGCTAAATGGCTGAAATTATGGGAAAGGACGGCACAATCGCGGCACAAACGATTGGTAAAAAGAAATTTTCAAAAAACTCAAAAAATAAAAAGTGGCCATTCCAAATTGACATGCCAATATCTCGCCTAAAATGCGGCACAAACGACGAAACTTGGTGAATCGCCGGCACAGACGAAGCCTAATAGAATGGTAAAAAGAAATTTTGAAAAAACCGAAAATCAAAAAGTGGCCAAACCAACTTGACATGCGAATATCTCGCGTAATAATGCGGCACAAACGATGAAACTCAACGAATCGCTAGCAGAAACAAGGCAAAAGAGATTGGCAAAAAGAAATTTTGAAAAAATTCAAAATATGAAACTTATATTAAATTTTCTCATATTTACTTGACACGCTAATATCTCGCTTAGTATGGCGGTAAAAACGAAAAAAATTTTTATATTACTAAAATAGTTATTTGTAAATTTGTAGGTAAAAGAAAAATACTAGTATTTGCTGTAATAGATATGTATTTATAGACAAATTATCAATCCATCAACCGCTGGTGTATGCTGGCAGTTAGTTACTTTAGTTGACGTAGAGATGCGCTGCTGGCGTCAGTATGTCAGTAACAGTTTTTCTTTAATAACTTCTTTAATATTGCGGCACAAACGATGAAACTTGGTGAATCCCCGGCACAAACGAGGCCAAAGAGAATGGCCAAAAAAAATTTAGAAAAATCTCAAATACAAGCGAAATCGCATGTCCAACTTCCGTCAAGTTGGTATGGCCAATTTAAATCCTTAATAACTTTTCAATTTTTGAGCTAAATGGCTGATATTTTGGGACTGGACGGCACAAACGCGGCACAAACGATTGGTAAAAAGAAATTTTCAAAAACCTCAAAAAATAAAAAGTGGCCAATCCAAATTGACATGCCAATATCTCGCCTAAAAATGCGGCACAAACGATGAAACTTGGTGAATCGCTGGCACAACCGAAGCCTAAAAGAAGGGTAAAATGAAATTTTGAAAAAACTGAAAAATAAAAAGTGACCATACCAACTTGATATGCGAATATCACGCTTAATAATGCGGCACGAACGATGAAATTTGGCGAATCAGCGGCACAAATGAGGCCAAAGAGATTGGCAAAATGAAATTTTGAAAAAGTTCAAAAAAAAGTTATATCAATTTTTGTCATATTAAATTGACATGCGAATATCTCGCCTAAAAATGAAGCATGAACGATGAAACTTGGTGACTCCCCCGCACAAACGAAGCCTAATAGAATAGTAAAAAGAAATTTTGAAAAAACTCAAAAATAAAAAGTGGCCATACCAACTTGACATGCAAATATCTTGCGTAATAATGCGGCATAAACGATGAAACTCGAAAAATCGCTTGCAGAAACAAGGCCAAAGAGATTGGCAAAATGAAATTTCGAAAAAATTCAAAATATGAAATGTTATATTAATTTTTCTCATATTTACTTGACACGCTAATAGAATAGAATAGAAAGCTTTATTACACATTTTACAAAAAAGAAAATTACATATAAATAATAAACTAATAGCTATTGCTAGGCATGGTTGTATACCGTCAGCCTAGAGTTCATCTTAAAACTTGAGAAAACAAAAAAAATAACTTACTTGCTAAAGTAAAACAAAGAAGAAGTAAACAAGTCCTGTTGTAAAGCGAGCGGACATATGTACATAATATTTTAAATTAAAAAACAAAAGCAAAAACAAGATTCTAGGTATTGTATTCACTTATAAGGAACATCCTGTACTTATAAGCCGAAACATGAAAGCAAAACAAATTTGTCCAATTTCCACTATTCAGTAAATTAATAATTTCTGCCTGGCTTAGTGCCTTCTTCCCCAGCCACCTAATTCTATATTCCTGTAAAACAGGGCATTTCCCTAAATAATGGCACATGTCCTCACGTTCTCCTAAGTTACAGAGTGTACATGACCACTGTTCCTCCGAACGCATTACATTATAATTTAAGTTAACTAGCTGCCCTCTTAGCTTGAAAATGACCTTCATAAGACCAAAACTGATAGTATCAGATATGTAGTGACTCTCTCCAAGATCAGCAACCAGATGTTTATACAACGAATGGAAGCTCGAATATTGCCCTTTTGATATCATGTTTTCCTTAAATTTACTTTTAAAACTGGCCACTACAGTTTCTGGATTAACACCTACATAATCCAAGCTAATGTTTAGGTTACCAAATAACTCTAAGTTTTCTTTGTGCCAATATATTCTATTCTTTATAACTACCTCAGCTAATGCTTTGGGCAGTCTCCTTTCTGGCAAAGCTAAAACTTTCTTTATGTAATTCAAATGCAAATTTACCGTGTAACAAAAAATTGGATAAAAATTTGATTCCAGATATAAAATGTAATGAGGCGCATTTACTGGCAGGCAAAACAACTTTCTAACAAAAAATAAATTTAACTTTTCTATTTCTTTAAAACTGAGAAAGCCCCATACCTGCCCAGCATAGCACATGATAGTTCTTACCGCAGCATTGAATACATTTATTTTTTTGGATATTGGAATGTCTGTTTTTTTCATCAAATTAGAATATGTAGTATTTAATGCGAATTTCGCATTTTCCAATTTAACTGAAAAATGTTTTTTAAAATTTAGGAGTGGTGTAAGACCAAGTCCTAAATAGTTATAATAATTAACTGTTTGTAAAGCGTGCGTTCCCATTTTCCATTTTTCATTCCTGGCTAGCTTTCCTCCGTTTCGAAACACCATCACTTTTGTTTTTTCTAAATTTACGGATAAATTCCACATTTCACAGTACCGAACAACTTCGTCGATCATTAACTGAAGGGTTTTCGGATCTGTAGCTAATAAAACCACATCATCTGCATACATCAGACAACGAACAGCAATCCCCCCACCCTTACGCCTCCGTTGATAAATTCCGAGAGGTCATTCAAAAAAAGCGAGAACAGAGCGGGAGACAACAAGCATCCCTGCCTAACGCCAACAGACGTTCCAAATGCCCTTGTAATCCCCTTACCCGTCCAAACAGAAGCCTCTGTGTGTCTATACAAAGCTTGAAGTGTATTTATAATGCGGCACAAACGATGAAACTCAACGAATCGCTAGCAGAAACAAGGCCAAAGAGATTGGCAAAAAGAAATTTTGAAAAAATTCAAAATATGAAATGTTATATTAATTTTTCTCATATATACTTGACACGCTAATATCTCGCTTAGTATGGCGGTAAAAACAAAAAAAACTTTTTATATTACTAAAATAGTTATTTGTAAATTTGTAGGTAAAAGAAAAATACTATTATTTGCTGTAATAGATATGTATTAATAGACAAATTATCAACCCATCAACCGCTGGTGTATGCTGGCAGTTAGTTACTTTAGTTGACGTATAGATGCGCTGCTGGCGTCAGTATGTCAGTAACAGTTTTTCTTTAATAACTTCTTTAATATTGCTGCACAAACGATGAAACTTGGTGAATCGCCGGCACAAACAAGGCCAAAGAGAATAGCAAAAAAAAATTTTGAAAAATCTCAAAGACAAGCGAAATCGCATGTCCATCTTCCGTCAAGTTGGTATGGCCAATTTAAAACTTAATAACATCTTCAATTTTTGAGCTAAATGGCTGAAATTTTGGGAAAGGACGGCACAAACGCAGCACAAACGATTGGTAAAAAGAAATTTTCAAAAACCTCAAAAAATAAAAAGTAGCCATTCCAACTTGACATGCCAATATCTCGCCTAAAAATGCGGCACAAACGACGAAACTTGGTGAATCGCCGGCACAGACGAAGCCTAATAGAATGGTAAAAAGAAATTTTGAAAAAACTCAGAAATAAAAAGTGGCCATACCAACTTGATATGCGAATATCTCGCGTAATAATGCGGCATAAACGATGAAATTTGGCGAATCAGCGGCACAAACGAAGCCAAAGAGATTGGCAATAAGAAATTTTGAAAAAGTTCAAAAAAGAATAAGTTATATCAATTTTTGTCATATTAAATTGACATGCGAGTATCTCGCCTAAAAATGCAGCACAAACGATGAAAGTTGGTGATTCCCCGGCACAAACGAAGCCTAATAGAATGTAAAAAGGAATTTTGAAAATCTCAAAATCAGTAAGTGGCCATACCAACTTGACATGCGAATATCTCGCGTAAAAATGCGGCACAAACGATGAAACTCGAAAAATCGCTTGCAGAAACAAGGCCAAAGAGATTGGCAAAATGAAATTTTGAAAAAATTCAAGATATGAAATGTTATATTAATTTTTCTCATATTTACTTGACACGCTAATATCTCGCTTGGTATGGCGGTAAAAACGAAAAAAATTTTTATATTACTAAAATAGTTATTTGTAAAGTTGTAGGTAAAACAAAAATACTATTATTTGCTTTAATAGATATGTATTTATAAATTATCAACCCATCAACCGCTGGTGTATGCTGGCAGTTAGTTGCTTTAGTTGACGTAGAGATGCGCTGCTGGCGTCAGTATGTCTGAAACAGTTTTTCTTTAATAACTTCTTTAATATTGCGGCACAAACGATGAAACTTGGTGAATCGCCGGCACAAACGAGGCCAAAGAGAATGGCAAAAAAAAAATTTGGAAAAATCTCAAAGACAAGCGAAATCGCATGTCCAACTTCCGTCAAGTTGGTATGGCCACTTTAAATCCTTAATAACTTTTTCAATTTTTGAGCTAAATGGCTGAAATTATGGGAAAGGACGGCACAATCGCGGCACAAACGATTGGTAAAAAGAAATTTTCAAAAAACTCAAAAAATAAAAAGTGGCCATTCCAAATTGACATGCCAATATCTCGCCTAAAAATGCGGCACAAACGACGAATCTTGGTGAATCGCCGGCACAGACGAAGCCTAATAGAATGGTAAAAAGAAATTTTGAAAAAACTCAGAAATAAAAAGTGGCCATACCAACTTGATATGCGAATATCTCGCGTAATAATGCGGCATAAACGATGAAATTTGGCGAATCAGCGGCACAAACGAGGCCAAAAAGATTGGCAATAAGAAATTTTGAAAAAGTTCAAAAAAGAATAAGTTATATCAATTTTTGTCATATTAAATTGACATGCGAATATCTCGCCTAAAAATGCAGCACAAACGATGGAAGTTGGTGATTCCCCGGCACAAACGAAGCCTAATAGAATGTAAAAAGGAATTTTGAAAAAACTCAAAATCAATAAGTGGCCATACCAAATTGACATGCTAATATCTCGCGTAATAATGCGGCACAAACGATGAAACTCGAAAAATCGCTTGCAGATACAAGGCCAAAGAGATTGGCAAAATGAAATTTTGAAAAAATTCAAAATATGAAATGTTATATTAATTTTTCTCATATTTACTTGACACGCTAATATCTCGCTTGGTATGGCGGTAAAAACGAAAAAAACTTTTTATATTACTAAAATAATTATTTGTAAAGTTGCAGGTAAAAGAAAAATACTATTATTTGCTTTAATAGATATGTATTTATAAATTATCAACCGCTGGTGTATGCTGACAGTTAGTTGCGTTAGTTGACGTAGAGATGCGCTGCTGGCGTCAGTATGTCTGTAACAGTTTTTCTTTAATAACTACTTTAATATTGCGGCACAAACGATGAAACTTGGTGAATCGCCGGCACAAACGAGGCCAAAGAGAATGGCAAAAAAAATTTTGAAAAATCTCAAAGACAAGCGAAATCGCATGTCCAACTTCCGTCAAGTTGGTATGGCCACTTTAAATCCTTAATAACTTTTTCAATTTTTGAGCTAAATGGCTGAAATTATGGGAAAGGACGGCACAATCGCGGCACAAACGATTGGTAAAAAGAAATTTTCAAAAAACTCAAAAAATAAAATGTGGCCATTCCAAATTGACATGCCAATATCTCGCCTAAAAATGCGGCACAAACGACGAAACTTGGTGAATCGCCGGCACAGACGAAGCCTAATAGAATGGTAAAAAGAAATTTTGAAAAACCCCAAAATCAAAAAGTGGCCAAACCAACTTGACATGCGAATATCTCGCGTAATAATGCGGCACAAACGATAAAACTCAACGAATCGCTAGCAGAAACAAGGCCAAAGAGATTGGCAAAAAGAAATTTTGAAAAAATTCAAAATATGAAATGTTATATTAATTTTTCTCATATATACTTTGTAACCGACCACGCTAGCGGTTACGGAGCCGAGGGCTTTCAATTAAACAGTACTTCTATAGCAGTTGGTTTATTTACATTAGTTACCAAATAATACTTAAACTTACAAGTTAATCATTCACCAACACACTGCCCTAACCGACAAACCGACAAACAGACACACACTCATCCACACCGCGGCCTAACTAACCTACGTACTTTTACTTAACTAATAATATATACTAACAAATAGATTTAATAACTAATACGGCTAATCGCTTTATTTACATAACATAAATTCAATGCTAACTAAAGACCAAACTCTAAATATAGTACAATACTTAATTAATAACTACAATAACGAATACTGAAATACGCGAAAAGTCCAAATCACTCGCCAGTCCTCCACCACCACACAGAACTCACCCACCGCAGCCGATATCGCCTCCTCAAGCCGGATGCCAGTGCGGGACTTCCTCTTTCTATCTCTCTTAACCTTTTATCTTTTTAGAGCGTCTAGGGACAAATAGACATGTGCACGTCTCTCTGGCCTAGGCCTTTCTGACCAGCACCTCGTTGTCCCCACTCTCTCGCCATATGCATGTGCCCCCACTACTCCTCTATTTGCTACATATAACCATTACATCACTCCTCCCTTACAGAGAAGTGGAACAATTAGGTTCCACTTAGCAAATTTTCCTCCGCTGACCAGGACGTCACCATTTTGCGGGTGTTCTTGGCATGGTCTTCTTTGGTATTCCGTGCCATTCCGACGTCCAACCTCCTGTGTAGTCGTGTTGATGTTCCCTGACCGCTGAGGGCCTAAGTTAGGTTACCCGCTGAGCTGTTATTAGTATCGATGAACATCTATTCTTTCTTCCATTCCAATTCCTCCGGACACAGCTGTGGTGTAGGATTGGGTCGTACGAATTGAGCATTTTTTCCAGAAAACTTCGAAAATTTCCTCACTGATAAGATAATAACAAAAAAATAATGGATTCTCCTTTATAACAATTACATAACTTTATCCTTGATTTACTTATTACGAAATTGCCTATTTAAATATTTAGCATAGAACTTATTACTATAATTATAAAAGGAACATAATAATACTTGTTTTATTTTAGATAAAACTAAAAAAATGAAACTGATTTATTTTTCCCAAGTCAAAAGTAGAGTTGCTTAAGCTATGTTGTCGGTTAAGGTAGCGTTAAACCAAAATTAGAGGGTGGCGCTCCCTGGGTGTTAGATTTTATCTACGACGGCGAGGCCGCGTGTTGACCCCCGAATTTGGCGAACCCCTTCGCGGGTATTCTCCTGTACCCCGAAGTTCATAAGGTGACCGAAACCTTGGCGAACAGGCGGTGGTCTCCCCAGGATCAGGCCTCCAAGTGCTATCCCTACAACCCTCCTCCTCCTCCGAGGAGTCCTGCAGTTCTTCAACCCCCAGTGGCTCGTCGCCAGTTGTCTGAGGAGCTTCAGCGTATGTTTGGGACTGGCTTCTAAATCTTATTTGTTCTGCGGTCGGCCCGTCATTCCCGTCTTCTTCGCTACTCGTCATCGAATGGTCCGCACCATTCGTAAATGGCTCCCATACTTTTGCACTTTCTGCAGAAGAGTCTTCGTCTCCTTCCCTACCAAAGGCTTCTTTGAGCCGATTGGCATGAACCACCGCAAATCCCCCTTTGCTCAGGGATAGTTGATAATTCCACGGAGAAGTCCGGGCCACCACTGTATGCGGACCGGTCCAGGGCCTTCGAAATTTCCGGGCGTGCCCGGGTGGAACCGTTGACTCGCGCATGTACACGCGTTGGCCCACCGCAAATTCTCGCTCTTTCTTCCCTCGGTTGTAAGAAGCTGTCCATTTCCCACGTGCCTTTATAGCTGCCTCCCGCGCCCCCTGATGTGCCTCCGTCAATTTCAGCTGTAATGCCTGGACATATTCTTCCACCCCGGAAGGCACGCTAGCTAGCGAGAGCGAGCAACTCAACGGAAGTTGCCATTCCTTGCCATACAAAAGGAAATGAGGACTGTAGCCCGTGGACGCATGTGTAGTCGATCGGTACGCCATTAGAGCAAAAGGGATCCATGCGTCCCAATCCCGACCATCCCTACGCACAAAAAATGATATGTGATCCACCACTGTCCTGTGGAATCGTTCGATCATCCCATTGCACTGAGGATGGTAGGCTGTAGTCTGAATCTTGTCAATACAGAGGAGTTTGCAGGTGGCTTTGAATAACTCTGAGGTAAAATTTGCTCCTCGATCGGTGAGCAGCCGCTTCGGAGCGCCATGCCTAAGCACTATCTCCTTCACAAATGCCTGTGCCATTTCCTCGGCCGTCAGCGTCCTCATCGGCACGGCCTCGGCATATCTTGTAAAATTGTCGATGAAAGTCAGGAGATACTTGAAGCCATTTCTACTGGTTGGGAATGGTCCTACGACATCTAGGGACACTTGTTCGAATGCCTCCACCGCTTCATACGACTGTCCCAGCGGTATTTCTAACCCATTTGGGGTCTTCCGTTCATTGCAGAGTCGACACTCCTTAACGTACACCTCTACATCTTTGTCCAGGCCAGGCCAGTAAAACCATTTCTTGGTTCGAGCGGTTGTTCGTTCGGCTCCCGGATGGCCTGACCAGGGTGTGTCGTGGCACATGTAAAGGACATGAGACCGAAGTGATACCGGTACCATTATTCTCCACTTTTCACAATCTGTATGTCCCGCGGACCAATACCATAGCCCATTCGGTCCTTTATTCACTTTCGCCTGACTACCACGCGAAACCTCGGTGCACCACTCATCTTGTTCCTGTTCCTGCAAGAATTTTTTTTCGCTTGGAAATTTGGATTTGGCCTCAATTCTACCGACTGCTCGACTGAGGGCATCTGCATTTAAGTGCTTATTTCCTGGTCGATGAATGACTTCATAGTCATACTCCATCAACCTTAGGGACCACTTAGTCAAACGCGCCGAAGGGTCTTTGATTCGGAGCATCCACTGCAGGGCCGCATGATCGGTTACCAGAGTAAACCGTCTCCCCAACAAATAACACCTAAATTGTGCGGTAGCCCAGACAACAGCTAGAACTTCCCTCTCCGTAGCTGAATAGTTTTGCTCAGCTTTATTTAGCTGGCGACTTGCATAGGCTATTGGTCTTTCTGCGCCATTGTGCCTCTGAGCCAAAACTGCCCCTAACGCCACACTAGAAGCATCTGTTGCAAGTATGAAGGGCTTTGTAAAGTCCGGATATACCAAAACCATTTCTGAGCATAACGTATCCCGAAGAACTTCAAAGGCTTTCTGCTGCTCTATTCCCCACCGAAACGTGACTCCCTTTCTTAACAAAGATGTCAAGGGCTTCGCTAGGTCCGAAAAGCTGGCAATAAAACGGCGGTAGTATCCCGCCAGCCCCAGGAATCCCTTAACCTCTTTACAATTACCAGGAATTTTATATCCTCTCATAGCCTCTACCTTCTCAGGATCAGGCTTTACGCCGGATGCTGTAACTAAATGCCCCAGATACTTTACTTCAGGCTGTGCGAAATGACATTTTTCCAACCGAAGTTTCAAGTTGGCACCCCGCAAGCGTTCCAGGACCTTTCTCATTCGGGAACAATGCTCCTCCAGACTAGCCGAGAAGATGATAATATCGTCCAGGTAAATGAAACATTCCTCCCCAATCATGTGGGCGAGCAATTGATCCATTAACCTTTGGAACGTCCCAGGTGCATTCATCAATCCAAACGCCATTTTTTGGTATTCATAATGCCCCCCAATGGTAGAAAACGCTGTTTTTTCCCGGTCCTCTGCGCGAACAGGAATCTGATGGTATCCACAAGCAAGATCCAAGGTTGTAAAATACTTACTATTCCCTAACGCTTCCAGTGTTTCTGAGATTAATGGCAACGGGTAAGCATCGGGCTTGGTTATCTTATTTAGTCCCCGGAAATCCGTGCAAAACCTATATTGCACGCTCCCATCCGTTGTTTTCTTCGGGACTAGGATGACCGGCGCCGACCAAGGGCTGCTTGAGGGAGCAATTACGCCCTTATTCAACATCTGATTTATATGTTCCGCCATAATTCCCCGTTGATGGAAGGGGACCCGATAGGGAGACTTGGTGACTGGTCCGCCTTGGGTTTCAATGCGATGGAAAACTGGTAAGCGACACCCCTCGCTATCAGGCTCCTCAAACAGCAAGCTATATTCTTCAAGTACCCCCTTCACCTTCTCCTGCTCCATCGGTGATAAGTGCCCGAGTCGCTGGAGAAGTTCTCTACTTATATCCCGTTTCCCCGGTTCTTCATCTTTCTCCGTACCCGTTAGCATCACCCTTTTGTCCAGTGAAGCTCCCGGAGAACCTGGCGATTCCCATTTGCTTAACGTACCTAAAATTTGCCCCTTATTTATCCTGACTTTTCCCCCCGTTAAATTAACTACTCTCACCCACACCTTCCTGTCTACCGGTCGATCCAGACTTCTGGCCACTCTTATCCCACTCTGAGGTAACTCCTCGGGTTCAATTAACACGTCTCCCTCTGTATGGCGGGGAATTTTCCCTTCAATTATTCGTTCCACATACGGATCGATGGTCTCTTGGTGCCCTGCTTTGACAGCGTAGTTCTTTGGACACCCTTCCCGAACATTTTCTCCCTTAGTGGATGCGATGTGCGTAGGGTGCTCATTTAGAGCGTTTACTAACTGCCTTTCATCGCTGTGCAAGTCTCTATTTCTCACAAGGACCTGACCTCCTGCTGCGTCCAATACTACCCCTGCCTTAGCCATTAAATCCCATCCCAATATACCATCCCCTCTGGAGGCAATGGATGCAATCAGAAACATATGTCGCATAACTTTCCCCTTTAATTGGCACTCTACTTCCTGTTCCCCTTGAACAGGCACCGATGAGCCAGTTACGCTCGTCGCTCGGACGCTAGCTGGTTTCACATGAACTCCAGGAATGGCTTTCTTTAGGATAGAGATTTCCGAACCACTATCTAGCAGTAGTTCTCTCTTTTGCCCCTCTACTTCCAGCGTTATCGTTAACCCAAGAGGTACTCTAGATCCGCCAATATGGGGAATTAGGCAGGGGGCCCCAACTAACTCGTGCTCGGCGGTGGGGCTTACACCGAGCTCTTCCCTTTTGGGGAAAACTCGTTAGATGTTTGGGTATTTAAATATTTCCCACCCGCTCGCGCTTCCTTGGCGCGAAATGTACAATTGCGAGCGAAATGTTTTGGGTCGCCGCAAACAAAACAAAACCCCCCTTTTGATGCTCCTGCTAGAGGTGTTTCGCCACATTGCTTGCGTTCTTGGCTTCTTTCTCTCCTGCCTTCTCTTCCCCTCCGTTGAACACATTCACGTGCAAAATGTCCGTATTGGTTGCATCGAAAGCACTTAGTCTGGCGCCCCTTTTCCCATTGCGGTAGCGTTGCTGCGGCTACTTGTAGAGTTGTCTGCTCGTTAATGCCCCTAACTTCACGAACGGAAGACCCTTGACTCTGATATAATTCTACTCTTGCAGCTCTATTAACGGCCTCTTGAAATTTGCTCGGTGGGTTATAATGCAGCTGTGCTGCTGCTTCCCCCCTCAGACCTTTCATAAAGGCGGCTAGAATTAGACTATCCACTTGTTCTTTCTCCCATTTAATCGAACCGTCCTGCTGACCTCGTGACACCGTGCGTTCTCCTAATCTTTGCACTCTGTCTGCAAATTCTAGCGCACTCTCCCCTTGACGCTGTTCTACTAAATTTAGTTCTAATAGTCGTTGTGCAGGAGAAGATCGTTCACCAAAACGCTCTCTAAGAACGTTTTTATACATCTCAAAAGTAGTAGTGACTTCCCGGAGCTCCGGATGAGCTGAAATGGAGGCTGCAGCAGAACCCGTTAGTTTGAGACGGCACACGAGTTTAAGGTCAGCTTCGGACCAACCACCACTTTGTGCCACCGCCTCTAAATCTCCTAAAAATTCTTCCACCGGTACTTCATTATCATTACCTCCCCAAGGCCTAATCATGCTTTGTAAGCTAAGGTCCCTTTTTATTTTTGATGTGGCGTCCCCATCAGTAGAACGCTGCAGTAATGTCCGGGCTTGTTCTAATTCTCGCCGAGTATCTTCTAGTTCTGCTTTTAAATTTTGCAGTTCTTTTGCCATCTTTAATCGTTAGAAATTTCAATCTCGATAATTTGTTTATTTTAGGTAATTTTTTTTTTCTACATATATCTATATATATTTCAAGTTCCACTGAACTCGTCTTGCCAAGAGAATTCCAACGATATGTAACACTCTATGGTCCGACCAATAGGCACGATTTTTATTGCAAAAAAACCCGACCGAAAGAAAAAAAAAAATTTTCCTAATTTCCCGAGTTACCAATTAGACTTCTGAGCCCAGAAAAACTCTTAAATTTTGTAAAAAAGGTCGCGTTCGCGAGATACCGCACGAACGTAATTTTAAGTGGCGCCTACTGGGAGAATACGCTCCACACTAGGCCCCCACTCCTGACACCAGTTGTAACCGACCACGCTAGCGGTTACGGAGCCGAGGGCTTTCAATAAAACAGTACTTCTATAGCAGTTGGTTTATTTACATTAGTTACCAAATAATACTTAAACTTACAAGTTAATCATTCACCAACACACTGCCCTAACCGACAAACCGACAAACAGACACACACTCATCCACACCGCGGCCTAACTAACCTACGTACTTTTACTTAACTAATAATATATACTAACAAATAGATTTAATAACTAATACGGCTAATCGCTTTATTTACATAACATAAATTCAATGCTAACTAAAGACCAAACTCTAAATATAGTACAATACTTAATTAATAACTACAATAACGAATACTGAAATACGCGAAAAGTCCAAATCACTCGCCAGTCCTCCACCACCACACAGAACTCACCCACCGCAGCCGATATCGCCTCCTCAAGCCGGATGCCAGTGCGGGACTTCCTCTTTCTATCTCTCTTAACCTTTTATCTTTTTAGAGCGTCTAGGGACAAATAGACATGTGCACGTCTCTCCGGCCTAGGCCTTTCTGACCAGCACCTCGTTGTCCCCACTCTCTCGCCATATGCATGTGCCCCCACTACTCCTCTATTTGCTACATATAACCATTACATACTTGACACGCTAATATCTCGCTTAGTATGGCGGTAAAAACAAAAAAAAACTTTTTATATTACTAAAATAGTTATTTGTAAATTTGTAGGTAAAAGAAAAATACTATTATTTGCTGTAATAGATATGTATTAATAGACAAATTATCAACCCATCAACCGCTGGTGTATGCTGGCAGTTAGTTACTTTAGTTGACGTATAGATGCGCTGCTAGCGTCAGTATGTCAGTAACAGTTTTTCTTTAATAACTTCTTTAATATTGCTGCACAAACGATGAAACTTGGTGAATCGCCGGCACAAACGGGGCCAAAGAGAATAGCAAAAAAGAAATTTGGAAAAATCTCAAAGACAAGCGAAATCGCATGTCCAACTTCCGTCAAGTTGGTATGGCCACTTTAAAACTTAATAACATTTTCAATTTTTGAGCTAAATGGCTGAAATTTTGGGAAAGAACGGCACAAACGCCGCACAAACGATTGGTAAAAAGAAATTTTCAAAAACCTCAAAAAATAAAAAGTGGCCATTCCAACTTGACATGCCAATATCTCGCCTAAAAATGCGGCACAAACGATGAAATTTGGCGAATCAGCGGCACAAACGAGGCTAAAGAGATTCGCATAAAGAAATTTTGAAAAAGTTCAAAAAAAAAAGTTATATCAATTTTTGTCATATTAAATTGACATGCGAATATCTCGCCTAAATATGCGGCACAAACGATGAAACTTGGTGAATCGCCGGCACAAACGAAACTTAAACGAATGGTAAAACGAAATTTTGAAAAAAAAATAAATAAAAAGTGGCCATACCAAATTGACATGCGAATATCTCGCGTAATAATGCGGCAAAAACGATGAAACTCGAAGAATCGCTAGCAGAAACAAGGCCAAAGAGATTGGCAAAAAGAAATTTTGAAAAAATTCAAAATATGAAACTTATATTAAATTTTCTCATATTTACTTTACACGCTAATATCGCTTAGTATGGCGGTAAAAACGAAAAAAATTTTTATATTACTAAAATAGTTATTTGTAAATTTGTAGGTAAAAGAAAAATACTATTATTTGCTGTAATAGATATGTATTTATAGACAAATTATCAACCCATCAACCGCTGGTGTTTGCTGGCAGTTAGTTACTTTAGTTGACGTAGAGATGCGCTGCTGGCGTCAGTATGTCAGTAACAGTTTTTCTTTAATAACTTCTTTAATATTGCGGCACTAACGATGAAACTTGGTGAATCCCCGGCACAAACGAGGCCAAAGAGAATGGCCAAAAAAATTTAGAAAAATCTCAAATATAAGCGAAATCGCATGTCCAACTTCCGTCAAGTTGGTATGGCCACTTTAAAACTTAATAACATTTTCAATTTTTGAGCTAAATGGCTGAAATTTTGGGAAAGGACGGCACAAACGCAGCACAAACGATTGGTAAAAAGAAATTTTCAAAAACCTCAAAAAATAAAAAGTGGTTATTCCAACTTGACATGCCAATATCTCGCCTAAAAATGCGGCACAAACGATGAAACTTGGTAAATCGCTGGCACAAACGAAGCCTAAATGAATGGTAAAAAGAAATTTTAAAAAAACTCAAAAATAAAAAGTGGCCATACCAACTTGACATGCGAATATCTAGCCTAATAATGCCGCACAAACGATGAAATTTGGCGAATCAGCGGCACAAACGAGGCTAAAGAGATTCGCAAAAAGAAATTTTGAAAAGTTCAAAAAAAAAAGTTATATCAATTTTTGTCATATTAAATTGAAATGCGAATATCTCGCCTAAAAATGCAGCACAAACGATGGAAGTTGGTAATTCCCCGGCACAAACGAAGCCTAATAGAATGTAAAAAGGAATTTTGAAAAAACTCAAAATCAATAAGTGGCCATACCAATTTGACATGCGAATATCTCGCGTAATAATGCGGCACAAACGATGAAACTCGAAGAATCGCTAGCAGAAACAAGGCCAAAGAGATTGGCAAAAAGAAATTTTGAAAAAATTCAAAATATGAAACTTATATTAAATTTTCTCATATTTACTTGACACGCTAATATCTCGCTTAGTATGGCGGTAAAAACGAAAAAAATTTGTATATTACTAAAATAGTTATTTGTAAATTTGTAGGTAAAAGAAAAATACTATTATTTGCTGTAATAGATATGTATTTATAGACAAATTATCAACCCATCAACCGCTGGTGTATGCTGGCAGTTAGTTACTTTAGTTGACGTAGAGATGCGCTGCTGGCGTCAGTATGTCAGTAACAGTTTTTCTTTAATAACTTCTTTAATATTGCGGCACAAACGATGAAACTTGGTGAATCCCCGGCACAAACGAGGCCAAAGAGAATTCCCAAAAAAAATTTAGAAAAATCTCAAATACAAGCGAAATCGCATGTCCAACTTCCGTCAAGTTGGTATGGCCACTTTAAAACTTAATAACATTTTCAATTTTTTAGCTAAATGGCTGAAGTTTTGGGAAAGGACGGCACAAACGCAGCACAAACGATTGGTAAAAAGAAATTTTCAAAAACCTCAAAAAATAAAAAGTGGCCATTCCAACTTGACATGCCAATATCTCGCCTAAAAATGCGGCACAAACGATGAAATTTGGCGAATCAGCGGCACAAACGAGGCTAAAGAGATTCGCAAAAAGAAATTTTGAAAAAGTTCAAAAAATAAAGTTATATCAATTTTTGTCATATTAAATTGACATGCGAATATCTCGCCTAAATATGCGGCACAAACGATGAAACTTGGTGAATTGCCGGCACAAACGAAGCTTAAACGAATGGTAAAACAAAATTTTGAAAAAACTCAAAAATAAAAAGTGGCCATACCAAATTGACATGCGAATATCTCGCGTAATAATGCGGCAAAAACGATGAAACTCGAAGAATCGCTAGCAGAAACAAGGCCAAAGAGATTGGCAAAAAGAAATTTTGAAAAAATTCAAAATATGAAACTTATATTAAATTTTCTCATATTTACTTGACACGCTAATATCGCTTAGTATGGCGGTAAAAACGAAAAAAAATTTTATATTACTAAAATAGTTATTTGTAAATTTGTAGGTAAAAGAAAAATACTATTATTTGCTGTAATAGATATGTATTTATAGACAAATTATCAACCCATCAACCGCTGGTGTTTGCTGGCAGTTAGTTACTTTAGTTGACGTAGAGATGCGCTGCTGGCGTCAGTATGTCAGTAACAGTTTTTCTTTAATAACTTCTTTAATATTGCGGCACTAACGATGAAACTTGGTGAATCCCCGGCACAAACGAGGCCAAAGAGAATGGCCAAAAAAATTTAGAAAAATCTCAAATATAAGCGAAATCGCATGTCCAACTTCCGTCAAGTTGGTATGGCCACTTTAAAACTTAATAACATTTTCAATTTTTGAGCTGAATGGCTGAAATTTTGGGAAAGGACGGCACAAACGCAGCACAAACGATTGGTAAAAAGAAATTTTCAAAAACCTCAAAAAATAAAAAGTGGTTATTCCAACTTGACATGCCAATATCTCGCCTAAAAATGCGGCACAAACGATGAAACTTGGTGAATCGCTGGCACAAACGAAGCCTAAATGAATGGTAAAAAGAAATTTTAAAAAAACTCAAAAATAAAAAGTGGCCATACCAACTTGACATGCGAATATCTAGCCTAATAATGCCGCACAAACGATGCAATTTGGCGAATCAGCGGCACAAACGAGGCTAAAGAGATTCGCAAAAAGAAATTTTGAAAAAGTTCAAAAAAAAAAGTTATATCAATTTTTGTCATATTAAATTGAAATGCGAATATCTCGCCTAAAAATGCAGCACAAACGATGGAAGTTGGTGATTCCCCGGCACAAACGAAGCCTAATATAATGTAAAAAGGAATTTTGAAAAAACTCAAAATCAATAAGTGGCCATACCAATTTGACATGCGAATATCTCGCGTAATAATGCGGCACAAACGATGAAACTCGAAAAATCGCTTGCAGATACAAGGCCAAAGAGATTGGCAAAATGAAATTTTGAAAAAATTCAAAATATGAAATGTTATATTAATTTTTCTCATATTTACTTGACACGCTAATATCTCGCTTGGTATGGCGGTAAAAACGAAAAAAACTTTTTATATTACTAAAATAATTATTTGTAAAGTTGCAGGTAAAAGAAAAATACTATTATTTGCTTTAATAGATATGTATTTATAAATTATCAACCGCTGGTGTATGCTGACAGTTAGTTGCGTTAGTTGACGTAGAGATGCGCTGCTGGCGTCAGTATGTCTGTAACAGTTTTTCTTTAATAACTTCTTTAATATTGCGGCACAAACGATGAAACTTGGTGAATCGCCGGCACAAACGAGGCCAAAGAGAATGGGAAAAAAATTTTTGAAAAATCTCAAAGACAAGCGAAATCGCATGTCCAACTTCCGTCAAGTTAGTATGGCCACTTTAAATCCTTAATAACTTTTTCAATTTTTGAGCTAAATGGCTGAAATTATGGGAAAGGACGGCACAATCGCGGCACAAACGATTGGTAAAAAGAAATTTTCAAAAAACTCAAAAAATAAAAAGTGGCCATTCCAACTTGACATGCCAATATCTCGCCTAAAAATGCGGCACAAACGATGAAATTTGGCGAATCAGCGGCACAAACGAGGCTAAAGAGATTCGCATAAAGAAATTTTGAAAAAGTTCAAAAAAAAAAGTTATATCAATTTTTGTCATATTAAATTGACATGCGAATATCTCGCCTAAATATGCGGCACAAACGATGAAACTTGGTGAATCGCCGGCACAAACGAAGCTTAAACGAATGGTAAAACGAAATTTTGAAAAAAAAATAAATAAAAAGTGGCCATACCAAATTGACATGCGAATATCTCGCGTAATAATGCGGCAAAAACGATGAAACTCGAAGAATCGCTAGCAGAAACAAGGCCAAAGAGATTGGCAAAAAGAAATTTTGAAAAAATTCAAAATATGAAACTTATATTAAATTTTCTCATATTTACTTGACACGCTAATATCTCGCTTAGTATGGCGGTAAAAACGAAAAAAATTTGTATATTACTAAAATAGTTATTTGTAAATTTGTAGGTAAAAGAAAAATACTATTATTTGCTGTAATAGATATGTATTTATAGACAAATTATCAACCCATCAACCGCTGGTGTATGCTGGCAGTTAGTTACTTTAGTTGACGTAGAGATGCGCTGCTGGCGTCAGTATGTCAGTAACAGTTTTTCTTTAATAACTTCTTTAATATTGCGGCACAAACGATGAAACTTGGTGAATCCCCGGCACAAACGAGGCCAAAGAGAATGGCCAAAAAAAATTTAGAAAAATCTCAAATACAAGCGAAATCGCATGTCCAACTTCCGTCAAGTTGGTATGGCCACTTTAAAACTTAATAACATTTTCAATTTTTGAGCTAAATGGCTGAAGTTTTGGGAAAGGACGGCACAAACGCAGCACAAACGATTGGTAAAAAGAAATTTTCAAAAACCTCAAAAAATAAAAAGTGGCCATTCCAACTTGACATGCCAATATCTCGCCTAAAAATGCGGCACAAACGATGAAATTTGGCGAATCAGCGGCACAAACGAGGCTAAAGAGATTCGCAAAAAGAAATTTTGAAAAAGTTCAAAAAATAAAGTTATATCAATTTTTGTCATATTAAATTGACATGCGAATATCTCGCCTAAATATGCGGCACAAACGATGAAACTTGGTGAATTGCCGGCACAAACGAAGCTTAAACGAATGGTAAAACGAAATTTTGAAAAAAAAATAAATAAAAAGTGGCCATACCAAATTGACATGCGAATATCTCGCGTAATAATGCGGCAAAAACGATGAAACTCGAAGAATCGCTAGCAGAAACAAGGCCAAAGAGATTGGCAAAAAGAAATTTTGAAAAAATTCAAAATATGAAACTTATATTAAATTTTCTCATATTTACTTGACACGCTAATATCTCGCTTAGTATGGCGGTAAAAACGAAAAAAATTTGTATATTACTAAAATAGTTATTTGTAAATTTGTAGGTAAAAGAAAAATACTATTATTTGCTGTAATAGATATGTATTTATAGACAAATTATCAACCCATCAACCGCTGGTGTATGCTGGCAGTTAGTTACTTTAGTTGACGTAGAGATGCGCTGGTGGCGTCAGTATGTCAGTAACAGTTTTTCTTTAATAACTTCTTTAATATTGCGGCACAAACGATGAAACTTGGTGAATCCCCGGCACAAACGAGGCCAAAGAGAATGGCCAAAAAAAATTTAGAAAAATCTCAAATACAAGCGAAATCGCATGTCCAACTTCCGTCAAGTTGGTATGGCCACTTTAAAACTTAATAACATTTTCAATTTTTGAGCTAAATGGCTGAAATTTTGGGAAAGGACGGCACAAACGCAGCACAAACGATTGGTAAAAAGTAATTTTCAAAAACCTCAAAAAATAAAAAGTGGTTATTCCAACTTGACATGCCAATATCTCGCCTAAAAATGCGGCACAAACGATGAAATTTGGCGAATCAGCGGCACAAACGAGGCTAAAGAGATTCGCAAAAAGAAATTTTGAAAAAGTTCAAAAAAAAAAGTTATATCAATTTTTGTCATATTAAATTGAAATGCGAATATCTCGCCTAAAAATGCAGCACAAACGATGGAAGTTGGTGATTCCCCGGCACAAACGAAGCCTAATAGAATGTAAAAAGGAATTTTGAAAAAACTCAAAATCAATAAGTGGCCATACCAATTTGACATGCGAATATCTCGCGTAATAATGCGGCACAAACGATGAAACTCGAAAAATCGCTTGCAGATACAAGGCCAAAGAGATTGGCAAAATGAAATTTTGAAAAAATTCAAAATATGAAATGTTATATTAATTTTTCTCATATTTACTTGACACGCTAATATCTCGCTTGGTATGGCGGTAAAAACGAAAAAAACTTTTTATATTACTAAAATAATTATTTGTAAAGTTGCAGGTAAAAGAAAAATACTATTATTTGCTTTAATAGATATGTATTTATAAATTATCAACCGCTGGTGTATGCTGGCAGTTAGTTGCGTTAGTTGACGTAGAGATGCGCTGCTGGCGTCAGTATGTCTGTAATAGTTTTTCTTTAATAACTTCTTTAATATTGCGGCACAAACGATGAAACTTGGTGAATCGCCGGCACAAACGAGGCCAAAGAGAATGGCAAAAAAAATTTTGAAAAATCTCAAAGACAAGCGAAATCGCATGTCCAACTTCCGTCAAGTTGGTATGGCCACTTTAAATCCTTAATAACTTTTTCAATTTTTGAGCTAAATGGCTGAAATTATGGGAAAGGACGGCACAATCGCGGCACAAACGATTGGTAAAAAGAAATTTTCAAAAAACTCAAAAAATAAAATGTGGCCATTCCAAATTGACATGCCAATATCTCGCCTAAAAATGCGGCACAAACGACGAAACTTGGTGAATCGCCGGCACAGACGAAGCCTAATAGAATGGTAAAAAGAAATTTTGAAAAACCCCAAAATCAAAAAGTGGTCAAACCAACTTGACATGCGAATATCTCGCGTAATAATGCGGCACAAACGATAAAACTCAACGAATCGCTAGCAGAAACAAGGCCAAAGAGATTGGCAAAAAGAAATTTTGAAAAAATTCAAAATATGAAATGTTATATTAATTTTTCTCTTATATACTTGACACGCTAATATCTCGCTTAGTATGGCGGTAAAAACAAAAAAAACTTTTTATATTACTAAAATAGTTATTTGTAAATTTGTAGGTAAAAGAAAAATACTATTATTTGCTGTAATAGATATGTATTTATAGACAAATTATCAATCCATCAACCGCTGGTGTATGCTGGCAGTTAGTTACTTTAGTTGACGTAGAGATGCGCTGCTGGCGTCAGTATGTCAGTAACAGTTTTTCTTTAATAACTTCTTTAATATTGCGGCACAAACGATGAAACTTGGTGAATCCCCGGCACAAACGAGGCCAAAGAGAATGGCCAAAAAAAATTTAGAAAAATCTCAAATACAAGCGAAATCGCATGTCCAACTTCCGTCAAGTTGGTATGGCCACTTTAAATCCTTAACTTTTTCAATTTTTGAGCTAAATGGCTGATATTTTGGGACTGGACGGCACAAACGCGGCACAAACGATTGGTAAAAAGAAATTTTCAAAAACCTCAAAAAATAAAAAGTGGCCAATCCAAATTGACATGCCAATATCTCGCCTAAAAATGCGGCACAAACGATGAAACTTGGTGAATCGCTGGCACAACCGAAGCCTAAAAGAAGGGTAAAATGAAATTTTGAAAAAACTGAAAAATAAAAAGTGACCATACCAACTTGATATGCGAATATCACGCTTAATAATGCGGCACGAACGATGAAATTTGGCGAATCAGCGGCACAAATGAGGCCAAAGAGATTGGCAAAATGAAATTTTGAAAAAGTTCAAAAAAAAGTTATATCAATTTTTGTCATATTAAATTGACATGCGAATATCTCGCCTAAAAATGAAGCATGAACGATGAAACTTGGTGACTCCCCCGCACAAACGAAGCCTAATAGAATAGTAAAAAGAAATTTTGAAAAAACTCAAAAATAAAAAGTGGCCATACCAACTTGACATGCAAATATCTTGCGTAATAATGCGGCATAAACGATGAAACTCGAAAAATCGCTTGCAGAAACAAGGCCAAAGAGATTGGCAAAATGAAATTTCGAAAAAATTCAAAATATGAAATGTTATATTAATTTTTCTCATATTTACTTGACACGCTAATAGAATAGAATAGAAAGCTTTATTACACATTTTACAAAAAAGAAAATTACATATAAATAATAAACTAATAGCTATTGCTAGGCATGGTTGTATACCGTCAGCCTAGAGTTCATCTTAAAACTTGAGAAAACAAAAAAAATAACTTACTTGCTAAAGTAAAACAAAGAAGAAGTAAACAAGTCCTGTTGTAAAGCGAGCGGACATATGTACATAATATTTTAAATTAAAAAACAAAAGCAAAAACAAGATTCTAGGTATTGTATTCACTTATAAGGAACATCCTGTACTTATAAGCCGAAACATGAAAGCAAAACAAATTTGTCCAATTTCCACTATTCAGTAAATTAATAATTTCTGCCTGGCTTAGTGCCTTCTACCCCAGCCACCTAATTCTATATTCCTGTAAAACAGGGCATTTCCCTAAATAATGGCACATGTCCTCACGTTCTCCTAAGTTACAGAGTGTACATGACCACTGTTCCTCCGAACGCATTACATTATAATTTAAGTTAACTAGCTGCCCTCTTAGCTTGAAAATGACCTTCATAAGACCAAAACTGTTAGTATCAGATATGTAATAATAATAATAATATTTTTATTTGTTTCAAGAATTAACTTATACAAAGGGTTGGTGTGATTGCAATAAACATTACAGTTCATAAAAAATAGAAACATAAAAGAAACTGAACAGAAAGATCTAAGTTCTCAAACAGAATATTTAAATAATACTGAAATATCAATCCTTATCAAAAAATAATAGTTCTAGTCAAAATAAAAATAATAATAATAATAAAAATAAAAATAAAATAAATAAAATAGACTCCATAACAAATTAAAAAAAAAAATACATCTTTCTTTTACAATTCAAATTTTGAAAATGGCAAATTCAGATATTAATATGGTTCATTGATCTAACTTCCAATCCCTTTAAAATATATAAATATATGTCATTAATTTTGCTAATATCAATTTTATACAGCAAAGTCTCCATAGACACATATTCTCCCTGAGTTACAGGAGAGGGATTCATATATTTAGCCAAATATTTTTCTCTAATTTTATTAAATTTGCAACAATAAAAAAGAAAGTGGTAGATATTATCATTATGGTTTAACGAACAAAGAGAACATATTCTGTCTGGAAAAAATTTATAATTTTTAAAGTTAAGGTATAGAGAGGGATATTTTTTATTGAATAATCTTAGTTGTGCAATAATTCTTATCTTATTAACATGACATCTATTAGTTAATAAATACTCCTCTCCAAAAGTTAACGAACTGCAGAGACGGAAATGTAAATTAAACGAAGAGTTCACAACAAATTCAATATCTTTACAAATTAGAGAGTTTTTAAAAGATTCACAGAGACCATTTTTGATATTTAATACTTGCGAACTACTTTGCATGTTCAACACTTCTGCTTTACCAATAGAAATTAAATAAAATTTAAATGTGTTGTACCAATTAAATAGAAGATTAATTTTCTCTAATGCTGCCATTCTATTATAAACTATTTTAGGTAAACAATCTGAGTTCATATTTAATATTTTAATATACCAGTTTACCATTCTTTTAAATAATTTCCATCTACTATGGACTCTGCCTGTCTCCACACGAACATAGGAATCAGGAGTTGTTCGAGTTAAACCTAGGATAGATTTTAAAAATCTAATTTGGCCTCTTTCTATTAGATCGGTGTAGTTACAGGCCCACACCTCAGATACATAAAGCAGGACACTCTCTGCTAGTGAGTCAAATAAACCAACTTTAGTCGACCACTTATCAGACTTGCACTTTCTTAAAATATTTATCACAACTGAATTTGCTACATTAAATTTCTTAATAAACTCATCGCATGCAGCTCGAAATTTTAGGGAACTTGTAAACACGACACCCAAATAAGTAAATTTTTTCACAAAATTAAGTTTAGATGACTTATAACATAAATGTTTAATATCACCCATTTTTGTACCTCTCTGGAAGGGAAGAACAACAGTCTTATCAACGTTCACAGTTAAACCCCACATCTGACAATACTTTTCTAACAAATCTAATTGACACTGTGCATCATTTCTGGTACCAGACAGCATAACAATGTCATCCGCGTATAAGATCATGTTCAGACTTTTATTAGGAGCAACATCAATACCTGAAGACCCATTACTATTAAAGAAGCATACAATATCGCTAATGTAGAGGGCGAACAGTAGCGGGCTTAAAATTTCTCCCTGTAAAACTCCCTCGGTAAACGGGATCTCCGAAGAAGAGGAATTATCTTGCGAGATGACAATATTCGTGCCATTATAAATAGACATTATTATTCTCAATAACTTGCCATTAAGACCAATACCATTTAATTTACTCCACAACTGAGAGTGAGGAACCGAATCGAAAGCACGCTTTAAGTCTACAAATGTTCCAAATACACGCCTTTTCTTTAATCTTAAATTTATGCTGATGGCTCCAGCCAAGGCGAATATCGCATCTCCACAACCCCTCCCTCTCCGAAACCCCATCTGTTCCTGGGGAATCAACCCTTTGCTCTCCACCCACAGCACAAGTCTATTATACAAAATACTAGTAAATAACTTTGTTATGGAATTGACTAAGGAAATAGGTCTATAATTATACGGATCAGATACATTATTTTTTTTGTGCAAAAATTTCAGTTTAACTCTTAACCAGTCCTGAGGAATTGTCTCATATTTCCAGACAACATTGAAAAGATTCAACAAATAATGTAACCACTGACAATTTAAATACTTAAAACACTCATTTGGCACACTATCCAAACCTGGTGCTTTGTTATTTTTTAAACTTTTTACACAAACCATTAGCTCCTCTAACGTGAAATCTGAATCTAAATCTGGATTAAAAACTGTTAAAAAATTTGAATCTTTATCTATTATCGGCCTAGGCGGAAGAAGGGATCTGTAAAACAATTCCCATTGTTCTACTGAAATAGGACAATTTATATTTCTTCGGTTTCGAAATTTATTAATGGTTTTCCAAAATTCTGACGAGTTTTTAATATTACAGAGTGATTCCCTAATATTATTAAAATAAGAAGACTTACAGTGACTAATGAGCAATCTATATGACTTTTTACAATTAAGATAAATTGAGAGATTGTTCAAATTTTTATTCTTCCTATATTTTCTGTAATATTTATAAGTTTCTCTTTTCTTTATTAGACAATCATAAGAGAACCAAGGTTGATTTTTGATTTTATTTTTTCTAAAATGACACTTTACAATAATATTACTGTTACTCATAGCGTTTAAAACAGCGCTTTTAAAATTATCAGACAGTAAATCAGGAATTTCACTATTATAATAAACAGAAAAATCATTTCCTAAAATTGAGTTATACATAACCAGCTTAGAATTTTGTCTATCAATAATAGTATAAACATTATCAACCGAATCTGAGGCCAAATCAGCCAAGGAAAAATTATCAAGGTTATTAACATTAATACTTAACAATGCACCAAAATGATCAGAAATATCTGAAAAATTCTTAATCTCAAAGTCACAAGTGAATTGCAAACTATTATGAGAGCACCAAATAAGATCTATAGTACTGCATCCATGATCTGATAAAAAACTAAAATTACCTGGCGAATCACTTAGTGAACGACCATTACAAACGAAGTAACCATATTCTTCCATTAAATTCACTAATTTAACACCCCTCGATGACACTACATCATCAAGCACAGAGCGTGTTCCACACATCAACGAGCCTTGAAAGACTTCATCGCTTAAGGAGTTAAGTGCTGCTATTCGGGCGTTGAAGTCGCCACCAACAATGACAGTATTTGAACCAAACATTACTGATATATCATGAAGCTCAGAGGCAAAAGAGTTCAAAAGGACGTCATCAAGGAGTGCGGGTCTCCAGTAATTCACACACAACACAATAATCTCTTCAAAAATTTTCAAACGAACAGTAATCCAATTTTCAGTGCATGATAGAATTTCTATATCAGATCGCAGGATATTTTTCTTAACCAAGATCATTAGTCCACCGCTAGCTCTTCCTCTATTATAGACTTTAATAGCTTTATTAACTACACACTCATAATCCTCAAAAAATTTTGGTCGACAGAAGTCCTCAGTCAAAATCCATGTTTCTACAAAACATAGGATGTGGCAATCTAACATTGAAGATAATTCTGAAGAATTCATACAGAACATGGTTTTAAAGCCCCTAATATTCCAGAAAGCAATTCGTACTTGAGAAACGGTTTCCTGCTGAAAGCTAAAATTATCTGTTGTATTTAACTGAGAGTTTATTGTTTTAATGATCTTCTTTTCCTCCAAATTATTCTTTCCCAACTTTATTAAATTATCATTATTTTGAATTGAGTTTAATAGTTTTTTGGCTCCTTAGAAGATGTACTTTGTTCAAAAAATGCCGGTATTGTGCGTGCTTTAATGTTCGTAATTTTACGTTTTTTAGAAGAACTAAGATCAGATCTGTCAGTACAATCAGTTTCAGAGCCTTCAGAAATTACAGACGCTCCATCTTCCGCTAAATCAGTATCTTTAATTAATAGTTTCAAATCCTGATCCTCTCTGATATTAATAATATCAGCCTGTTCCTGCTTTCTAACTTGAATTAATCCATTTCTTACCCACACATACTTTAATTTTCCTTGTTTCTGTAATTGCTTACATTTTTTGAATAGTTCATAAGTCTCTTTACACATATCCTCTTCTATATAAATTGGAATTTTTTGAGGTGAGAGTTCTGGTACATCAAATAATTCACTCCATAACTTACGTTTATTTACTCTATATGCTTTAAAAAATTCATTTTTTTTTTTTTACTCTAAGGAATTTGAATATTATGGACGGGTTAAAGTTAGAAAGATGTTTTTTAGCCCTCAATAAGTAATCAATATCATTCATCTCTATTTCAACACCAATGGCGGAGCTTATTACTTTTAATTTTTCAAATAAGTTCTCATTATCATTAAACGGCACATTTTTTATTTTAATTCTATTAGAGTAGTGCAAATTCATAAGATTATTTAAATTTACTTTACAATGTTTCAGTTCTAATTTTAACTGTTGATTCTCTTTTTTTAAAATTAAATTTTCTTTCTTTACTTTTTTAAAATCCTTTTCGAAATTTGAGAAACGCTTATTAATGTTTTCATCCAGTAATTTTATTGAAGAAACAAGATTTTTATTTTCAGTTTTACATTCATTAACGTCTTTTTTAAAAGATAAAAGTTCAGAGTACATATGCTCAATTCTATCCAGCACGGTGCTTATTGTTGCCTCATCCCCACCGCTTACCTTATCAACAGGCATGTTCCTCCCACTAACTATTTCCAACAAATTCAACAAAAATAGATTCTGTTTCTTTTTATTCACAATTAATAAATTAAAAATTGAAATACACTAACGCATAAAACACATTTTAAACTGTAATATAGAATAAAAATCTAATTAGTTTTACAACTGCAACACAACAAAAATTGTAAAATAGTACGGAGCACTAATAAACACGTCTGCACAGTTCAAGAGCACAACACCAACTCCGTATCAGATATGTAGTGACTCTCTCCAAGATCAGCAACCAGATGTTTATACAACGAATGGAAGCTCGAATATTGCCCTTTTGATATCATGTTTTCCTTAAATTTACTTTTAAAACTGGCCACTACAGTTTCTGGATTAACACCTACATAATCCAAGCTAATGTTTAGGTTACCAAATAACTCTAAGTTTTCTTTGTGCCAATATATTCTATTCTTTATAACTACCTCAGCTAATGCTTTGGGCAGTCTCCTTTCTGGCAAAGCTAAAACTTTCTTTATGTAATTCAAATGCAAATTTACCGTGTAACAAAAAATTGGATAAAAATTTGATTCCAGATATAAAATGTAATGAGGCGCATTTACTGGCAGGCAAAACAACTTTCTAACAAAAAATAAATTTAACTTTTCTATTTCTTTAAAACTGAGAAAGCCCCATACCTGCCCAGCATAGCACATGATAGTTCTTACCGCAGCATTGAATACATTTATTTTTTTGGATATTGGAATGTCTGTTTTTTTCATCAAATTAGAATATGTAGTATTTAATGCGAATTTCGCATTTTCCAATTTAACTGAAAAATGTTTTTTAAAACTTAGGAGTGGTGTAAGACCAAGTCCTAAATAGTTATAATAATTAACTGTTTGTAAAGCGTGCGTTCCCATTTTCCATTTTTCATTCCTGGCTAGCTTTCCTCCGTTTCGAAACACCATCACTTTTGTTTTTTCTAAATTTACGGATAAATTCCACATTTCACAGTACCGAACAACTTCGTCGATCATTAACTGAAGGGTTTTCGGATCTGTAGCTAATAAAACCACATCATCTGCATACATCAGACAACGAACAGCAATCCCCCCACCCTTACGCCTCCGTTGATAAATTCCGAGAGGTCATTCAAAAAAAGCGAGAACAGAGCGGGAGACAACAAGCATCCCTGCCTAACGCCAACAGACGTTCCAAATGCCCTTGTAATCCCCTTACCCGTCCAAACAGAAGCCTCTGTGTGTCTATACAAAGCTTGAAGTGTATTTATAATGCGGCACAAACGATGAAACTCAACGAATCGCTAGCAGAAACAAGGCCAAAGAGATTGGCAAAAAGAAATTTTGAAAAAATTCAAAATATGAAATGTTATATTAATTTTTCTCATATATACTTGACACGCTAATATCTCGCTTAGTATGGCGGTAAAAACAAAAAAAACTTTTTATATTACTAAAATAGTTATTTGTAAATTTGTAGGTAAAAGAAAAATACTATTATTTGCTGTAATAGATATGTATTAATAGACAAATTATCAACCCATCAACCGCTGGTGTATGCTGGCAGTTAGTTACTTTAGTTGGCGTATAGATGCGCTGCTGGCGTCAGTATGTCAGTAACAGTTTTTCTTTAATAACTTCTTTAATATTGCTGCACAAACGATGAAACTTGGTGAATCGCCGGCACAAACGTGGCCAAAGAGAATAGCAAAAAAAAATTTTGAAAAATCTCAAAGACAAGCGAAATCGCATGTCCAACTTCCGTCAAGTTGGTATGGCCAATTTAAAACTTAATAACATCTTCAATTTTTGAGCTAAATGGCTGAAATTTTGGGAAAGGACGGCACAAACGCAGCACAAACGATTGGTAAAAAGAAATTTTCAAAAACCTCAAAAAATAAAAAGTAGCCATTCCAACTTGACATGCCAATATCTCGCCTAAAAATGCGGCACAAACGACGAAACTTGGTGAATCGCCGGCACAGACGAAGCCTAATAGAATGGTAAAAAGAAATTTTGAAAAAACTCAGAAATAAAAAGTGGCCATACCAACTTGATATGCGAATATCTCGCGTAATAATGCGGCATAAACGATGAAATTTGGCGAATCAGCGGCACAAACGAAGCCAAAGAGATTGGCAATAAGAAATTTTGAAAAAGTTCAAAAAAGAATAAGTTATATCAATTTTTGTCATATTAAATTGACATGCGAATATCTCGCCTAAAAATGCAGCACAAACGATGAAAGTTGGTGATTCCCCGGCACAAACGAAGCCTAATAGAATGTAAAAAGGAATTTTGAAAAAACTCAAAATCAGTAAGTGGCCATACCAACTTGACATGCGAATATCTCGCGTAATAATGCGGCACAAACGATGAAACTCGAAAAATCGCTTGCAGAAACAAGGCCAAAGAGATTGGCAAAATGAAATTTTGAAAAAATTCAAGATATGAAATGTTATATTAATTTTTCTCATATTTACTTGACACGCTAATATCTCGCTTGGTATGGCGGTAAAAACGAAAAAAACTTTTTATATTACTAAAATAGTTATTTGTAAAGTTGTAGGTAAAACAAAAATACTATTATTTGCTTTAATAGATATGTATTTATAAATTATCAACCCATCAACCGCTGGTGTATGCTGGCAGTTAGTTGCTTTAGTTGACGTAGAGATGCGCTGCTGGCGTCAGTATGTCTGAAACAGTTTTTCTTTAATAACTTCTTTAATATTGCGGCACAAACGATGAAACTTGGTGAATCGCCGGCACAAACGAGGCCAAAGAGAATGGCAAAAAAAAAATTTGGAAAAATCTCAAAGACAAGCGAAATCGCATGTCCAACTTCCGTCAAGTTGGTATGGCCACTTTAAATCCTTACTAACTTTTTCAATTTTTGAGCTAAATGGCTGAAATTATGGGTAAGGACGGCACAATCGCGGCACAAACGATTGGTAAAAAGAAATTTTCAAAAAACTCAAAAAATAAAAAGTGGCCATTCCAAATTGACATGCCAATATCTCGCCTAAAAATGCGGCACAAACGACGAAACTTGGTGAATCGCCGGCACAGACGAAGCCTAATAGAATGGTAAAAAGAAATTTTGAAAAAACTCAGAAATAAAAAGTGGCCATACCAACTTGATATGCGAATATCTCGCGTAATAATGCGGCATAAACGATGAATATTGGCGAATCAGCGGCACAAACGAGGCCAAAAGGATTGGCAATAAGAAATTTTGTAAAAGTTCAAAAAAGAATAACTTATATCAATTTTTGTCATATTAAATTGACATGCGAATATCTCGCCTAAAAATGCAGCACAAACGATGGAAGTTAGTGATTCCCCGGCACAAACGAAGCCTAATAGAATGTAAAAAGGACATTTGAAAAAACTCAAAATCAATAAGTGGCCATACCAATTTGACATGCGAATATCTCGCGTAATAATGCGGCACAAACGATGAAACTCGAAAAATCGCTTGCAGATACAAGGCCAAAGAGATTGGCAAAATGAAATTTTGAAAAAATTCAAAATATGAAATGTTATATTAATTTTTCTCATATTTACTTGACACGCTAATATCTCGCTTGGTATGGCGGTAAAAACGAAAAAAACTTTTTATATTACTAAAATAATTATTTGTAAAGTTGCAGGTAAAAGAAAAATACTATTATTTGCTTTAATAGATATGTATTTATAAATTATCAACCGCTGGTGTATGCTGACAGTTAGTTGCGTTAGTTGACGTAGAGATGCGATGCTGGCGTCAGTATGTCTGTAACAGTTTTTCTTTAATAACTTCTTTAATATTGCTGCACAAACGATGAAACTTGGTGAATCGCCGGCACAAACGAGGCCAAAGAGAATGGCAAAAAAAAATTTTGAAAAATCTCAAAGACAAGCGAAATCGCATGTCCAACTTCCGTCAAGTTGCTATGGACACTTTAAATCCTTAATAACTTTTTCAATTTTTGAGCTAAATGGCTGAAATTATGGGAAAGGACGGCACAATCGCGGCACAAACGATTGGTAAAAAGAAATTTTCAAAAAACTCAAAAAATAAAATGTGGCCATTCCAAATTGACATGCCAATATCTCGCCTAAAAATGCGGCACAAACGACGAAACTTGGTGAATCGCCGGCACAGACGAAGCCTAATAGAATGGTAAAAAGAAATTTTGAAAAACCCCAAAATCAAAAAGTGGCCAAACCAACTTGACATGCGAATATCTCGCGTAATAATGCGGCACAAACGATAAAACTCAACGAATCGCTAGCAGAAACAAGGCCAAAGAGATTGGCAAAAAGAAATTTTGAGAAAATTCAAAATATGATATGTTATATTAATTTTTCTCATATATACTTGACACGCTAATATCTCGCTTAGTATGGCGGTAAAAACAAAAAAAAACTTTTTATATTACTAAAATAGTTATTTGTAAATTTGTAGGTAAAAGAAAAATACTATTATTTGCTGTAATAGATATGTATTAATAGACAAATTATCAACCCATCAACCGCTGGTGTATGCTGGCAGTTAGTTACTTTAGTTGACGTATAGATGCGCTGCTAGCGTCAGTATGTCAGTAACAGTTTTTCTTTAATAACTTCTTTAATATTGCTGCACAAACGATGAAACTTGATGAATCGCCGGCACAAACGGGGCCAAAGAGAATAGCAAAAAAGAAATTTGGAAAAATCTCAAAGACAAGCGAAATCGCATGACCAGCTTCCGTCAAGTTGGTATGGCCACTTTAAAACTTAATAACATTTTCAATTTTTGAGCTAAATGGCTAAAATTTTGGGACAGGACGGCACAAACGCAGCACAAACGATTGGTAAAAAGAAATTTTCAAAAACCTCAAAAAATAAAAAGTGGCCATTCCAACTTGACATGCCAATATCTCGCCTAAAAATGCGGCACAAACGATGAAATTTGGCGAATCAGCGGCACAAACGAGGCTAAAGAGATTCGCATAAAGAAATTTTGAAAAAGTTCAAAAAAAAAAGTTATATCAATTTTTGTCATATTAAATTGACATGCGAATATCTCGCCTAAATATGCGGCACAAACGATGAAACTTGGTGAATCGCCGGCACAAACGAAGCTTAAACGAATGGTAAAACGAAATTTTGAAAAAAAAATAAATAAAAAGTGGCCATACCAAATTGACATGCGAATATCTCGCGTAATAATGCGGCAAAAACGATGAAACTCGAAGAATCGCTAGCAGAAACAAGGCCAAAGAGATTGGCAAAAAGAAATTTTGAAAAAATTCAAAATATGAAACTTATATTAAATTTTCTCATATTTACTTGACACGCTAATATCTCGCTTAGTATGGCGGTAAAAACGAAAAAAATTTGTATATTACTAAAATAGTTATTTGTAAATTTGTAGGTAAAAGAAAAATACTATTATTTGCTGTAATAGATATGTATTTATAGACAAATTATCAACCCATCAACCGCTGGTGTATGCTGGCAGTTAGTTACTTTAGTTGACGTAGAGATGCGCTGCTGGCGTCAGTATGTCAGTAACAGTTTTTCTTTAATAACTTCTTTAATATTGCGGCACAAACGATGAAACTTGGTGAATCCCCGGCACAAACGAGGCCAAAGAGAATGGCCAAAAAAAATTTAGAAAAATCTCAAATACAAGCGAAATCGCATGTCCAACTTCCGTCAAGTTGGTATGGCCACTTTAAAACTTAATAACATTTTCAATTTTTGAGCTAAATGGCTGAAGTTTTGGGAAAGGACGGCACAAACGCAGCACAAACGATTGGTAAAAAGAAATTTTCAAAAACCTCAAAAAATAAAAAGTGGCCATTCCAACTTGACATGCCAATATCTCGCCTAAAAATGCGGCACAAACGATGAAATTTGGCGAATCAGCGGCACAAACGAGGCTAAAGAGATTCGCAAAAAGAAATTTTGAAAAAGTTCAAAAAAAAAAGTTATATCAATTTTTGTCATATTAAATTGACATGCGAATATCTCGCCTAAATATGCGGCACAAACGATGAAACTTGGTGAATCGCCGGAACAAACGAAGCTTAAACGAATGGTAAAACGAAATTTTGAAAAAAAAATAAATAAAATGTGGCCATACCAAATTGACATGCGAATATCTCGCGTAATAATGCGGCAAAACGATGAAACTCGAAGAATCGCTAGCAGAAACAAGGCCAAAGAGATTGGCAAAAAGAAATTTTGAAAAAATTCAAAATATGAAACTTATATTAAATTTTCTCATATTTACTTGACACGCTAATATCTCGCTTAGTATGGCGGTAAAAACGAAAAAAATTTGTATATTACTAAAATAGTTATTTGTAAATTTGTAGGTAAAAGAAAAATACTATTATTTGCTGTAATAGATATGTATTTATAGACAAATTATCAACCCATCAACCGCTGGTGTATGCTGGCAGTTAGTTACTTTAGTTGACGTAGAGATGCGCTGCTGGCGTCAGTATGTCAGTAACAGTTTTTCTTTAATAACTTCTTTAATATTGCGGCACAAACGATGAAACTTGGTGAATCCCCGGCACAAACGAGGCCAAAGAGAATGGCCAAAAAAAATTTAGAAAAATCTCAAATACAAGCGAAATCGCATGTCCAACTTCCGTCAAGTTGGTATGGCCACTTTAAAACTTAATAACATTTTCAATTTTTGAGCTAAATGGCTGAAGTTTTGGGAAAGGACGGCACAAACGCAGCACAAACGATTGGTAAAAAGAAATTTTCAAAAACCTCAAAAAATAAAAAGTGGCCATTCCAAATTGACATGCCAATATCTCGCCTAAAAATGCGGCACAAACGATGAAATTTGGCGAATCAGCGGCACAAACGAGGCTAAAGAGATTCGCAAAAAGAAATTTTGAAAAAGTTCAAAAAATAAAGTTATATCAATTTTTGTCATATTAAATTGACATGCGAATATCTCGCCTAAATATGCGGCACAAACGATGAAACTTGGTGAATTGCCGGCACAAACGAAGCTTAAACGAATGGTAAAACCAAATTTTGAAAAAACTCAAAAATAAAAAGTGGCCATACCAAATTGACATGCGAATATCTCGCGTAATAATGCGGCAAAAACGATGAAACTCGAAGAATCGCTAGCAGAAACAAGGCCAAAGAGATTGGCAAAAAGAAATTTTGAAAAAATTCAAAATATGAAACTTATATTAAATTTTCTCATATTTACTTGACACGCTAATATCTCGCTTAGTATGGCGGTAAAAACGAAAAAAATTTTTACATTACTAAAATAGTTATTTGTAAATTTGTAGGTAAAAGAAAAATACTATTATTTGCTGTAATAGATATGTATTTATAGACAAATTATCAACCCATCAACCGCTGCTGTTTGCTGGCAGTTAGTTACTTTAGTTGACGTAGAGATGCGCTGCTGGCGTCAGTATGTCAGTAACAGTTTTTCTTTAATAACTTCTTTAATATTGCGGCACTAACGATGAAACTTGGTGAATTCCCGGCACAAACGAGGCCAAAGAGAATGGCCAAAAAAATTTAGAAAAATCTCAAATATAAGCGAAATCGCATGTCCAACTTCCGTCAAGTTGGTATGGCCACTTTAAAACTTAATAACATTTTCAATTTTTGAGCTAAATGGCTGAAATTTTGGGAAAGGACGGCACAAACGCAGCACAAACGATTGGTAAAAAGAAATTTTCAAAAACCTCAAAAAATAAAAAGTCGTTATTCCAACTTGACATGCCAATATCTCGCCTAAAAATGCGGCACAAACGATGAAACTTGGTGAATCGCTGGCACAAACGAAGCCTAAATGAATGGTAAAAAGAAATTTTAAAAAAACTCAAAAATAAAAAGTGGCCATACCAACTTGACATGCGAATATCTAGCCTAATAATGCCGCACAAACGATGAAATTTGGCGAATCAGCGGCACAAACGAGGCTAAAGAGATTCGCAAAAAGAAATTTTGAAAAAGTTCAAAAAAAAAAGTTATATCAATTTTTGTCATATTAAATTGAAATGCGAATATCTCGCCTAAATATGCGGCACAAACGATGAAACTAGGTGAATCGCCGGCACAAACGAAGCCTAAACGAATGGTAAAACTGAATTTTGAAAAAACTCAAAAATAAAAAGTGGCCATACCAAATTGACATGCGAATATCTCGCTTGGTATGGCGGTAAAAACGAAAAAAACTTTTTATATTACTAAAATAGTTATTTGTAAAGTTGTAGGTAAAACAAAAATACTATTATTTGGTTTAATAGATATGTATTTATAAATTATCAACCCATCAACCGCTGGTGTATGCTGGCAGTTAGTTGCTTTAGTTGACGTAGAGATGCGCTGCTGGCGTCAGTATGTCTGTAACAGTTTTTCTTTAATAACTTCTTTAATATTGCGGCACAAACGATGAAACTTGGTGAATCGCCGGCACAAACGAGGCCAAAGAGAATGGCAAAAAAAAGTTTTGAAAAATCTCAAAGACAAGCGAAATCGCATGTCCTACTTCCGTCAAGTTGGTATGGCCACTTTAAATCCTTTATAACTTTTTCAATTTTTGAGCTAAATGGCTGAAATTATGGGAAAGGACGGCACAATCGCTGCACAAACGATTGGTAAAAAGAAATTTTCAAAAAACTCAAAAAATAAAAAGTGGCCATTTCAAATTGACATGCCAATATCTCGCCTAAAATGCGGCACAAACGACGAAACTTGGTGAATCGCCGGCACAGACGAAGCCTAATAGAATGGTTAAAAGAAATTTTGAAAAAACCGAAAATCAAAAAGTGGCCAAACCAACTTGACATGCGAATATCTCGCGTAATAATGCGGCACAAACGATGAAACTCAACGAATCGCTAGCAGAAACAAGGCCAAAGAGATTGGCAAAAAGAAATTTTGAAAAAATTCAAAATATGAAACTTATATTAAATTTTCTCATATTTACTTGACACGCTAATATCTCGCTTAGTATGGCGGTAAAAACGAAAAAAATTTTTATATTACTAAAATAGTTATTTGTAAATTTGTAGGTAAAAGAAAAATACTAGTATTTGCTGTAATAGATATGTATTTATAGACAAATTATCAATCCATCAACCGCTGGTGTATGCTGGCAGTTAGTTACTTTAGTTGACGTAGAGATGCGCTGCTGGCGTCAGTATGTCAGTAACAGTTTTTCTTTAATAACTTCTTTAATATTGCGGCACAAACGATGAAACTTGGTGAATCCCCGGCACAAACGAGGTCAAAGAGAATGGCCAAAAAAAATTTAGAAAAATCTCAAATACAAGCGAAATCGCATGTCCAACTTCCGTCAAGTTGGTATGGCCACTTTAAATCCTTAATAACTTTTCAATTTTTGAGCTAAATGGCTGATATTTTGGGACTGGACGGCACAAACGATTGGTAAAAAGAAATTTTCAAAAACCTCAAAAAATAAAAAGTGGCCAATCCAAATTGACATGCCAATATCTCGCCTAAAAATGCGGCACAAACGATGAAACTTGGTGAATCGCTGGCACAACCGAAGCCTAAAAGAAGGGTAAAATGAAATTTTGAAAAAACTGAAAAATAAAAAGTGACCATACCAACTTGATATGCGAATATCACGCTTAATAATGCGGCACGAACGATGAAATTTGGCGAATCAGCGGCACAAATGAGGCCAAAGAGATTGGCAAAATGAAATTTTGAAAAAGTTCAAAAAAAAGTTATATCAATTTTTGTCATATTAAATTGACATGCGAATATCTCGCCTAAAAATGAAGCATGAACGATGAAACTTGGTGACTCCCCCGCACAAACGAAGCCTAATAGAATAGTAAAAAGAAATTTTGAAAAAACTCAAAAATAAAAAGTGGCCATACCAACTTGACATGCAAATATCTTGCGTAATAATGCGGCATAAACGATGAAACTCGAAAAATCGCTTGCAGAAACAAGGCCAAAGAGATTGGCAAAATGAAATTTCGAAAAAATTCAAAATATGAAATGTTATATTAATTTTTCTTATATTTACTTGACACGCTAATAGAATAGAATAGAAAGCTTTATTACACATTTTACAAAAAAGAAAATTACATATAAATAATAAACTAATAGCTATTGCTAGGCATGGTTGTATACCGTCAGCCTAGAGTTCATCTTAAAACTTGAGAAAACAAAAAAAATAACTTACTTGCTAAAGTAAAACAAAGAAGAAGTAAACAAGTCCTGTTGTAAAGCGAGCGGACATATGTACTTAATATTTTAAATTAAAAAACAAAAGCAAAAACAAGATTCTAGGTATTGTATTCACTTATAAGGAACATCCTGTACTTATAAGCCGAACATGAAAGCAAAACAAATTTGTCCAATTTCCACTATTCAGTAAATTAATAATTTCTGCCTGGCTTAGTGCCTTCTTCCCCAGCCACCTAATTCTATATTCCTGTAAAACAGGGCATTTCCCTAAATAATGGCACATGTCCTCACGTTCTCCTATGTTACAGAGTGTACATGACCACTGTTCCTCCGAACGCATTACATTATAATTTAAGTTAACTAGCTGCCCTCTTAGCTTGAAAATGACCTTCATAAGACCAAAACTGTTAGTATCAGATATGTAGTGACTCTCTCCAAGATCAGCAACCAGATGTTTATACAACGAATGGAAGCTCGAATATTGCCCTTTTGATATCATGTTTTCCTAAAATTTACTTTTAAAACTGGCCACTACAGTTTCTGGATTAACACCTACATAATCCAAGCTAATGTTTAGGTTACCAAATAACTCTAAGTTTTCTTTGTGCCAATATATTCTATTCTTTATAACTACCTCAGCTAATGCTTTGGGCAGTCTCCTTTCTGGCAAAGCTAAAACTTTCTTTATGTAATTCAAATGCAAATTTACCGTGTAACAAAAAATTGGATAAAAATTTGATTCCAGATATAAAATGTAATGAGGCGCATTTACTGGCAGGCAAAACAACTTTCTAACAAAAAATAAATTTAACTTTTCTATTTCTTTAAAACTCAGAAAGCCCCATACCTGCCCAGCATAGCACATGATAGTTCTTACCGCAGCATTGAATACATTTATTTTTTTGGATATTGGAATGTCTGTTTTTTTCATCAAATTAGAATATGTTGTATTTAATGCGAATTTCGCATTTTCCAATTTAACTGAAAAATGTTTTTTAAAATTTAGGAGTGGTGTAAGACCAAGTCCTAAATAGTTATAATAATTAACTGTTTGTAAAGCGTGCGTTCCCATTTTCCATTTTTCATTCCTGGCTAGATTTCCTCCGTTTCGAAACACCATCACTTTTGTTTTTTCTAAATTTACGGATAAATTCCACATTTCACAGTACCGAACAACTTCGTCGATCATTAACTGAAGGGTTTTCGGATCTGTAGCTAATAAAACCACATCATCTGCATACATCAGACAACGAACAGCAATCCCCCCACCCTTACGCCTCCGTTGATAAATTCCGAGAGGTCATTCAAAAAAAGCGAGAACAGAGCGGGAGACAACAAGCATCCCTGCCTAACGCCAACAGACGTTCCAAATGCCCTTGTAATCCCCTTACCCGTCCAAACAGAAGCCTCTGTGTGTCTATACAAAGCTTGAAGTGTATTTATAATGCGGCACAAACGATGAAACTCAACGAATCGCTAGCAGAAACAAGGCCAAAGAGATTGGCAAAAAGAAATTTTGAAAAAATTCAAAATATGAAATGTTATATTAATTTTTCTCATATATACTTGACACGCTAATATCTCGCTTAGTATGGCGGTAAAAACAAAAAAAACTTTTTATATTACTAAAATAGTTATTTGTAAATTTGTAGGTAAAAGAAAAATACTATTATTTGCTGTAATAGATATGTATTAATAGACAAATTATCAACCCATCAACCGCTGGTGTATGCTGGCAGTTAGTTACTTTAGTTGACGTATAGATGCGCTGCTGGCGTCAGTATGTCAGTAACAGTTTTTCTTTAATAACTTCTTTAATATTGCTGCACAAACGATGAAACTTGGTGAATCGCCGGCACAAACGAGGCCAAAGAGAATAGCAAAAAGAAATTTTGAAAAAACTCAGAAATAAAAAGTGGCCATACCAACTTGATATGCGAATATCTCGCGTAATAATGCGGCATAAACGATGAAATTTGGCGAATCAGCGGCACAAACGAAGCCAAAGAGATTGGCAATAAGAAATTTTGAAAAAGTTCAAAAAAGTATAAGTTATATCAATTTTTGTCATATTAAATTGACATGCGAGTATCTCGCCTAAAAATGCAGCACAAACGATGAAAGTTGGTGATTCCCCGGCACAAACGAAGCCTAATAGAATGTAAAAAGGAATTTTGAAAAAACTCAAAATCAGTAAGTGGCCATACCAACTTGACATGCGAATATCTCGCGTAATAATGCGGCACAAACGATGAAACTCGAAAAATCGCTTGCAGAAACAAGGCCAAAGAGATTGGCAAAATGAAATTTTGAAAAAATTCAAGATATGAAATGTTATATTAATTTTTCTCATATTTACTTGACACGCTAATATCTCGCTTGGTATGGCGGTAAAAACGAAAAAAACTTTTTATATTACTAAAATAGTTATTTGTAAAGTTGTAGGTAAAACAAAAATACTATTATTTGCTTTAATAGATATGTATTTATAAATTATCAACCCATCAACCGCTGGTGTATGCTGGCAGTTAGTTGCTTTAGTTGACGTAGAGATGCGCTGCTGGCGTCAGTATGTCTGAAACAGTTTTTCTTTAATAACTTCTTTAATATTGCGGCACAAACGATGAAACTTGGTGAATCGCCGGCACAAACGAGGCCAAAGAGAATGGCAAAAAAAAAATTTGGAAAAATCTCAAAGACAAGCGAAATCGCATGTCCAACTTCCGTCAAGTTGGTATGGCCACTTTAAATCCTTAATAACTTTTTCAATTTTTGAGCTAAATGGCTGAAATTATGGGAAAGGACGGCACAATCGCGGCACAAACGATTGGTAAAAAGAAATTTTCAAAAAACTCAAAAAATAAAAAGTGGCCATTCCAAATTGACATGCCAATATCTCGCCTAAAAATGCGGCACAAACGACGAATCTTGGTGAATCGCCGGCACAGACGAAGCCTAATAGAATGGTAAAAAGAAATTTTGAAAAAACTCAGAAATAAAAAGTGGCCATACCAACTTGATATGCGAATATCTCGCGTAATAATGCGGCATAAACGATGAAATTTGGCGAATCAGCGGCACAAACGAGGCCAAAAGGATTGGCAATAAGAAATTTTGAAAAAGTTCAAAAAAGAATAAGTTATATCAATTTTTGTCATATTAAATTGACATGCGAATATCTCGCCTAAAAATGCAGCACAAACGATGGAAGTTGGTGATTCCCCGGCACAAACGAAGCCTAATAGAATGTAAAAAGGAATTTTGAAAAAACTCAAAATCAATAAGTGGCCATACCAAATTGACATGCGAATATCTCGCGTAATAATGCGGCACAAACGATGAAACTCGAAAAATCGCTTGCAGATACAAGGCCAAAGAGATTGGCAAAATGAAATTTTGAAAAAATTCAAAATATGAAATGTTATATTAATTTTTCTCATATTTACATGACACGCTAATATCTCGCTTGGTATGGCGGTAAAAACGAAAAAAACTTTTTATATTACTAAAATAATTATTTGTAAAGTTGCAGGTAAAAGAAAAATACTATTATTTGCTTTAATAGATATGTATTTATAAATTATCAACCGCTGGTGTATGCTGACAGTTAGTTGCGTTAGTTGACGTAGAGATGCGCTGCTGGCGTCAGTATGTCTGTAACAGTTTTTCTTTAATAACTTCTTTAATATTGCGGCACAAACGATGAAACTTGGTGAATCGCCGGCACAAACGAGGCCAAAGAGAATGGCAAAAAAAATTTTGAAAAATCTCAAAGACAAGCGAAATCGCGTGTCCAACTTCCGTCAAGTTGGTATGGCCACTTTAAATCCTTAATAACTTTTTCAATTTTTGAGCTAAATGGCTGAAATTATGGGAAAGGACGGCACAATCGCGGCACAAACGATTGGTAAAAAGAAATTTTCAAAAAACTCAAAAAATAAAATGTGGCCATTCCAAATTGACATGCCAATATCTCGCCTAAAAATGCGGCACAAACGACGAAACTTGGTGAATCGCCGGCACAGACGAAGCCTAATAGAATAATAAAAAGAAATTTTGAAAAACCCCAAAATCAAAAAGTGGCCAAACCAACTTGACATGCGAATATCTCGCGTAATAATGCGGCACAAACGATAAAACTCAACGAATCGCTAGCAGAAACAAGGCCAAAGAGATTGGCAAAAAGAAATTTTGAAAAAATTCAAAATATGAAATGTTATATTAATTTTTCTCATATATACTTGACACGCTAATATCTCGCTTAGTATGGCGGTAAAAACAAAAAAAACTTTTTATATTACTAAAATAGTTATTTGTAAATTTGTAGGTAAAAGAAAAATACTATTATTTCCTGTAATAGATATGTATTAATAGACAAATTATCAACCCATCAACCGCTGATGTTTGCTGGCAGTTAGTTACTTTAGTTGACGTAGAGATGCGCTGCTGGCGTCAGTATGTCTGTAACAGTTTTTCTTTAATAACTTCTTTAATATTGCGGCACAAACGATGAAACTTGGTGAATCGCCGGCACAAACGAGGCCAAAGAGAATGGCAAAAAAAATTTTGAAAAATCTCAAAGACAAGCGAAATCGCATGTCCAACTTCCGTCAAGATGGTATGGCCACTTTAAATCCTTAATTACTTTTTCAATTTTTCAGCTAAATGGCTGAAATTATGGGAAAGGACGGCACAATCGCGGCACAAACGATTGGTAAAAAGAAATTTTCAAAAAACTCAAAAAATAATAAGTGGCCATTCCAAATTGACATGCCAATATCTCGCCTAAAATGCGGCACAAACGACGAAACTTGGTGAATCGCCGGCACAGACGAAGCCTAATAGAATGGTAAAAAGAAATTTTCAAAAGACCCAAAATCAAAAAGTGGCCAAACCAACTTGACATGCGAATATCTCGCGTAATAATGCGGCACAAACGATGAAACTCAACGAATCGCTAGCAGAAACAAGGCCAAAGAGATTGCACAAACGATGAAACTTGGTGAATCGCTGGCACAACCGAAGCCTAAATGAAGGGTAAAATGAAATTTTGAAAAAACTGAAAAATAAAAAGTGACCATACCAACTTGATATGCGAATATCACGCTTAATAATGCGGCACGAACGGTGAAATTTGGCGAATCAGCGGCACAAATGAGGCCAAAGAGATTGGCAAAATGAAATTTTGAAAAAGTTCAAAAAAAAGTTATATCAATTTTTGTCATATTAAATTGACATGCGAATATCTCGCTTAAAAATGAAGCATAAACGATGAAACTTGTTGACTCCCCCGCACAAACGAAGCCTAATAGAATAGTAAAAAGAAATTTTGAAAAAACTCAAAAATAAAAAGTGGCCATACCAACTTGACATGCAAATATCTTGCGTAATAATGCGGCATAAACGATGAAACTCGAAAAATCGCTTGCAGAAACAAGGCCAAATAGATTGGCAAAATGAAATTTTGAAAAAATTCAAAATATGAAATGTTATATTAATTTTTCTCATATTTACTTGACACGCTAATAGAATAGAATAGAATAGAATAGAAAGCTTTATTACACATTTTACAAAAAAGAAAATTACATATAAATAATAAACTAATAGCTATTGCTAGGCATGGTTGTATACCGTCAGCCTAGAGTTCATCTTAAAACTTGAGAAAACAAAAAAAATAACTTACTTGCTAAAGTAAAACAAAGAAGAAGTAAACAAGTCCTGTTGTAAAGCGAGCGGACATATGTACATAATATTTTAAATTAAAAAACAAAAGCAAAAACAAGATTCTAGGTATTGTATTCACTTATAAGGATTATCCTGTACTTATAAGCCGAAACATGAAAGCAAAACAAATTTGTCCAATTTCCACTATTCAGTAAATTAATAATTTCTGCCTGGCTTAGTGCCTTCTTCCCCAGCCACCTAATTCTATATTCCTGTAAAACAGGGCATTTCCCTAAATAATGGCACATGTCCTCACGTTCTCCTAAGTTACAGAGGGTACATGACCACTGTTCCTCCGAACGCATTACATTATAATTTAAGTTAACTAGCTGCCCTCTTAGCTTGAAAATGACCTTCATAAGACCAAAACTATTAGTATCAGATATGTAGTGACTCTCTCCAAGATCAGCAACCAGATGTTTATACAACGAATGGAAGCTCGAATATTGCCCTTTTGAAATCATGTTTTCCTTAAATTTACTTTTAAAACTGGCCACTACAGTTTCTGGATTAACACCTACATAATCCAAGCTAATGTTTAGGTTACCAAATAACTCTAAGTTTTCTTTGTGCCAATATATTCTATTCTTTATAACTACCTCAGCTAATGCTTTGGGCAGTCTCCTTTCTGGCAAAGCTAAAACTTTCTTTATGTAATTCAAATGCAAATTTACCGTGTAACAAAAAATTGGATAAAAATTTGATTCCAGATATAAAATGTAATGAGGCGCATTTACTGGCAGGCAAAACAACTTTCTAACAAAAAATAAATTTAACTTTTCTATTTCTTTAAAACTGAGAAAGCCCCATACCTGCCCAGCATAGCACATGATAGTTCTTACCGCAGCATTGAATACATTTATTTTTTTGGATATTGGAATGTCTGTTTTTTTCATCAAATTAGAATATGTAGTATTTAATGCGAATTTCGCATTTTCCAATTTAACTGAAAAATGTTTTTTAAAATTTAGGAGTGGTGTAAGACCAAGTCCTAAATAGTTATAATAATTAACTGTTTGTAAAGCGTGCGTTCCCATTTTCCATTTTTCATTCCTGGCTAGCTTTCCTCCGTTTCGAAACACCATCACTTTTGTTTTTTCTAAATTTACGGATAAATTCCACATTTCACAGTACCGAACAACTTCGTCGATCATTAACTGAAGGGTTTTCGGATCTGTAGCTAATAAAACCGCATACATCAGACAACGAACAGCAATCCCCCCCACCCTGACGCCTCCGTTGATAAATTCCGAGAGGTCATTCAAAAAAAGCGAGAACAGAGCGGGAGACAACAAGCATCCCTGCCTAACGCCAACAGACGTTCCAAATGCCCTTGTAATCCCCTTACCCGTCCAAACAGAAGCCTCTGTGTGTCTATACAAAGCTTGAAGTGTATTTATAATGCGGCACAAACGATGAAACTCAACGAATCGCTAGAAGAAACAAGGCCAAAGAGATTGGCAAAAAGAAATTTTGAAAAACTTCAAAATATGAAATGTTATATTAATTTTTCTCATATATACTTGACACGCTAATATCTCGCTTAGCATGGCGGTAAAAACAAAAAAAACTTTTTATATTACTAAAATAGTTATTTGTAAATTTGTAGGTAAAAGAAAAATACTATTATTTGCTGTAATAGATATGTATTAATAGACAAATTATCAACCCATCAACCGCTGGTTTATGCTGGCAGTTAGTTACTTTAGTTGACGTATAGATGCGCTGCTGGCGTCAGTATGTCAGTAACAGTTTTTCTTTAATAACTTCTTTTATATTGCTGCACAAACGATGAAACTTGGTGAATCGCCGGCACAAACGAGGCCAAAGAGAATAGCAAAAAAAAATTTTGAAAAATCTCAAAGACAAGCGAAATCGCATGTCCAACTTCCGTCAAGTTGGTATGGCCAATTTAAAACTTAATAACATCTTCAATTTTTGAGCTAAATGGCTGAAATTTTAGGAAAGGACGGCACAAACGCAGCACAAACGAATGGTAAAAAGAAATTTTCAAAAACCTCAAAAAATAAAAAGTAGCCATTCCAACTTGACATGCCATGTTTTGTTAATTTTTCTCATATTTACTTGACACGCTAATATCTCGCTTGGTATGGCGGTAAAAACGAAAAAAACTTTTTATATTACTAAAATAGTTATTTGTAAAGTTGTAGGTAAAAGAAAAATACTATTATTTGCTTTAATAGATATGTATTTATAAATTATTAACCGCTGGTGTATGCTGGCAGTTAGTTGCTTTAGTTGACGTAGAGATGCGCTGCTGGCGTCAGTATGTCAGTAACAATTTTTCTTTAATAACTTCTTTAATATTGCTGCACAAACGATGAAACTTGGTGAATCGCCGGCACAAACGGGGCCAAAGAGAATAGGAAAAAAAAATTTTGAAAAATCTCAAAGACAAGCGAAATCGCATGTCCAAATTCCGTCAAGTTGGTATGGCCACTTTAAATCCTTAATAACTTTTTCAATTTTTGAGCTAAATGGCTGAAATTATGGGAAAGGACGGCACAATAGCGGCACAAACGATTGGTAAAACGAAATTTTCAAAAAACTCAAAAAATAAAAAGTGGCCATTCCAAATTGACATGCCAATATCGCGCCTAAAAATGCGGCACAAACGACGAAACTTGGTGAATCGCCGGCACAGACGAAGCCTAATAGAATGGTAAAAAGAAATTTTGAAAAAATTAAAAATATGAAACTTATATTAAATTTTCTCATATTCACTTGACACGCTAATATCTCGCTTAGTATGGCGGTAAAAACGAAAAAAAATTTTATACTACTAAAATAGTTATTTGTAAATTTGTAGGTAAAAGAAAAATACTATTATTTGCTGTAATAGATATGTATTTATAGACAAATTATCAACCCATCAACCGCTGGTGTATGCTGGCTGTTAGTTACTTTAGTTGACGTAGAGATGCGCAGCTGGCGTCAGTATGTCAGTAACAGTTTTTCTTTAATAACTTCTTTAATATTGTGGCACAAACGATGAAACTTGGTGAATCCCCGGCACAAACGAGGCCAAAGAGAATGGCAAAAAAAATTTAGAAAAATCTCAAATACAAGCGAAATCGCATGTCCAACTTCCGTCAAGTTGGTATGGCCACTTTAAAACTTAATAACATTTTCAATTTTTGAGCTAAATGGCTGAAATTTTGGGAAAGGACGGCACAAACGCAGCCCAAACGATTGGTAAAAAGAAATTTTCAAAAACCTCAAAAAATAAATAGTGGCCATTCCAACTTGACATGCCAACATCTCGCCTAAAAATGCGGCACAAACGATGAAACTTGGTGAATCGCCGGCACAGACGAAGCCTAATAGAATGGTAAAAAGAAATTTTGAAAAAACTCAGAAATAAAAAGTGGCCATACCAACTTGACATGCGAATATCTCGCGTAATAATGCGGCATGAACGAGGAAACTCGACGAATCGCTTGCAGAAACAAGGCCAAAGAGATTGGCAAAAAGAAATTTTGAAAAAATTCAAAATATGAAAAGTTATATTAATTTTTCTCATATTTACTTGACACGCTAATATCTCGCTTGGTATAGCGGTAAAAACGAAAAAAACTTTTTATATTACTAAAATAGTTATTTATAAAGTTGTAGGTAAAAGAAAAATACTATTATTTGCTGTAATAGATATGTATTTATAAATTATCATCCCATCAACCGCTGGTGTATGCTGGCAGTTAGATACTTTAGTTGACGTAGAGATGCTCTGCTGGCGTCAGTATGTCAGTAACAGTTTTTCTTTAATAACTTCTTTAATATTGTGGCACAAACGATGAAACTTGGTGAATCCCCGGCACAAACGAGGCCAAAGAGAATGGCAAAAAAAAATATAGAAAAATCTCAAATACAAGCGAAATCGCATGTCCAACTTCCGTCAAGTTGGTATGGCCACTTTAAAACTTAATAACATTTTTAATTTTTGAGCTAAATGGCTGAAATTTTGGGAAAGGACGGCACAAACGCAGCCCAAACGATTGGTAAAAAGAAATTTTCAAAAACCTCAAAAAATAAAAAGTGGCCATTCCAACTTGACATGCCAATATCTCGCCTAAAAATGCGGCACAAACGATGAAACTTGGTGAATCGCTGGCACAAACGAAGCCTAAATGAATGGTAAAAAGAAATTTTAAAAAAACTCAAAAATAAAAAGTGGCCATACCAACTTGACATGCGAATATCTAGCTTAATAATGCGGCACAAACGATGAAATTTGGCGAATCAGCGGCACAACCGAGGCTAAAGAGATTCGCAAAAAGAAATTTTGAAAAAGTTCAAAAAAAAAGTTATATCAATTTTTGTCATATTAAATTGAAATGCGAATATCTCGCCTAAATATGCGGCACAAACGATGAAACTTGGTGAATCGCCGGCACAAGCGAAGCCTAAACGAATGGTAAAACGAAATTTTGAAAAAACTCAGAAATAAAAAGTGGCCATACCAAATTGATATGCGAATATCTCGCGTAATAATGCGGCATAAACGATGAAATTTGGCGAATCAGCGGTACAAACGAGGCTAAAGAGACTTGCAATAAGAAATTTTGAAAAAGTTCAAAAAAGAATATGTTATATCAATTTTTGTCATATTAAATTGACATGCGAGTATCTCGCCTAAAAATGCAGCACAAACGATGAAAGCTGGTGATTCCCCGGCACAAACGAAGCCTAATAGAATGTAAAAAGGAATTTTGAAAAAACTCAAAATCAATAAGTGGCCATCCAACTTGACATGCGAATATCTCGCGTAATAATGCGGCACAAACGATGAAACTCGAAAAATCGCTTGCAGAAACAAGGCCAAAGAGATTGGCAAAATGAAATTTTGAAAAAATTCAAAATATGAAATGTTATATTAATTTTTCTCATATTTACTTGACACGCTAATATCTCACTTGGTATGGCGGTAAAAACGAAAAAAACTTTTTATATTTTGGGAATGGACGGCACAAACGCGGCACAAACGATTGGTAAAAAGAAATTTTCAAAAACCTCAAAAAATAAAAAGTGGCCAATCCAAATTGACATACCAATATCTCGCCTAAAAATGCGGCACAAACGATGAAACTTGGTGAATCGCTGGCACAACCGAAGCGTAAAAGAATGGTAAAATGAAATTTTGAAAAAACTGAAAAATAAAAAGTGACCATACCAACTTGATATGCGAATATCACGCTTAATAAGGCGGCACGAACGATGAAATTTGGCGAATCAGCGGCACAAATGAGGCCAAAGAGATTGGCAAAATGAAATTTTGAAAAAGTTCAAAAAAAAAGTTATATCAATTTTTGTCATATTAAATTGACATGCGAATATCTAGCCTAAAAATGAAGCATGAACGATGAAACTTGGTGATTCCCCGGCACAAACGAAGCCTAATAGAATAGTAAAAAGAAATTTTGAAAAAACTCAAAAATAAAAAGTGGCCATACCAACTTGTAATGCGAATATCTTGCGTAATAATGCGGCATAAACGATGAAACTCGAAAAATCGCTTGCAGAAACAAGGCCAAAGAGATTGGCAAAATGAAATTTTGAAAAAATTCAAAATATGAAATGTTATATTAATTTTTCTTATATTTACTTGACACGCTAATATCTCGCTTGGTATGGCGGCAAAAACGAAAAAAACTTTTTATATTACTAAAATAGGTATTTGTAAAGTTGTAGGTAAAAGAAAAATACTATTATTTGCTTTAATAGATGTGTATTTATAAATTATCAACCGCTGGTGTATGCTGGCAGTTAGTTGCTTTAGTTGACGTAGAGATGCGCTGCTGGCGTCAGTATGTCTGTAACAGTTTTTCTTTAATAACTTCTTTATTATTGCGCCACAAACGATGAAGCTTGGTAAATCGCCGGCACAAACGAGGCCAAAGAGAATGGCAAAAAAAAATTTTGAAAAATCTCAAAGACAAGCGAAATCGCATGTCCAACTTCCGTCAAGTTGGTATGGCCACTTTAAATCCTTAATAACTTTTTCAATTTTTGAGCTAAATGGCTGAAATTAAGGGAAAGGACGGCACAATCGTGGCACAAACGATTGGTAATACGAAATTTTCAAAAAACTCAAAAAATAAAAAGTGGCCATTCCAAATTGACATGCCAATATCGCGCCTAAAAATGCGGCACAAACGACGAAACTTGGTGAATCGCCGGCACAGACGAAGCCTAATAGAATGGTAAAAAGAAATTTTGAAAAAACCCAAAATCAAAAAGTGGCCAAACCAACTTGACATGCGAATATCTCTCGTAATAATGCGGCACAAACGATGAAACTCAACGAATCGCTAGCAGAAACAAGGCCAAAGAGATTGGCAAAAAGGAATTTTGAAAAAATTCAAAATATGAAATGTTATATTAATTTTTCTCATATATACTTGACACGCTAATATCTCGCTTAGTATGGCGGTAAAAACAAAAAAAAACTTTTTATATTACTAAAATAGTTATTTGTAAATTTGTAGGTAAAAGAAAAATACTATTATTTGCTGTAATAGATATGTATTAATAGACAAATTATCAACCCATCAACCGCTGGTGTATGCTGGCAGTTAGTTACTTTAGTTGACGTATACATGCGCTGCTAGCGTCAGTATGTCAGTAACAGTTTTTCTTTAATAACTTCTTTAATATTGCTGCACAAACGATGAAACTTGGTGAATCGCCGGCACAAACGAGGCCAAAGAGAATAGCAAAAAAAAATTTTGAAAAATCTCAAAGACAAGCGAAATCGCATGTCCAACTTCCGTCAAGTTGGTATGGCCAATTTAAAACTTAATAACATTTTCAATTTTTGAGCTAAATGGCTGAAATTTTGGGAAAGGACGGCACAAACGCAGCACAATCGATTGGTAAAAAGAAATTTTCAAAAACCTCAAAAAATAAAAAGTGGCCATTCCAATTTGACATGCCAATATCTCGCCAAAAAATGCGGCACAAACGATGAAATTAGGCGAATCAGCGGCACAAACGAGGCTAAAGAGATTGGCTAAAAGAAATTTTGAAAAAGTTCAAAAAAAAAAGTTATATCTCATGCGAATATCTCGCCTAAATATGGGGCACAAACGATGAAACTTGGTGAATCGCCGGTACAGACGAAGCCTAATAGAATAGTAAAAAGAAATTTTGAAAAAACTCAGAAATAAAAAGTGGCCATACCAACTTGTCATGCAAATATCTTGCGTAATAATGCGGCATAAACGATGAAACTCGAAAAATCGCTTGCAGAAACAAGGCCAAAGAGATTGGCAAAATGAAATTTTGAAAAAATTCAAAATATGAAATGTTATAATAATTTTTCTCATATTTACTTGACACGCTAATATCTCGCTTGGTATGGCGGTAAAAACGAAAAAAACTTTTTATATTACTAAAATAGTTATTTGTAAAGTTGTAGGGAAAAGAAAAATACTATTATTTGCTTTAATAGATATATATTTATAAATTATCAACCCATCAACCGCTGGTGTATGCTGGCAGTTAGTTGCTTTAGTTGACGTAGAGATGCGCTGCTGGCGTCAGAATGTCTGTAACAATTTTTCTTTAATAACTTCTTTAATATTGCGGCACAAACGATGAAACTTGGTGAATCGCCGGCACAAACGAGGCCAAAAAAAATTTTTGAAAATCTCAAAGACAAGCGAAATCGCATGTCCAACTTCCGTCTAGTTGGTATGGCCACTTTAAATCCTTAATAACTTTTTCAATTTTTGAGCTAAATGGCTGAAATTTTGGGAAAGGACGGCACAAACTCGGCACAAACGATTGGTATAAAGAAATTTTCAAAAACCTCAATAAATAAAAAGTGGCCATTCCAAATTGACATGCCAATATCTCGCCTAAAAATGCGGCACAAACGATGAAACTTAGTGAATCGCTCGCACAACCGAAGCCTAAAAAAATGGTAAAAAGAACTTTAGAAAAAACTCAAAAATTAAAAGTAGCTATACCAAATTGACATGCGAATATCTCGCTTAATAATGCGGCACAAACGATGAAATTTGGCGAATCGCTAGCAGAAACAAGGCCAAAGAGATTGGCAAAAAGAAATTTTAAAAATTCAAAATATGAAATGTTATATTAATTTTTCTCATATATACTTGACACTCTAATATCTCGCTTAGTATGGCGGTAAAAACAAAAAAAATTTTTATATTACTAAAATAGTTATTTGTAAATTTGTAGGTAAAAGAAAAATACTATTATTTGCTGTAATAGATATGTATTAATAGACAAATTATCAACCCTTCAACCGTTGGTGTATGCTGGCAGTTAGTTACTTAAGTTGACGTATACATGCGCTGCTGGCGTCAGTATGTCAGTAACAGTTTTTCTTTAATAACTTCTTTAATATTGCTGCACAAACGATGAAACTTGGTGAATCGCCGGCACAAACGAGGCCAAAGAGAATAGCAAAAAAAAATTTTGAAAAATCTCAAAGACAAGCGAAATCGCATGTCCAACTTCCGTCAAGTTGGTATGGCCAATTTAAAACTTAATAACATTTTCAATTTTTGAGCTAAATGGCTGAAATTTTGGGAAAGGACGGCACAAACGCAGCACAAACGATTGGTAAAAAGAAATTTTCAAAAACCTCAAAAAATAAAAAGTGGCCATTCCAATTTGACATGCCAATATCTCGCCTAAAAATGCGGCACAAACGATGAAATTTGGCGAATCAGCGGCACAAACGAGGCCAAAGAGATTGGCAATAAGAAATTTTGAAAAAGTTCAAAAAAGAATAAGTTATATCAATTTTTGTCATATTAAATTGACATGCGAATATCTCGCCTAAAAATGCAGCACAAACGATGAAAGTTGGTGATTCCCCGGCACAAACGAAGCCTAATAGAATGTAAAAAGGAATTTTGAAAAAACTCAAAATCAATAAGTGGCCATACCAACTTGACATGCGAATATCTCGCGTAATAATGCGGCACAAACGATGAAACTCGAAAAATCGCTTGCAGAAACAAGGCCAAAGAGATTGGCAAAATGAAATTTTGAAAAAATTCAAAATATGAAATGTTATATTAATTTTTCTCATATTTACTTGACACGCTAATATCTCGCTTGGTATGGCGGTGAAAACGAAAAAAACTTTTTATATTACTAAAATAGTTATTTGTAAAGTTGTAGGTGAAAGAAAAATACTATTATTTGCTGTAATAGATATGTATTTATAGACAAATTATCAACCCATCAACCGCTGGTGTATGCTGGCAGTTAGTTACTTTAGTTGACGTAGAGATGCGCTGCTGGCGTCAGTATGTCAGTAACAGTTTTTCTTTAATAACTTCTTTAATATTGCGGCACAAACGATGAAACTTACTGAATCGCCGGCACAAACGAAGCCAAAGAGAATGGCAAAAAAAAATTTAGAAAAATCTCAAATACAAGCGAAATCGCATGTCCAACTTCCGTCAAGTTGGTATGGCCACTTTAAATCCTTAATAACTTTTTCAATTTTTGAGCTAAATGGCTGAAATTTTGGGAAACGACGGCACAAACGCGGCACAAACGATTGGTAAAAAGAAATTTTCATAAACCTCAAAAAATAAAAAGTCGCCAATCCAAATTGACATGCCAATATCTCGCCTAAAAATGCGGCACAAACGATGAAACTTGGTGAATCGCTGGCACAACCGAAGCCTAAAAGAATGGTAAAAAGAAATTTTGAAAAAACTCAAAAATAAAAAGTGAACATACCAAGTTGATATGCGAATATCACGCTTAATAATGCGGCACGAACGATGAAATTTGGCGAAACAGCGGCACAAATGAGGCCAAAGAGATTGGCAAAATGAAATTTAGAAAAAGTTCAAAAAAAAAGTTATATCAATTTTTGTCATATTAAATTGACATGCGAATATCTCGCCTAAAAATGCGGCACAAACGATGAAACTTGGTGAATCGACGGCACAAACGAAGCCGAATAGAATGGTAAAAAGAAATTTTGAAAAAACTCAAAAATAAAAAGTAGCCATACCAACTTGACATGCAAATATCTCGCGTAATAATGCGGCACAAACGATGAAACTCGAAAAATCGCTTGCAGAAACAAGGCCAAAGAGATTGGCAAAATGAAATTTTGAAAAAATTCAAAACATGAAATGTTATATTAGTTTTTCTCATATTTACTTGACACGCTAATATCTCGCTTGGTATGGCGGTAAAAACGAAAAAAACTTTTTATATTACTAAAATAGTTATTTGTAAAGTTGTAGGTAAAAGAAAAATACTATTATTTGCTTTAATAGATAAGTATTTATAAATTATCAACCCTTCAACCGCTGGTGTATGCTGGCAGTTAGTTGCTTTAGTTGACGTAGAGATGCGCTGCTGGCGTCAGTATGTCTGTAACAGTTTTTCTTTAATAACTTCTTTCATATTGCGGCACAAACGATGAAACTTGGTGAATCGCCGGCACAAACGAGGCCAAAGAGAATGATAAAAAGAAATTTAGAAAAAGTTCAAAAAAAAAGTTATATCAATTTTTGTCATATTAAATTGACATGCGAATATCTCGCCTAAAAATGCGGCACAAACGATGAAACTTGGTGAATCGACGGCACAAACGAAGCCGAATAGAATGGTAAAAAGAAATTTTGAAAAAACTCAAAAATAAAAAGTAGCCATACCAACTTGACATGCAAATATCTCGCGTAATAATGCGGCACAAACGATGAAACTCGAAAAATCGCTTGCAGAAACAAGGCCAAAGAGATGGGCAAAATGAAATTTTGAAAAAATTCAAAACTTGAAATGTTATATTAGTTTTTCTCATATTTACTTGACACGCTAATATTTCGCTTAGTATGGCGGTAAAAACAAAAAAAATGTTTATATTACTAAAATAGTTATTTGTAAATTTGTAGGTAAAAGAAAAATACTATTATTTGCTGTAATAGATATGTATTTATAGACAAATTATCAACCCATCAACCGCTGGTGCTGGCAGTTAGTTTCTTTAGTTGACGTAGAGATGCGCTGCTGGCGTCAGTATGTCAGTAACAGTTTTTCTTTAATAACTTCTTTCATATTGCGGCACAAACGATGAAACTTGGTGAATCGCCTGCACAAACGAGGCCAAAGAGAATAGCAAAAAAAAATTTTGAAAAATCTCAAAGACAAGCGAAATCGCATGTCCAACTTCCGTCAAGTTGGTATGGCCACTTTAAATCCTTAATAACTTTTTCAATTTTTGAGCTAAATGGCTGAAATTATGGGAAAGGACGGCACAATCGCGGCACAAACGATTGGTAAAAAGAAATTTTCAAAAAACTCAAAAAATAAAAAGTGGCCATTCCAAATTGATATGAGAATATCTCGCGTAATAATGCGGCACAAACGATGTAACTCGTAGAATCGCTAGCAGAAACAAGGCCAAAGAGATTGGCAAAAAGAAATTTTGAAAAATTTCAAAATATGAAACTTATATTAAATTTTCTCATATTTACTTGACACGCTAATATCTCGCTTAGTATGGCGGTAAAAACAAAAAAAAATTTTATATTACTAAAATAGTTATTTGTAAATTTGTAGATAAAAGAAAAATACTATTATTTGCTGTAATACATATGTATTTATAGACAAATTATCAACCCATCAACCGCTGGTGTATGCTGGCAGTTAGTTGCTTTAGTTGACGTAGAGATGCGCTGCTGGCGTCAGTATGTCTGTAACAGTTTTTCTTTAATAACTTCTTTCATATTGCGGCACAAACGATGAAACTTGGTGAATCGCCGGCACAAACGAGGCCAAAGAGAATGATAAAAAGAAATTTAGAAAAAGTTCAAAAAAAAAGTTATATCAATTTTTGTCATATTAAATTGACATGCGAATATCTCGCCTAAAAATGCGGCACAAACGATGAAACTTGGTGAATCGACGGCAAAAACGAAGCCGAATAGAATGGTAAAAAGAAATTTTGAAAAAACTCAAAAATAAAAAGTAGCCATACCAACTTGACATGCAAATATCTCGCGCAATAATGCGGCACAAACGATGAAACTCGAAAAATCGCTTGCAGAAACAAGGCCAAAGAGATTGGCAAAATGAAATTTTGAAAAATTTCAAAACTTGAAATGTTATATTAGTTTTTCTCATATTTACTTGACACGCTAATATCTCGCTTGGTATGGCGGTAAAAACGAAAAAAACTTTTTATATTACTAAAATAGTTATTTGTAAAGTTGTAGGTAAAAGAAAAATACTATTATTTGCTTTAATAGATAAGTATTTATAAATTATCAACCCTTCAACCGCTGGTGTATGCTGGCAGTTAGTTGCTTTAGTTGACGTAGAGATGCGCTGCTGGCGTCAGTATGTCTGTAACAGTTTTTCTTTAATAACTTCTTTCATATTGCGGCACAAACGATGAAACTTGGTGAATCGCCGGCACGAACGAAGCCTAAAAGAATGACAAAAACAAATTTTGAAAAAACTCAAAAATAAAAAGTGGCCATACCAACTTGACATGCGAATATCTCGCCTAATAATGCGGCACAAACGATGAAATTTGGCGAATCAGCGGCACAAACGAGGCTAAAGAGATTCGCAAAAAGAAATTTTGAAAAAGTTAAAAAAAAAAAGTTATATCGATTTTTGTCAAATTAAATTGACATGCGAATATCTCGCCTAAAAATACGGCACAAACGATGAAACTTGGTGAATCGACGGCACAAACGAAGCCCAAATGAATAGTAAAAAAAAATTTTGGAAAATCTCAAAGACAAGCGAAATCGCATGTCCAACTTCCGTCAAGTTGGTATGGCCACTTTAAAACTTAATAACCTTTTCAATTTTTGAGCTATATGGCTGAAATTTTGGGAAAGGAGGGCACAAACGCCGCACAAACGATTGGTAAAAAGAAATTTTCATAAACCTCAAAAAATAAAAAGTGGTCATTCCAACTTGACATGCCAATATCTCGCCTAAATATGCGGCACAAACGATGAAACTTGGTAAATCGCTGGCACAAACGAAGCCTAAATGAATGGTAAAACGAAATTTCGAAAAAACTCAAAAATAAAAAGTAGCCATACCAACTTGACATGCAAATATCTCGCGTAATAATGCGGCATAAACGATGAAACTCGAAAAATCGCTTGCAGAAACAAGGCCATAGAGATTGGCAAAATGAAATTTTGAAAAATTCAAAATATGAAATGTTATATTAATTTTTCTCATATTTACTTGACACGCTAATATCTCGCTTGGTATGGCGGTAAAAACGAAAAAAACTTTTTATATTACTAAAATAGTTATTTGTAAAGTGGTAGGTAAAAGAAAAATACTATTATTTGCTTTAATAGATATGTATTTATAAATTATCAACCCATCAACCGCTGGTGTATGCTGGCAGTTAGTTGCTTTAGTTGACGTAGAGATGCGCTGCTGGCGTCAGTATGTCTGTAACAGTTTTTCTTTAATAACTTCTTACATATTGCGGCACAAACGATGAAACTTGGTGAATCGCCGGCACAAACGAGGCCAAAGAGAATAACAAAAAAAAATTTTGAAAAATCTCAAAGACAAGCGAAATCGCATGTCCAACTTCCGTCAAGTTGGTATGGCCACTTTAAATCCTTAATAACTTTTTAATTTTTGAGCTAAATGGCTGAAATTATGGGAAACGACGGCACAATCGCGGCAGAAACGATTGGTAAAAAGAAATTTTCAATAAACTCAAAAAATAAAAAGTGGCCATTTCAAATTGACATGCCAATATCTCGCCTAAAAATGCGGCACAAACGACGAAACTTGGTGAATCGCCGGCACAGACGAAGCCTAATAGAATGGTAAAAAGAAATTTTGAAAAAACCCAAAAGCAAAAAGTGGCCAAACCAACTTGACAAGCGAATATCTCGCGTAATAATGCGGCACAAACGATGAAACTCAACGAATCGCTAGCAGAAACAAGGCCAAAGAGATTGGCAAAAAGAAATTTTGAAAAAATTCAAAATATTAAATGTTATATTAATTTTTCTCATATTTAGGGTGAAGGGACCAGTAATTGACTGGGCACCAGTAATTGACATACCAGAAATAAACTGGTATTATAAGGGATATGAGCCGTTTTTAGTGATGATTCTTTCAATTTCGTTATTGAGAAGCCTTTGGGCAGCAGTTCCAGAAAAATATTAATTATTGGAAGGTTCCTTGGTATCAGTGGAAGGTTATTTGTGTAAAAAGTTCAAAATCAAGGAAAAAACAAGCCGTTGCTAAGGAGGATTGATAAGAAAATAATTTTCCTTTTTTCTTATTTTTCGCTTATTTGTTCATATATTCGTGTGGTTATCAATGTTCTGTTATAATTAGTATTACTTGTAGATTTCATTTATTAGTTTTTTTTTTTTAATTATAAGAAACATTGAGGAGAAAATGGGGCTGTCAATCACTGGTCCTTGAAACGGCAATTTGCCCAGTAATTGACATGTATGTCAATTACTAGTCCTACAGCTTTTTTGTTTGAGACCAGTGATTGACTTCCTGGGAAAATGATAATATAGGTTGATAAATTTTATTATAATTAAAAATTCAATACATTGTAAAATAAAATTGATAAAAATCGGCAATATAAAATATGTTTAAATTAATGAATTAGCAAATGTACGCCTTATTTCAAGAGGGCATGCAGAATGATTATTCTGAAGAGTCACTTCCACGTTAAAGAGTCAATAACAGATATATATTTTTTAATCTAGTTTTTTTTTTCATTGACGTTTCATTTATTTATTACTGTTATAAGTGCGAATACATACAACCTGTGGCAGGACGCGATGAACGTGCACACAATGTATATATACATTTGCCCAAGAGGTAACTCAGTAATAATAAACAATAAAATACTGAATAGATGCAGAAAGTAAGAATGAATTACATTCAGATAGTTTGGTTTCGAAGCAAATGACACTGGCAGCACAGATTGTGGAAAGTATTAGCGAAGCGCTCCATAAGAAGGGAAGCGTAGGGGAAATTTGGTTCACTAGAAAGCACCAACAACTCGACGCGTAGATGCCATCAGTAGCAACGTTATAGGCGGAATGGATAAAACAAGGATGTGACCACATAGTCTAATCGGAAGTAGAGAGGTTAGTTTGGTAAAGTGAGAACCAAAAACGTTCCCAAAAAAAGGTTTAAGTAACAAAATATTTAGCGGAAACTTGAAAGGATAAGAGAGCGGAAGAGTTGAGAGAAAGAGATAAAAGCGAGCCGAAAGACATTGTGTACGATCTAACTAGTATGTTAGCTAATATCTCCTTGGTACTATTGAAAGTAAGGGCTGTCCTTCAAATTACCTGTCTTGGATTAGACTTAATTAAAATTGTCCGGTAGGAGAGTTGTGTAAGGGTTGATCGTCAAAAACTGCATAAAAAAGGGTAACGTTGAAAAAAATATTAGATTATTTAGGTTTGCCTATTTAAGAACTGATTGTAATTAATTATGAATAAGACTGATTTTTGTTATAAATCTAGTTGAAAAAGTGATTTAGGTGATTTAAGTGATTTATTTAGATTTAAAAGTGATTTTGAATGCATACCTTATGTCATTTCATGAATATATTTGTATGTCAATTACTGGTCCCACCCCATGTCAAACACTAGTTCCACCGAAAATTCGGTATGTCAATTACTGGGTCATTGACATACTTACAAATAAAATCATTTTTGGTTGACATAAAGATCGAATTTACTGCTTTTAAAATATTAATAAAATACAATACATCCTACTGGAGCGGTACAAATTTACAACCTACACCTGGAGCCAAAATAACGGAAGATATTCTATCTTAAACTTGAATTTTTTCTTAAGCAGTCAATTACTGGTCCCTTCACCCTACTTGACACGCTAATATCTCGCTTAGTATGGCGGTAAAAACAAAAAAAACTTTTTATATTACTAAAATAGTTATTTGTAAATTTGTAGGTAAAAGAAAAATACTATTATTTGCTGTAATAGATATGTATTTATAGACAAATTATCAACCCATCAACCGCTGGTGTATGCTGGCAGTTAGTTACTTTAGTTGACGTAGAGATGCGCTGCTGGCGTCAGTATGTCAGTAACAGTTTTTCTTTAATAACTTCTTTAATATTGCGGCACGAACGATGAAATTTGGCGAATCAGCGGCACAAATGAGGCCAAACAGATTGGCAAAATGAAATTTAGAAAAAGTTCAAAAAAAAAGTTATATCAATTTTTGTCATATTAAATTGACATGCGAATATCTCGCCTAAAAATGAAGCATTAACGATGAAACTTGGTAATTCCCCGGCACAAACGAAGCCTAATAGAATGGTAAAAAGAAATTTTGAAAAAACTCAAAAATAAAAAGTAGCCATACCAACTTGACATGCAAATATCTCGCGTAATAATGCGGCATAAACGATGAAACTCGAAAAATCGCTTGCAGAAACAAGGCCAAAGAGATTGGCAAAATGAAATTTTGAAAAAATTCAAAATATGAAACTTATATTAAATTTTCTCATATTTACTTGACACGCTAATATCTCGCTTAGTATGGCGGTAAAAACAAAAAAAAATTTTATATTACTAAAATAGTTATTTGTAAATTTGTAGATAAAAGAAAAATACTATTATTTGCTGTAATACATATGTATTTATAGACAAATTATCAACCCATCAACCGCTGGTGTATGCTGGCAGTTAGTTGCTTTAGTTGACGTAGAGATGCGCTGCTGGCGTCAATATGTCTGTAACAGTTTTTCTTTAATAACTTCTTTCATATTGCGGCACAAACGATGAAACTTGGTGAATCGCCGGCACAAACGAGGCCAAAGAGAATGATAAAAAGAAATTTAGAAAAAGTTCAAAAAAAAAGTTATATCAATTTTTGTCATATTAAATTGACATGCGAATATCTCGCCTAAAAATGCGGCACAAACGATGAAACTTGGTGAATCGACGGCACAAACGAAGCCCAAATGAATAGTAAAAAAAAATTTTGGAAAATCTCAAAGACAAGCGAAATCGCATGTCCAACTTCCGTCAAGTTGGTATGGCCACTTTAAAACTTAATAACCTTTTCAATTTTTGAGCTATATGGCTGAAATTTTGGGAAAGGACGGCACAAACGCCGCACAAACGATTGGTAAAAAGAAATTTTCATAAACCTCAAAAAATAAAAAGTGGTCATTCCAACTTGACATGCCAATATCTCGCCTAAATATGCGGCACAAACGATGAAACTTGGTAAATCGCTGGCACAAACGAAGCCTAAATGAATGGTAAAACGAAATTTCGAAAAAACTCAAAAATAAAAAGTGGCCATACCAACTTGACATGCAAATATCTCGCGTAATAATGCGGCACAAACGATGAAACTCGAAAAATCGCTTGCAGAAACAAGGCCAAAGAGATTGGCAAAATGAAATTTTGAAAAAATTCAAAACTTGAAATGTTATATTAGTTTTTCTCATATTTACTTGACACGCTAATATCTCGCTTGGTATGGCGGTAAAAACGAAAAAAACTTTTTATATTACTAAAATAGTTATTTGTAAAGTTGTAGGTAAAAGAAAAATACTATTATTTGCTTTAATAGATAAGTATTTATAAATTATCAACCCTTCAACCGCTGGTGTATGCTGGCAGTTAGTTGCTTTAGTTGACGTAGAGATGCGCTGCTGGCGTCAGTATGTCTGTAACAGTTTTTCTTTAATAACTTCTTTCATATTGCGGCACAAACGATGAAACTTGGTGAATCGCCGGCACAAACGAGGCCAAAGAGAATGGCAAAAAGAAATTTTCAAAAAGTTCAAAAAAAAAAGTTATATCAATTTTTGTCATATTAAATTGACGTGCGAATATCTCGCCTAAAAATGCGGCACAAACAATGAAACTTGGTGAATCGCCGGCACGAACGAAGCCTAAAAGAATGACAAAAACAAATTTTGAAAAAACTCAAAAATAAAAAGTGGCCATACCAACTTGACATGCGAATATCTCGCCTAATAATGCGGCACAAACGATGAAATTTGGCGAATCAGCGGCACAAACGAGGCTAAAGAGATTCGCAAAAAGAAATTTTGAAAAAGTTAAAAAAAAAAGTTATATCGATTTTTGTCAAATTAAATTGACATGCGAATATCTCGCCTAAAAATACGGCACAAACGATGAAACTTGGTGAATCGACGGCACAAACGAAGCCCAAACGAATAGCAAAAAAAAATTTTGGAAAATCTCAAAGACAAGCGAAATCGCATGTCCAACTTCCGTCAAGTTGGTATGGCCACTTTAAAACTTAATAACCTTTTCAATTTTTGAGCTATATGGCTGAAAATTTGGGAAAGGACGGCACAAACGCCGCACAAACGATTGGTAAAAAGAAATTTTCATAAACCTCAAAAAATAAAAAGTGGTCATTCCAACTTGACATGCCAATATCTCGCCTAAATATGCAGCACAAACGATGAAACTTGGTAAATCGCTGGCACAAACGAAGCCTAATAGAATAGTAAAACGAAATTTTGAAAAAACTCAAAAATAAAAAGTGGCCATACCAACTTGACATGCGAATATCTCGCGTAATAATGCGGCACAAACGATGTAACTCGTAGAATCGCTAGCAGAAACAAGGCCAAAGAGATTGGCAAAAAGAAATTTTGAAAAAATTCAAAATATGAAACTTATATTAAATTTTCTCATATTTACTTGACACGCTAATATCTCGCTTAGTATGGCGGTAAAAACAAAAAAAAATTTTATATTACTAAAATAGTTATTTGTAAATTTGTAGGTAAAAGAAAAATACTATTATTTGCTGTAATACATATGTATTTATAGACAAATTATCAACCCAGCAACCGCTGGTGTATGCTGGCAGTTAGTTACTTTAGTTGACGTAGAGATGCGCTGCTGGCGTCAGTATGTCAGTAACAGTTTTTCTTTAATAACTTCTTTAATATTGCGGCACAAACGATGAAACTTGGAGAATCGCCGGCACAAACGAGGCCAAAGAGAATGATAAAAAGAAATTTAGAAAAAGTTCAAAAAAAAAGTTATATCAATTTTTGTCATATTAAATTGACATGCGAATATCTCGCCTAAAAATGCGGCACAAACGATGAAACTTGGTGAATCGACGGCACAAACGAAGCCGAATAGAATGGTAAAAAGAAATTTTGAAAAAACTCAAAAATAAAAAGTAGCCATACCAACTTGACATGCAAATATCTCGCGTAATAATGCGGCACAAACGATGAAACTCGAAAAATCGCTTGCAGAAACAAGGCCAAAGAGATGGGCAAAATGAAATTTTGAAAAAATTCAAAACTTGAAATGTTATATTAGTTTTTCTCATATTTACTTGACACGCTAATATCTCGCTTGGTATGGCGGTAAAAACGAAAAAAACTTTTTATATTACTAAAATAGTTATTTGTAAAGTTGTAGGTAAAAGAAAAATACTATTATTTGCTTTAATAGATATGTATTTATAAATTATCAACCCTTCAACCGCTGGTGCATGCTGGCAGTTAGTTGCTTTAGTTGACGTAGAGATGCGCTGCTGGCGTCAGTATGTCTGTAACAGTTTTTCTTTAATAACTTCTTTCATATTGCGGCACAAACGATGAAACTTGGTGAATCGCCGGCACAAACGAGGCCAAAGAGAATGGCAAAAAGAAATTTTCAAAAAGTTCAAAAAAAAAAGTTATATCAATTTTTGTCATATTAAATTGACGTGCGAATATCTCGCCTAAAAATGCGGCACAAACAATGAAACTTGGTGAATCGCCGGCACGAACGAAGCCTAAAAGAATGACAAAAACAAATTTTGAAAAAACTCAAAAATAAAAAGTGGCCATACCAACTTGACATGCGAATATCTCGCCTAATAATGCGGCACAAACGATGAAATTTGGCGAATCAGCGGCACAAACGAGGCTAAAGAGATTCGCAAAAAGAAATTTTGAAAAAGTTAAAAAAAAAAAGTTATATCGATTTTTGTCAAATTAAATTGACATGCGAATATCTCGCCTAAAAATACGGCACAAACGATGAAACTTGGTGAATCGACGGCACAAACGAAGCCCAAATGAATAGAAAAAAAAAATTTTGGAAAATCTCAAAGACAAGCGAAATCGCATGTCCAACTTCCGTCAAGTTGGTATGGCCACTTTAAAACTTAATAACCTTTTCAATTTTTGAGCTATATGGCTGAAATTTTGGGAAAGGAGGGCACAAACGCCGCACAAACGATTGGTAAAAAGAAATTTTCATAAACCTCAAAAAATAAAAAGTGGTCATTCCAACTTGACATGCCAATATCTCGCCTAAATATGCGGCACAAACGATGAAACTTGGTAAATCGCTGGCACAAACGAAGCCTAAATGAATGGTAAAACGAAATTTCGAAAAAACTCAAAAATAAAAAGTAGCCATACCAACTTGACATGCAAATATCTCGCGTAATAATGCGGCATAAACGATGAAACTCGAAAAATCGCTTGCAGAAACAAGGCCATAGAGATTGGCAAAATGAAATTTTGAAAAATTCAAAATATGAAATGTTATATTAATTTTTCTCATATTTACTTGACACGCTAATATCTCGCTTGGTATGGCGGTAAAAACGAAAAAAACTTTTTATATTACTAAAATAGTTATTTGTAAAGTGGTAGGTAAAAGAAAAATACTATTATTTGCTTTAATAGATATGTATTTATAAATTATCAACCCATCAACCGCTGGTGTATGCTGGCAGTTAGTTGCTTTAGTTGACGTAGAGATGCGCTGCTGGCGTCAGTATGTCTGTAACAGTTTTTCTTTAATAACTTCTTACATATTGCGGCACAAACGATGAAACTTGGTGAATCGCCGGCACAAACGAGGCCAAAGAGAATAACAAAAAAAAATTTTGAAAAATCTCAAAGACAAGCGAAATCGCATGTCCAACTTCCGTCAAGTTGGTATGGCCACTTTAAATCCTTAATAACTTTTTAATTTTTGAGCTAAATGGCTGAAATTATGGGAAACGACGGCACAATCGCGGCAGAAACGATTGGTAAAAAGAAATTTTCAATAAACTCAAAAAATAAAAAGTGGCCATTTCAAATTGACATGCCAATATCTCGCCTAAAAATGCGGCACAAACGACGAAACTTGGTGAATCGCCGGCACAGACGAAGCCTAATAGAATGGTAAAAAGAAATTTTGAAAAAACCCAAAAGCAAAAAGTGGCCAAACCAACTTGACAAGCGAATATCTCGCGTAATAATGCGGCACAAACGATGAAACTCAACGAATCGCTAGCAGAAACAAGGCCAAAGAGATTGGCAAAAAGAAATTTTGAAAAAATTCAAAATATTAAATGTTATATTAATTTTTCTCATATTTAGGGTGAAGGGACCAGTAATTGACTGGGCACCAGTAATTGACATACCAGAAATAAACTGGTATTATAAGGGATATGAGCCGTTTTTAGTGATGATTCTTTCAATTTCGTTATTGAGAAGCCTTTGGGCAGCAGTTCCAGAAAAATATTAATTATTGGAAGGTTCCTTGGTATCAGTGGAAGGTTATTTGTGTAAAAAGTTCAAAATCAAGGAAAAAACAAGCCGTTGCTAAGGAGGATTGATAAGAAAATAATTTTCCTTTTTTCTTATTTTTCGCTTATTTGTTCATATATTCGTGTGGTTATCAATGTTCTGTTATAATTAGTATTACTTGTAGATTTCATTTATTAGTTTTTTTTTTTTAATTATAAGAAACATTGAGGAGAAAATGGGGCTGTCAATCACTGGTCCTTGAAACGGCAATTTGCCCAGTAATTGACATGTATGTCAATTACTAGTCCTACAGCTTTTTTGTTTGAGACCAGTGATTGACTTCCTGGGAAAATGATAATATAGGTTGATAAATTTTATTATAATTAAAAATTCAATACATTGTAAAATAAAATTGATAAAAATCGGCAATATAAAATATGTTTAAATTAATGAATTAGCAAATGTACGCCTTATTTCAAGAGGGCATGCAGAATGATTATTCTGAAGAGTCACTTCCACGTTAAAGAGTCAATAACAGATATATATTTTTTAATCTAGTTTTTTTTTTCATTGACGTTTCATTTATTTATTACTGTTATAAGTGCGAATACATACAACCTGTGGCAGGACGCGATGAACGTGCACACAATGTATATATACATTTGCCCAAGAGGTAACTCAGTAATAATAAACAATAAAATACTGAATAGATGCAGAAAGTAAGAATGAATTACATTCAGATAGTTTGGTTTCGAAGCAAATGACACTGGCAGCACAGATTGTGGAAAGTATTAGCGAAGCGCTCCATAAGAAGGGAAGCGTAGGGGAAATTTGGTTCACTAGAAAGCACCAACAACTCGACGCGTAGATGCCATCAGTAGCAACGTTATAGGCGGAATGGATAAAACAAGGATGTGACCACATAGTCTAATCGGAAGTAGAGAGGTTAGTTTGGTAAAGTGAGAACCAAAAACGTTCCCAAAAAAAGGTTTAAGTAACAAAATATTTAGCGGAAACTTGAAAGGATAAGAGAGCGGAAGAGTTGAGAGAAAGAGATAAAAGCGAGCCGAAAGACATTGTGTACGATCTAACTAGTATGTTAGCTAATATCTCCTTGGTACTATTGAAAGTAAGGGCTGTCCTTCAAATTACCTGTCTTGGATTAGACTTAATTAAAATTGTCCGGTAGGAGAGTTGTGTAAGGGTTGATCGTCAAAAACTGCATAAAAAAGGGTAACGTTGAAAAAAATATTAGATTATTTAGGTTTGCCTATTTAAGAACTGATTGTAATTAATTATGAATAAGACTGATTTTTGTTATAAATCTAGTTGAAAAAGTGATTTAGGTGATTTAAGTGATTTATTTAGATTTAAAAGTGATTTTGAATGCATACCTTATGTCATTTCATGAATATATTTGTATGTCAATTACTGGTCCCACCCCATGTCAAACACTAGTTCCACCGAAAATTCGGTATGTCAATTACTGGGTCATTGACATACTTACAAATAAAATCATTTTTGGTTGACATAAAGATCGAATTTACTGCTTTTAAAATATTAATAAAATACAATACATCCTACTGGAGCGGTACAAATTTACAACCTACACCTGGAGCCAAAATAACGGAAGATATTCTATCTTAAACTTGAATTTTTTCTTAAGCAGTCAATTACTGGTCCCTTCACCCTACTTGACACGCTAATATCTCGCTTAGTATGGCGGTAAAAACAAAAAAAACTTTTTATATTACTAAAATAGTTATTTGTAAATTTGTAGGTAAAAGAAAAATACTATTATTTGCTGTAATAGATATGTATTTATAGACAAATTATCAACCCATCAACCGCTGGTGTATGCTGGCAGTTAGTTACTTTAGTTGACGTAGAGATGCGCTGCTGGCGTCAGTATGTCAGTAACAGTTTTTCTTTAATAACTTCTTTAATATTGCGGCACGAACGATGAAATTTGGCGAATCAGCGGCACAAATGAGGCCAAACAGATTGGCAAAATGAAATTTAGAAAAAGTTCAAAAAAAAAGTTATATCAATTTTTGTCATATTAAATTGACATGCGAATATCTCGCCTAAAAATGAAGCATTAACGATGAAACTTGGTAATTCCCCGGCACAAACGAAGCCTAATAGAATGGTAAAAAGAAATTTTGAAAAAACTCAAAAATAAAAAGTAGCCATACCAACTTGACATGCAAATATCTCGCGTAATAATGCGGCATAAACGATGAAACTCGAAAAATCGCTTGCAGAAACAAGGCCAAAGAGATTGGCAAAATGAAATTTTGAAAAAATTCAAAATATGAAACTTATATTAAATTTTCTCATATTTACTTGACACGCTAATATCTCGCTTAGTATGGCGGTAAAAACAAAAAAAAATTTTATATTACTAAAATAGTTATTTGTAAATTTGTAGATAAAAGAAAAATACTATTATTTGCTGTAATACATATGTATTTATAGACAAATTATCAACCCATCAACCGCTGGTGTATGCTGGCAGTTAGTTACTTTAGTTGACGTAGAGATGCGCTGCTGGCGTCAGTATGTCAGTAACAGTTTTTCTTTAATAACTTCTTTAATATTGCGGCACAAACGATGAAACTTACTGAATCGCCGGCACAAACGAAGCCAAAGAGAATGGCAAAAAAAAATTTAGAAAAATCTCAAATACAAGCGAAATCGCATGTCCAACTTCCGTCAAGTTGGTATGGCCACTTTAAATCCTTAATAACTTTTTCAATTTTTGAGCTAAATGGCTGAAATTTTGGGAAACGACGGCACAAACGCGGCACAAACGATTGGTAAAAAGAAATTTTCATAAACCTCAAAAAATAAAAAGTCGCCAATCCAAATTGACATGCCAATATCTCGCCTAAAAATGCGGCACAAACGATGAAACTTGGTGAATCGCTGGCACAACCGAAGCCTAAAAGAATGGTAAAAAGAAATTTTGAAAAAACTCAAAAATAAAAAGTGAACATACCAAGTTGATATGCGAATATCACGCTTAATAATGCGGCACGAACGATGAAATTTGGCGAAACAGCGGCACAAATGAGGCCAAAGAGATTGGCAAAATGAAATTTAGAAAAAGTTCAAAAAAAAAGTTATATCAATTTTTGTCATATTAAATTGACATGCGAATATCTCGCCTAAAAATGCGGCACAAACGATGAAACTTGGTGAATCGACGGCACAAACGAAGCCGAATAGAATGGTAAAAAGAAATTTTGAAAAAACTCAAAAATAAAAAGTAGCCATACCAACTTGACATGCAAATATCTCGCGTAATAATGCGGCACAAACGATGAAACTCGAAAAATCGCTTGCAGAAACAAGGCCAAAGAGATTGGCAAAATGAAATTTTGAAAAAATTCAAAACATGAAATGTTATATTAGTTTTTCTCATATTTACTTGACACGCTAATATCTCGCTTGGTATGGCGGTAAAAACGAAAAAAACTTTTTATATTACTAAAATAGTTATTTGTAAAGTTGTAGGTAAAAGAAAAATACTATTATTTGCTTTAATAGATAAGTATTTATAAATTATCAACCCTTCAACCGCTGGTGTATGCTGGCAGTTAGTTGCTTTAGTTGACGTAGAGATGCGCTGCTGGCGTCAGTATGTCTGTAACAGTTTTTCTTTAATAACTTCTTTCATATTGCGGCACAAACGATGAAACTTGGTGAATCGCCGGCACAAACGAGGCCAAAGAGAATGATAAAAAGAAATTTAGAAAAAGTTCAAAAAAAAAGTTATATCAATTTTTGTCATATTAAATTGACATGCGAATATCTCGCCTAAAAATGCGGCACAAACGATGAAAATTGGTGAATCGACGGCACAAACGAAGCCGAATAGAATGGTAAAAAGAAATTTTGAAAAAACTCAAAAATAAAAAGTAGCCATACCAACTTGACATGCAAATATCTCGCGTAATAATGCGGCACAAACGATGAAACTCGAAAAATCGCTTGCAGAAACAAGGCCAAAGAGATGGGCAAAATGAAATTTTGAAAAAATTCAAAACTTGAAATGTTATATTAGTTTTTCTCATATTTACTTGACACGCTAATATTTCGCTTAGTATGGCGGTAAAAACAAAAAAAATGTTTATATTACTAAAATAGTTATTTGTAAATTTGTAGGTAAAAGAAAAATACTATTATTTGCTGTAATAGATATGTATTTATAGACAAATTATCAACCCATCAACCGCTGGTGCTGGCAGTTAGTTTCTTTAGTTGACGTAGAGATGCGCTGCTGGCGTCAGTATGTCAGTAACAGATTTTCTTTAATAACTTCTTTCATATTGCGGCACAAACGATGAAACTTGGTGAATCGCCTGCACAAACGAGGCCAAAGAGAATAGCAAAAAAAAATTTTGAAAAATCTCAAAGACAAGCGAAATCGCATGTCCAACTTCCGTCAAGTTGGTATGGCCACTTTAAATCCTTAATAACTTTTTCAATTTTTGAGCTAAATGGCTGAAATTATGGGAAAGGACGGCACAATCGCGGCACAAACGATTGGTAAAAAGAAATTTTCAAAAAACTCAAAAAATAAAAAGTGGCCATTCCAAATTGATATGAGAATATCTCGCGTAATAATGCGGCACAAACGATGTAACTCGTAGAATCGCTAGCAGAAACAAGGCCAAAGAGATTGGCAAAAAGAAATTTTGAAAAATTTCAAAATATGAAACTTATATTAAATTTTCTCATATTTACTTGACACGCTAATATCTCGCTTAGTATGGCGGTAAAAACAAAAAAAAATTTTATATTACTAAAATAGTTATTTGTAAATTTGTAGATAAAAGAAAAATACTATTATTTGCTGTAATACATATGTATTTATAGACAAATTATCAACCCATCAACCGCTGGTGTATGCTGGCAGTTAGTTGCTTTAGTTGACGTAGAGATGCGCTGCTGGCGTCAGTATGTCTGTAACAGTTTTTCTTTAATAACTTCTTTCATATTGCGGCACAAACGATGAAACTTGGTGAATCGCTGGCACAATCGAAGCCTAAATGAATGGTAAAATGAAATTTTAAAAAAACTCAAAAATAAAAAGTGGCCATACCAACTTGACACGCGAATATCTCGCCTAATAATGCGGCACAAACGATGAAATTTGGCGAATCAGCGGCACAAACGAGGCTAAAGAGATTCGCAAAAAGAAATTTTGAAAAAGTTAAAAAAAAAAGTTATATCGATTTTTGTCAAATTAAATTGACATGCGAATATCTCGCCTAAAAATACGGCACAAACGATGAAACTTGGTGAATCGACGGCACAAACGAAGCCCAAACGAATAGCAAAAAAAAATTTTGGAAAATCTCAAAGACAAGCGAAATCGCATGTCCAACTTCCGTCAAGTTGGTATGGCCACTTTAAAACTTAATAACCTTTTCAATTTTTGAGCTATATGGCTGAAATTTTGGGAAAGGACGGCACAAACGCCGCACAAACGATTGGTAAAAAGAAATTTTCATAAACCTCAAAAAATAAAAAGTGGTCATTCCAACTTGACATGCCAATATCTCGCCTAAATATGCGGCACAAACGATGAAACTTGGTAAATCGCTGGCACAAACGAAGCCTAAATGAATGGTAAAACGAAATTTCGAAAAAACTCAAAAATAAAAAGTAGCCATACCAACTTGACATGCAAATATCTCGCGTAATAATGCGGCATAAACGATGAAACTCGAAAAATCGCTTGCAGAAACAAGGCCATAGAGATTGGCAAAATGAAATTTTGAAAAATTCAAAATATGAAATGTTATATTAATTTTTCTCATATTTACTTGACACGCTAATATCTCGCTTGGTATGGCGGTAAAAACGAAAAAAACTTTTTATATTACTAAAATAGTTATTTGTAAAGTGGTAGGTAAAAGAAAAATACTATTATTTGCTTTAATAGATATGTATTTATAAATTATCAACCCATCAACCGCTGGTGTATGCTGGCAGTTAGTTGCTTTAGTTGACGTAGAGATGCGCTGCTGGCGTCAGTATGTCTGTAACAGTTTTTCTTTAATAACTTCTTACATATTGCGGCACAAACGATGAAACTTGGTGAATCGCCGGCACAAACGAGGCCAAAGAGAATAACAAAAAAAAATTTTGAAAAATCTCAAAGACGAGCGAAATCGCATGTCCAACTTCCGTCAAGTTGGTATGGCCACTTTAAATCCTTAATAACTTTTTAATTTTTGAGCTAAATGGCTGAAATTATGGGAAACGACGGCACAATCGCGGCAGAAACGATTGGTAAAAAGAAATTTTCAATAAACTCAAAAAATAAAAAGTGGCCATTTCAAATTGACATGCCAACATCTCGCCTAAAAATGCGGCACAAACGACGAAACTTGGTGAATCGCCGGCACAGACGAAGCCTAATAGAATGGTAAAAAGAAATTTTGAAAAAACCCAAAAGCAAAAAGTGGCCAAACCAACTTGACAAGCGAATATCTCGCGTAATAATGCGGCACAAACGATGAAACTCAACGAATCGCTAGCAGAAACAAGGCCAAAGAGATTGGCAAAAAGAAATTTTGAAAAAATTCAAAATATTAAATGTTATATTAATTTTTCTCATATTTAGGGTGAAGGGACCAGTAATTGACTGGGCACCAGTAATTGACATACCAGAAATAAACTGGTATTATAAGGGATATGAGCCGTTTTTAGTGATGATTCTTTCAATTTCGTTATTGAGAAGCCTTTGGGCAGCAGTTCCAGAAAAATATTAATTATTGGAAGGTTCCTTGGTATCAGTGGAAGGTTATTTGTGTAAAAAGTTCAAAATCAAGGAAAAAACAAGCCGTTGCTAAGGAGGATTGATAAGAAAATAATTTTCCTTTTTTCTTATTTTTCGCTTATTTGTTCATATATTCGTGTGGTTATCAATGTTCTGTTATAATTAGTATTACTTGTAGATTTCATTTATTAGTTTTTTTTTTTTAATTATAAGAAACATTGAGGAGAAAATGGGGCTGTCAATCACTGGTCCTTGAAACGGCAATTTGCCCAGTAATTGACATGTATGTCAATTACTAGTCCTACAGCTTTTTTGTTTGAGACCAGTGATTGACTTCCTGGGAAAATGATAATATAGGTTGATAAATTTTATTATAATTAAAAATTCAATACATTGTAAAATAAAATTGATAAAAATCGGCAATATAAAATATGTTTAAATTAATGAATTAGCAAATGTACGCCTTATTTCAAGAGGGCATGCAGAATGATTATTCTGAAGAGTCACTTCCACGTTAAAGAGTCAATAACAGATATATATTTTTTAATCTAGTTTTTTTTTTCATTGACGTTTCATTTATTTATTACTGTTATAAGTGCGAATACATACAACCTGTGGCAGGACGCGATGAACGTGCACACAATGTATATATACATTTGCCCAAGAGGTAACTCAGTAATAATAAACAATAAAATACTGAATAGATGCAGAAAGTAAGAATGAATTACATTCAGATAGTTTGGTTTCGAAGCAAATGACACTGGCAGCACAGATTGTGGAAAGTATTAGCGAAGCGCTCCATAAGAAGGGAAGCGTAGGGGAAATTTGGTTCACTAGAAAGCACCAACAACTCGACGCGTAGATGCCATCAGTAGCAACGTTATAGGCGGAATGGATAAAACAAGGATGTGACCACATAGTCTAATCGGAAGTAGAGAGGTTAGTTTGGTAAAGTGAGAACCAAAAACGTTCCCAAAAAAAGGTTTAAGTAACAAAATATTTAGCGGAAACTTGAAAGGATAAGAGAGCGGAAGAGTTGAGAGAAAGAGATAAAAGCGAGCCGAAAGACATTGTGTACGATCTAACTAGTATGTTAGCTAATATCTCCTTGGTACTATTGAAAGTAAGGGCTGTCCTTCAAATTACCTGTCTTGGATTAGACTTAATTAAAATTGTCCGGTAGGACAGTTGTGTAAGGGTTGATCGTCAAAAACTGCATAAAAAAGGGTAACGTTGAAAAAAATATTAGATTATTTAGGTTTGCCTATTTAAGAACTGATTGTAATTAATTATGAATAAGACTGATTTTTGTTATAAATCTAGTTGAAAAAGTGATTTAGGTGATTTAAGTGATTTATTTAGATTTAAAAGTGATTTTGAATGCATACCTTATGTCATTTCATGAATATATTTGTATGTCAATTACTGGTCCCACCCCATGTCAAACACTAGTTCCACCGAAAATTCGGTATGTCAATTACTGGGTCATTGACATACTTACAAATAAAATCATTTTTGGTTGACATAAAGATCGAATTTACTGCTTTTAAAATATTAATAAAATACAATACATCCTACTGGAGCGGTACAAATTTACAACCTACACCTGGAGCCAAAATAACGGAAGATATTCTATCTTAAACTTGAATTTTTTCTTAAGCAGTCAATTACTGGTCCCTTCACCCTACTTGACACGCTAATATCTCGCTTAGTATGGCGGTAAAAACAAAAAAAACTTTTTATATTACTAAAATAGTTATTTGTAAATTTGTAGGTAAAAGAAAAATACTATTATTTGCTGTAATAGATATGTATTTATAGACAAATTATCAACCCATCAACCGCTGGTGTATGCTGGCAGTTAGTTACTTTAGTTGACGTAGAGATGCGCTGCTGGCGTCAGTATGTCAGTAACAGTTTTTCTTTAATAACTTCTTTAATATTGCGGCACGAACGATGAAATTTGGCGAATCAGCGGCACAAATGAGGCCAAACAGATTGGCAAAATGAAATTTAGAAAAAGTTCAAAAAAAAAGTTATATCAATTTTTGTCATATTAAATTGACATGCGAATATCTCGCCTAAAAATGAAGCATTAACGATGAAACTTGGTAATTCCCCGGCACAAACGAAGCCTAATAGAATGGTAAAAAGAAATTTTGAAAAAACTCAAAAATAAAAAGTAGCCATACCAACTTGACATGCAAATATCTCGCGTAATAATGCGGCATAAACGATGAAACTCGAAAAATCGCTTGCAGAAACAAGGCCAAAGAGATTGGCAAAATGAAATTTTGAAAAAATTCAAAATATGAAACTTATATTAAATTTTCTCATATTTGATGCATATCTCGCTTAGTATGGCGGTAAAAAAAAAAAAAATTTTATATTACTAAAATAGTTATTTGTAAATTTGTAGGTAAAAGAAAAATACTATTATTTGCTGTAATAGATATGTATTTATAGACAAATTATCAACCCATCAACCGCTGGTGTATGCTGGCAATTAGTTACTTTAGTTGACGTAGAGATGCGCTGCTGGCGTCAGTATGTCAGTAACAGTTTTTCTTTAATAACTTCTTTAATATTGCTGCACAAACGATGAAACTTGGTGAATCGCCGGCACAAACGAGGCCAAAGAGAATAGCAAAAAAAAATTTTGAAAAATCTCAAAGACAAGCGAAATCGCATGTCCAACTTCCGTCAAGTTGGTATGGCCACTTTAAAACTTAATATCATTTTCAATTTTTCAGCTAAATGGCTGAAATTTTGGGAAAGGACGGCACAAACGCAGCACAAACGTTTGGTAAAAAGAAATTTTCATAAACCTCAAAAAATAAAAAGTGGCCATTCCAAATTGACATGCCAATGTCTCGCATAAAAATGCGGCACAAACGATGAAACTTGGTGAATCGCTGGCACAAATGAAGCCTAAAAGAATGGTAAAAAGAAATTTTGAAAAAATTCAAAAATAAAAAGTGAATATACCAAGTTGATATGCGAATATCACGCTTAATAATGCGGCACGAATGATGAAATTTGGCGAATCAGCGGCACAAACGAGGCCAAAGAGATTGGCAAAATGAAATTTAGAATAAGTTCAAAAAAAAAAGTTATATCAATTTTTGTCATATTAAATTGACGTGCGAATATCTCGCCTAAAAATGCGGCACAAACGATGAAACTTGGTGAATCGCCGGCACAAACGAAGCCCAAACGAATAGTTAAACGAAATTTTGAAAAAACTCAAAAATAAAAAGTGGTCATACCAACTTGACATGCGAATATCTCGCGTAATAATGCGGCATAAAAGATGAAACTCGACGAATCGCTTGCAGAAACAAGGCCAGAGATTGGCAAAAAGAAATTTTGAAAAAATTCAAAATATGAAAAGTTATATTAATTTTTCTCATATTTAATTCACACGCTAATATCTCGCTTGGTATAGCGGTAAAAACGAAATAAACTTTTTATATTACTAAAATAGTTATTTGTAAAGTTGTAGGTAAAAGAAAAATACTATTATTTGCTGTAATAGATATGTATTTATAAATTATCAACCCATCAACCGCTGGTGTATGCTGGCAGTTAGTTACTTTAGTTGACGTACTGATGCGCTGCTGGCGTCAGTATGTCAGTAACAGTTTTTCTTTAATAACTTCTTTAATATTGCGGCACGAACGATGAAATTTGGCGAATCAGCGGCACAAATGAGGCCAAACAGATTGGCAAAATGAAATTTAGAAAAAGTTCAAAAAAAAAGTTATATCAATTTTTGTCATATTAAATTGACATGCGAATATCTCGCCTAAAAATGAAGCATTAACGATGAAACTTGGTAATTCCCCGGCACAAACGACCCTAATAGAATGGTAAAAAGAAATTTTGAAAAAACTCAAAAATAAAAAGTAGCCATACCAACTTGACATGCAAATATCTCGCGTAATAATGCGGCATAAACGATGAAACTCGAAAAATCGCTTGCAGAAACAAGGCCAAAGAGATTGGCAAAATGAAATTTTGAAAAAATTCAAAATATGAAACTTATATTAAATTTTCTCATATTTGATGCATATCTCGCTTAGTATGGCGGTAAAAACAAAAAAAAATTTTATATTACTAAAATAGTTATTTGTAAATTTGTAGGTAAAAGAAAAATACTATTATTTGCTGTAATACATATGTATTTATAGACAAATTATCAACCCATCAACCGCTGGTGTATGCTGGCAGTTAGTTACTTTAGTTGACGTAGTGATGCGCTGCTGGCGTCAGTATGTCAGTAACAGTTTTTCTTTAATAACTTCTTTAATATTGCGGCACAAACGATGAAACTTACTGAATCGCCGGCACAAACGAAGCCAAAGAGAATGGCAAAAAAAATTTAGAAAAATCTCAAACACAAGCGAAATCGCATGTCCAACTTCCGTCAAGTTGGTATGGCCACTTTAAATCCTTAATAAGTTTTTCAATTTTTGAGCTAAATGGCTGAAATTTTGGGAAACGACGGCACAAACGCGGCACAAACGATTGGTAAAAAGAAATTTTCATAAACCTCAAAAAATAAAAAGTCGCCAATCCAAATTGACATGCCAATATCTCGCCTAAAAATGCGGCACAAACGATGAAACTTGGTGAATCGCTGGCACAACCGAAGCCTAAAAGAATGGTAAAAAGAAATTTTGAAAAAACTCAAAAATAAAAAGTGAATATACAAAGTTGATATGCGAATATCACGCTTAATAATGCGGCACGAACGATGAAATTTGGCGAATCAGCGGCACAAATGAGGCCAAAGAGATTGGCAAAATGAAATTTAGAAAAAGTTCAAAAAAAAGTTTATATCAATTTTTGTCATATTAAATTGACATGCGAATATCTCGCCTAAAAATGATGCATTAACGATGAAACTTGGTCATTCCCCGGCACAAACGAAGCCTAATAGAATGGTAAAAAGAAATTTAGAAAAAACTCAACAATAAAAAGTGGCCATACCAACTTGACATGCAAATATCTCGCGTAATAATGCGGCATAAACGATGAAACTCGAAAAATCGCTTGCAGATACAAGGCCAAAGAGATTGGCAATATGAAATTTTGAAAAAATTCAAAATATGAAATGTTATATTAATTTTTCTCATATTTATTTGACACGCTAATATCTCGTTTGGTATGGCGGTAAAAACGAAAAAACTTTTTATATTACTAAAATAGTTATTTGTAAAGTTGTAGGTAAAAGAAAAATACTATTATTTGCTTTAATGGATATGTATTTATAAATTATCAACCCATCAACCGCTGGTGTATGCTGGCAGTTAGTTGCTTTAGTTGACGTAGAGATGCGCTGCTGGCGTCAGTATGTCTGTAACAGTTTTTCTTAAATAACTTCTTTCATATTGCGGCACAAACGATGAAACTTGGTGAATCGCCGGCACAAACGAGTCCAAAGAGAATGATAAAAAGAAATTTTGAAAAAGTTCAAAAAAAAAAGTTATATCAATTTTTGTCATATTAAATTGACATGCGAATATCTCGCCCAAAAATGCGGCACAAACGATGAAATTTGGCGAATCAGCGGCACAAACGAACCCTAAATGAATGGAAAACAAAATTTTGAAAAAACTGAAAAATAAAAAGTGGCCATACCAACTTGACATGCGAATATCTCGCGTAATAATGCGGCACAAACGATGAAACTCGAAGAAACGCTAGCAGAAACAAGGCCAAAGAGATTGGCAAAAAGAAATTTTGAAAAAATTCAAAATATGAAACTTATATTAAACTTTCTCATATTTACTTGACACGCTAATATTTCGCTTAGTATGGCGGTAAAAACAAAAAAAATTTTTATATTACTAAAATAGTTATTTGTAAATTTGTAGGTAAAAGAAAAATACTATTATTTGCTGTAATAGATATGTATTTATAGACAAATTATCAACCCATCAACCGCTGGTGCTGGCAGTTAGTTACTTTAGTTGACGTAGAGATGCGCTGCTGGCGTCAGTATGTCAGTAACAGTTTTTCTTTAATAACTTCTTTCATATTGCGGCACAAACGATGAAACTTGGTGAATCGCCTGCACAAACGAGGCCAAAGAGAATAGCAAAAAAAAATTTTGAAAAATCTCAAAGACAAGCGAAATCGCATGTCCAACTTCCGTCAAGTTGGTATGGCCAATTTAAATCCTTAATAACATTTTCAATTTTTGAGCTAAATGGCTGAAATTATGGGAAAGGACGGCACAATCGCGGCACAAACGATTGGTAAAAAGAAATTTTCAAAAAACTCAAAAAATAAAAAGTGGCCATTCCAAATTGACATGCCAATGTCTCGCCTAAAAATGCGGCACAACCGATGAAACTTGGTGAATCGACGGCACAAACGAAGCCCAAACGAATAGTAAAACGAAATTTTGAAAAAGCTCAAAAATAAAAAGTGGCCATACCAACTTGACATGCAAATATCTCGCGTAATAATGCGGCATAAACGATGAAACTCGAAAAATCGCTTGCAGAAACAAGGCCAAAGAGATTGGCAAAATGAAATTTTCAAAAAATTCAAAATATGAAATGTTATATTAATTTTTCTCATATTTACTTGACACGTTAATATCTCGCTTAGTATGGCGGTAAAAACAAAAAAAACTTTTTATATTACTAAAATAGTTATTTGTAAATTTGTAGGTAAAAGAAAAATACTATTATTTGCTGTAATAGATATGTATTTATAGACAAATTATCAACCCATCAACCGCTGGTGTATGCTGGCAGTTAGTTACTTTAGTTGACGTACTGATGCGCTGCTGGCGTCAGTATGTCAGTAACAGTTTTTCTTTAATAACTTCTTTAATATTGCGGCACGAACGATGAAATTTGGCGAATCAGCGGCACAAATGAGGCCAAACAGATTGGCAAAATGAAATTTAGAAAAAGTTCAAAAAAAAAGTTATATCAATTTTTGTCATATTAAATTGACATGCGAATATCTCGCCTAAAAATGAAGCATTAACGATGAAACTTGGTAATTCCCCGGCACAAACGACCCTAATAGAATGGTAAAAAGAAATTTTGAAAAAACTCAAAAATAAAAAGTAGCCATACCAACTTGACATGCAAATATCTCGCGTAATAATGCGGCATAAACGATGAAACTCGAAAAATCGCTTGCAGAAACAAGGCCAAAGAGATTGGCAAAATGAAATTTTGAAAAAATTCAAAATATGAAACTTATATTAAATTTTCTCATATTTGATGCATATCTCGCTTAGTATGGCGGTAAAAACAAAAAAAAATTTTATATTACTAAAATAGTTATTTGTAAATTTGTAGGTAAAAGAAAAATACTATTATTTGCTGTAATACATATGTATTTATAGACAAATTATCAACCCATCAACCGCTGGTGTATGCTGGCAGTTAGTTACTTTAGTTGACGTAGTGATGCGCTGCTGGCGTCAGTATGTCAGTAACAGTTTTTCTTTAATAACTTCTTTAATATTGCGGCACAAACGATGAAACTTACTGAATCGCCGGCACAAACGAAGCCAAAGAGAATGGCAAAAAAAATTTAGAAAAATCTCAAACACAAGCGAAATCGCATGTCCAACTTCCGTCAAGTTGGTATGGCCACTTTAAATCCTTAATAAGTTTTTCAATTTTTGAGCTAAATGGCTGAAATTTTGGGAAACGACGGCACAAACGCGGCACAAACGATTGGTAAAAAGAAATTTTCATAAACCTCAAAAAATAAAAAGTCGCCAATCCAAATTGACATGCCAATATCTCGCCTAAAAATGCGGCACAAACGATGAAACTTGGTGAATCGCTGGCACAACCGAAGCCTAAAAGAATGGTAAAAAGAAATTTTGAAAAAACTCAAAAATAAAAAGTGAATATACAAAGTTGATATGCGAATATCACGCTTAATAATGCGGCACGAACGATGAAATTTGGCGAATCAGCGGCACAAATGAGGCCAAAGAGATTGGCAAAATGAAATTTAGAAAAAGTTCAAAAAAAAGTTTATATCAATTTTTGTCATATTAAATTGACATGCGAATATCTCGCCTAAAAATGATGCATTAACGATGAAACTTGGTCATTCCCCGGCACAAACGAAGCCTAATAGAATGGTAAAAAGAAATTTAGAAAAAACTCAACAATAAAAAGTGGCCATACCAACTTGACATGCAAATATCTCGCGTAATAATGCGGCATAAACGATGAAACTCGAAAAATCGCTTGCAGATACAAGGCCAAAGAGATTGGCAATATGAAATTTTGAAAAAATTCAAAATATGAAATGTTATATTAATTTTTCTCATATTTATTTGACACGCTAATATCTCGTTTGGTATGGCGGTAAAAACGAAAAAACTTTTTATATTACTAAAATAGTTATTTGTAAAGTTGTAGGTAAAAGAAAAATACTATTATTTGCTTTAATGGATATGTATTTATAAATTATCAACCCATCAACCGCTGGTGTATGCTGGCAGTTAGTTGCTTTAGTTGACGTAGAGATGCGCTGCTGGCGTCAGTATGTCTGTAACAGTTTTTCTTAAATAACTTCTTTCATATTGCGGCACAAACGATGAAACTTGGTGAATCGCCGGCACAAACGAGTCCAAAGAGAATGATAAAAAGAAATTTTGAAAAAGTTCAAAAAAAAAAGTTATATCAATTTTTGTCATATTAAATTGACATGCGAATATCTCGCCCAAAAATGCGGCACAAACGATGAAATTTGGCGAATCAGCGGCACAAACGAACCCTAAATGAATGGAAAACAAAATTTTGAAAAAACTGAAAAATAAAAAGTGGCCATACCAACTTGACATGCGAATATCTCGCGTAATAATGCGGCACAAACGATGAAACTCGAAGAAACGCTAGCAGAAACAAGGCCAAAGAGATTGGCAAAAAGAAATTTTGAAAAAATTCAAAATATGAAACTTATATTAAACTTTCTCATATTTACTTGACACGCTAATATTTCGCTTAGTATGGCGGTAAAAACAAAAAAAATTTTTATATTACTAAAATAGTTATTTGTAAATTTGTAGGTAAAAGAAAAATACTATTATTTGCTGTAATAGATATGTATTTATAGACAAATTATCAACCCATCAACCGCTGGTGCTGGCAGTTAGTTACTTTAGTTGACGTAGAGATGCGCTGCTGGCGTCAGTATGTCAGTAACAGTTTTTCTTTAATAACTTCTTTCATATTGCGGCACAAACGATGAAACTTGGTGAATCGCCTGCACAAACGAGGCCAAAGAGAATAGCAAAAAAAAATTTTGAAAAATCTCAAAGACAAGCGAAATCGCATGTCCAACTTCCGTCAAGTTGGTATGGCCAATTTAAATCCTTAATAACATTTTCAATTTTTGAGCTAAATGGCTGAAATTATGGGAAAGGACGGCACAATCGCGGCACAAACGATTGGTAAAAAGAAATTTTCAAAAAACTCAAAAAATAAAAAGTGGCCATTCCAAATTGACATGCCAATGTCTCGCCTAAAAATGCGGCACAACCGATGAAACTTGGTGAATCGACGGCACAAACGAAGCCCAAACGAATAGTAAAACGAAATTTTGAAAAAGCTCAAAAATAAAAAGTGGCCATACCAACTTGACATGCAAATATCTCGCGTAATAATGCGGCATAAACGATGAAACTCGAAAAATCGCTTGCAGAAACAAGGCCAAAGAGATTGGCAAAATGAAATTTTCAAAAAATTCAAAATATGAAATGTTATATTAATTTTTCTCATATTTACTTGACACGTTAATATCTCGCTTAGTATGGCGGTAAAAACAAAAAAAACTTTTTATATTACTAAAATAGTTATTTGTAAATTTGTAGGTAAAAGAAAAATACTATTATTTGCTGTAATAGATATGTATTTATAGACAAATTATCAACCCATCAACCGCTGGTGTATGCTGGCAGTTAGTTACTTTAGTTGACGTAGAGATGCGCTGCTGGCGTCAGTATGTCAGTAACAGTTTTTCTTTAATAACTTCTTTAATATTGCTGCACAAACGATGAAACTTGGTGAATCGCCGGCACAAACGAGGCCAAAGAGAATAGCAAAAAAAAATTTTGAAAAATCTCAAAGACAAGCGAAATCGCATGTCCAACTTCCGTCAAGTTGGTATGGCCACTTTAAAACTTAATATCATTTTCAATTTTTCAGCTAAATGGCTGAAAATTTGGGAAAGGACGGCACAAACGCAGCACAAACGTTTGGTAAAAAGAAATTTTCATAAACCTCAAAAAATAAAAAGTGGCAATTCCAAATTGACATGCCAATGCCAAACGCCTAAAAATGCGGCACAAACGATGAAACTTGGTGAATCGCTGGCACAAATGAAGCCTAAAAGAATGGTAAAAAGAAATTTTGAAAAAGTTCAAAAATAAAAAGTGGCCATACCAACTTGATATGCGAATATCTCGCTTAATAATGCGGCACAAACGATGAAATTTGGCGAATCAGCGGCACAAACGAGGCCAAAGAGATTGGCAAAATGAAATTTAGAATAAGTTCAAAAAAAAAAGTTATATCAATTTTTGTCATATTAAATTGACGTGCGAATATCTCGCCTAAAAATGCGGCACAAACGATGAAACTTGGTGAATCGCCGGCACAAACGAAGCCCAAACGAATGGTTAAACGAAATTTTGAAAAAACTCAAAAATAAAAAGTGGCCATACCAACTTGACATGCGAATATCTCGCGTAATAATGCGGCATAAAAGATGAAACTCGACGAATCGCTTGCAGAAACAAGGCCAGAGATTGGCAAAAAGAAATTTTGAAAAAATTCAAAATATGAAAAGTTATATTAATTTTTCTCATATTTAATTGACACGCTAATATCTCGCTTGGTATAGCGGTAAAAACGAAATAAACTTTTTATATTACTAAAATAGTTATTTGTAAAGTTGTAGGTAAAAGAAAAATACTATTATTTGTTGTAATAGATATGTATTTATAAATTATCAACCCATCAACCGCTGGTGTATGCTGGCAGTTAGTTACTTTAGTTGACGTAGAGATGCGCTGCTGGCGTCAGTATGTCAGTAACAGTTTTTCTTTAATAACTTCTTTAATATTGCGGCACAAACGATGAAACTTGGTGAATCGCCGGCACAAACGAGGCCAAAGAGAAGGGCAAAAAATTTTTTGAAAAATCTCAAAGACAAGCGAAATCGCATGTCCAACTTCCGTCAAGTTGGTGTGGCCACTTTAAATCCTTAATAGCTTTTTCAATTTTTGAGCTAAATGGCTGAAATTTTGGGAAAGGACGGCACAAACGCGGCACAAACGATTGGTAAAAAGAAATTTTGAAAAAACACAAAAATAAAAAGTGGCCATACCAACTTGACATGAATATGAAAGTTATATCAATTTTTGTCATATTAAATTGACATGCGAATATCTCGTTTAAAAATGCGGCACAAACAATGAAACTTGGTGAATCGCCGGCAAGAACGAGGCCAAAGAGAATGATAAAAAAAAATTTTGAAAAAACTCAAAAATAAAAAGTGGCCATACCACCATGACATGCGAATATCTCGCTTAAAAATGCGGCACAAACGATGAAATTTGGCGAATCAGCGGCACAAATGAGGCCAAAGAGATTGGCCGAAAGAAATTTAGAAAAAGTTCAAAAAAAAAGTTATATCAATTTTTGTCATATTAAATTGACATGCGAATATCTCGCGTAAAAATGCGGCACAAACGATGAAACTTGGTGAATCGCCGGCACAAACGAAGCCTAAAAGAATGGTGAAAAGAAATTTTGAAAAAACTCAAAAATAAAAAGTGGCCATACCAACTTGACTTGCAAATATCCCGCGTAATAATGCGGCATAAACGAAGAAACTCGAAAAATCGCTTGAAGAAACAAGGCCAAAGAGAACGGCAAAAAGAAATTTTGAAAAATTTAAAAAAAAAAGTTATATCAATTTTTGTCATATTAAATTTACATGCGAATATCTCGCCTAAAAATGCGGCACACACAATGAAACTTGGTGAATCACTGGCACGAACGAAGCCTAAAAGAATGATAAAACGAAATTTTGAAAAAACTCAAAAATAAAAAGTGGCCGTACCAACTTGACATGCGAATATCTCGCTTAAAAATGCGGCATAAACGATGAAATTTGGCGAATCAGCGGCACAAATTAGGCCAAAGAGATTGGCAAAATGAAATTTTAAAAAAGTTCAAAATATGAAATGTTATAATAATTTTTCTCATATTTACTTGACACGCTAATATCTCGCTTTGTATGGCGGTAAAAACAAAAAAAACTTTTTATATTACTAAAATAGTTATTTGTAAATTTGTAGGTAAAAGAAAAATACTATTATTTGCTGTAATAGATATGTATTTATAGACAAATTATCAACCCATCAACCGCTGGTGTATGCTGGCAGTTAGTTACTTTAGTTGACGTAGAGATGCGCTGCTGGCGTCAGTATGTCAGTAACAGTTTTTCTTTAATAACTTCTTTAATATTGCTGCACAAACGATGAAACTTGGTGAATCGCCGGCACAAACGAGGCCAAAGAGAATAGCAAAAAAAAATTTTGAAAAATCTCAAAGACAAGCGAAATCGCATGTCCAACTTCCGTCAAGTTGGTATGGCCACTTTAAAACTTAATATCATTTTCAATTTTTCAGCTAAATGGCTGAAATTTTGGGAAAGGACGGCACAAACGCAGCACAAACGTTTGGTAAAAAGAAATTTTCATAAACCTCAAAAAATAAAAAGTGGCCATTCCAAATTGACATGCCAATGTTTCGCCTAAAAATGCGGCACAAACGATGAAACTTGGTGAATCGCTGGCACAAATGAAGCCTAAAAGAATGGTAAAAAGAAATTTTGAAAAAATTCAAAAATAAAAAGTGGCCATACCAACTTGATATGCGAATATCTCGCTAAATAATGCGGCACAAACGATGAAATTTGGCGAATCAGCGGCACAAACGAGGCCAAAGAGATTGGCAAAAAGAAATTTTGAAAAAATTCAAAATATGAAACTTATATTAAACTTTCTCATATTTACTTGACACGCTAATATCTCGCTTGGTATAGCGGTAAAAACAAAAAAAAATTTTTATATTACTAAAATAGTTATTTGTAAATTTGTAGATAAAAGAAAAATACTATTATTTGCTTTAATAGATATGTATTTATAAATTATCCACCCATCAACCGCTGGTGTATGCTGGCAGTTAGTTGCTTTAGTTGACGTAGAGATGCGCTGCTGGCGTCAGTATGTCTGTAACAGTTTTTCTTTAATAACTTCTTTTATATTGCGGCACAAACGATGAAACTTGGTGAATCGCCTGCACAAACGAGGCCAAAGAGAATGGCAAAAAAAAATTTTGAAAAATCTCAAAGACAAGCGAAATCGCATGTCCAACTTCCGTCAAGTTGGTATGGCCACTTTAAATCCTTAATAACTTTTTCAATTTTTGAGCTAAATGGCTGAAATTATGGGAAAGCACGGCACAATCGCGGCACAAACGATTGGTAAAAAGCAATTTTCAAAAAACTCAAAAAATAAAAAGTGGCCATTCCAAATTGACATGCCAATGTCTCGCCTAAAAATGCGGCACAAACGATGAAACTTGGTGAATCGACGGCACAAACGAAGCCCAAACGAATAGTAAAACGAAATTTTGAAAAAGCTCAAAAATAAAAAGTGGCCATACCAACTTGACATGCAAATATCTCGCGTAATAATGCGGCATAAACGAAGAAACTCGAAAAATCGCTTGCAGAAACAAGGCCAAAGAGATTGGCAAAATGAAATTTTCAAAAAATTCAAAATATGAAATGTTATATTAATTTTTCTCATATTTACTTGACACGCTAATATCTCGCTTAGTATGGCGGTAAAAACAAAAAAAACTTTTTATATTACTAAAATAGTTATTTGTAAATTTGTAGGTAAAAGAAAAATACTATTATTTGCTGTAATAGATATGTATTTATAGACAAATTATCAACCCATCAACCGCTGGTGTATGCTGGCAGTTAGTTGCTTTAGTTGACGTAGAGATGCGCTGCTGGCGTCAGTATGTCTGTAACAGTTTTTCTTAAATAACTTCTTTCATATTGCGGCACAAACGATGAAACTTGGTGAATCGCCGGCACAAACGAGTCCAAAGAGAATGATAAAAAGAAATTTTGAAAAAGTTCAAAAAAAAAGTTATATCAATTTTTGTCATATTAAATTGACATGCGAATATCTCGCCCAAAAATGCGGCACAAACGATGAAATTTGGCGAATCAGCGGCACAAACGAACCCTAAATGAATGGAAAACAAAATTTTGAAAAAACTGAAAAATAAAAAGTGGCCATACCAACTTGACATGCGAATATCTCGCGTAATAATGCGGCACAAACGATGAAACTCGAAGAAACGCTAGCAGAAACAAGGCCAAAGAGATTGGCAAAAAGAAATTTTGAAAAAATTCAAAATATGAAACTTATATTAAACTTTCTCATATTTACTTGACACGCTAATATTTCGCTTAGTATGGCGGTAAAAACAAAAAAAAATTTTATATTACTAAAATAGTTATTTGTAAATTTGTAGGTAAAAGAGAAATACTATTATTTGCTGTAATAGATATGTATTTATAGACAAATTATCAACCCATCAACCGCTGGTGCTGGCAGTTAGTTACTTTAGTTGACGTAGAGATGCGCTGCTGGCGTCAGTATGTCAGTAACAGTTTTTCTTTAATAACTTCTTTCATATTGCGGCACAAACGATGAAACTTGGTGAATCGCCTGCACAAACGAGGCCAAAGAGAATAGCAAAAAAAAATTTTGAAAAATCTCAAAGACAAGCGAAATCGCATGTCCAACTTCCGTCAAGTTGGTATGGCCAATTTAAATCCTTAATAACATTTTCAATTTTTGAGCTAAATGGCTGAAATTATGGGAAAGGACGGCACAATCGCGGCACAAACGATTGGTAAAAAGAAATTTTCAAAAAACTCAAAAAATAAAAAGTGGCCATTCCAAATTGACATGCCAATGTCTCGCCTAAAAATGCGGCACAACCGATGAAACTTGGTGAATCGACGGCACAAACGAAGCCCAAACGAATAGTAAAACGAAATTTTGAAAAAGCTCAAAAATAAAAAGTGGCCATACCAACTTGACATGCAAATATCTCGCGTAATAATGCGGCATAAACGATGAAACTCGAAAAATCGCTTGCAGAAACAAGGCCAAAGAGATTGGCAAAATGAAATTTTCAAAAAATTCAAAATATGAAATGTTATATTAATTTTTCTCATATTTACTTGACACGTTAATATCTCGCTTAGTATGGCGGTAAAAACAAAAAAAACTTTTTATATTACTAAAATAGTTATTTGTAAATTTGTAGGTAAAAGAAAAATACTATTATTTGCTGTAATAGATATGTATTTATAGACAAATTATCAACCCATCAACCGCTGGTGTATGCTGGCAGTTAGTTACTTTAGTTGACGTAGAGATGCGCTGCTGGCGTCAGTATGTCAGTAACAGTTTTTCTTTAATAACTTCTTTAATATTGCTGCACAAACGATGAAACTTGGTGAATCGCCGGCACAAACGAGGCCAAAGAGAATAGCAAAAAAAAATTTTGAAAAATCTCAAAGACAAGCGAAATCGCATGTCCAACTTCCGTCAAGTTGGTATGGCCACTTTAAAACTTAATATCATTTTCAATTTTTCAGCTAAATGGCTGAAATTTTGGGAAAGGACGGCACAAACGCAGCACAAACGTTTGGTAAAAAGAAATTTTCATAAACCTCAAAAAATAAAAAGTGGCCATTCCAAATTGACATGCCAATGTCTCGCCTAAAAATGCGGCACAAACGATGAAACTTGGTGAATCGCTGGCACAAATGAAGCCTAAAAGAATGGTAAAAAGAAATTTTGAAAAAATTCAAAAATAAAAAGTGGCCATACCAACTTGATATGCGAATATCTCGCTAAATAATGCGGCACAAACGATGAAATTTGGCGAATCAGCGGCACAAACGAGGCCAAAGAGATTGGCAAAATGAAATTTAGAATAAGTTCAAAAAAAAAAGTTATATCAATTTTTGTCATATTAAATTGACGTGCGAATATCTCGCCTAAAAATGCGGCACAAACGATGAAACTTGGTGAATCGCCGGCACAAACGAAGCCCAAACGAATGGTTAAACGAAATTTTGAAAAAAATCAAAAATAAAAAGTGGCCATACCAACTTGACATGCGAATATCTCGCGTAATAATGCGGCATAAAAGATGAAACTCGACGAATCGCTTGCAGAAACAAGGCCAGAGATTGGCAAAAAGAAATTTTGAAAAAATTCAAAATATGAAAAGTTATATTAATTTTTCTCATATTTAATTGACACGCTAATATCTCGCTTGGTATAGCGGTAAAAACGAAATAAACTTTTTATATTACTAAAATAGTTATTTGTAAAGTTGTAGGTAAAAGAAAAATACTATTATTTGTTGTAATAGATATGTATTTATAAATTATCAACCCATCAACCGCTGGTGTATGCTGGCAGTTAGTTACTTTAGTTGACGTAGAGATGCGCTGCTGGCGTCAGTATGTCAGTAACAGTTTTTCTTTAATAACTTCTTTAATATTGCGGCACAAACGATGAAACTTGGTGAATCGCCGGCACAAACGAGGCCAAAGAGAAGGGCAAAAAATTTTTTGAAAAATCTCAAAGACAAGCGAAATCGAATGTCCAACTTCCGTCAAGTTGGTGTGGCCACTTTAAATCCTTAATAGCTTTTTCAATTTTTGAGCTAAATGGCTGAAATTTTGGGAAAGGACGGCACAAACGCGGCACAAACGATTGGTAAAAAGAAATTTTGAAAAAACACAAAAATAAAAAGTGGCCATACCAACTTGACATGAATATGAAAGTTATATCAATTTTTGTCATATTAAATTGACATGCGAATATCTCGTTTAAAAATGCGGCACAAACAATGAAACTTGGTGAATCGCCGGCAAGAACGAGGCCAAAGAGAATGATAAAAAAAAATTTTGAAAAAACTCAAAAATAAAAAGTGGCCATACCACCATGACATGCGAATATCTCGCTTAAAAATGCGGCACAAACGATGAAATTTGGCGAATCAGCGGCACAAATGAGGCCAAAGAGATTGGCCGAAAGAAATTTAGAAAAAGTTCAAAAAAAAAGTTATATCAATTTTTGTCATATTAAATTGACATGCGAATATCTCGCCTAAAAATGCGGCACAAACGATGAAACTTGGTGAATCGCCGGCACAAACGAAGCCTAAAAGAATGGTGAAAAGAAATTTTGAAAAAACTCAAAAATAAAAAGTGTACATACCAAATTGACTTGCAAATATCTCGCTTAATAATGCGGCACAAACGTTGAAATTTGCGAATCAGCGGCACAAATTAGGCCAAAGAGATTGGCAAAATGAAATTTTGAAAAAGTTCATAAAAAAAAGTTATATCAATTTTTGTCATATTAAATTGACTTACGAATATCTCGCCTAAAAATGCGGCACAAACGATGAAACTTGGTGAATCGCCGGCACAAACGAAGCCCAAACGAATGGTAAAACGAAATTTTGAAAAAACTCAAAAATAAAAAGTGGCCATACCAACTTGACTTGCAAATATCCCGCGTAATAATGCGGCATAAACGAAGAAACTCGAAAAATCGCTTGAAGAAACAAGGCCAAAGAGAACGGCAAAAAGAAATTTTGAAAAATTTAAAAAAAAAAGTTATATCAACTTTTGTCATATTAAATTTACATGCGAATATCTCGCCTAAAAATGCGGCACACACAATGAAACTTGGTGAATCACTGGCACGAACGAAGCCTAAAAGAATGATAAAACGAAATTTTGAAAAAACTCAAAAATAAAAAGTGGCCGTACCAACTTGACATGCGAATATCTCGCTTAAAAATGCGGCATAAACGATGAAATTTGGCGAATCAGCGGCACAAATTAGGCCAAAGAGATTGGCAAAATGAAATTTTCAAAAAATTCAAAATATGAAATGTTATATTAATTTTTCTCATATTTACTTGACACGTTAATATCTCGCTTAGTATGGCGGTAAAAACAAAAAAAACTTTTTATATTACTAAAATAGTTATTTGTAAATTTGTAGGTAAAAGAAAAATACTATTATTTGCTGTAATAGATATGTATTTATAGACAAATTATCAACCCATCAACCGCTGGTGTATGCTGGCAGTTAGTTACTTTAGTTGACGTAGAGATGCGCTGCTGGCGTCAGTATGTCAGTAACAGTTTTTCTTTAATAACTTCTTTAATATTGCTGCACAAACGATGAAACTTGGTGAATCGCCGGCACAAACGAGGCCAAAGAGAATAGCAAAAAAAAATTTTGAAAAATCTCAAAGACAAGCGAAATCGCATGTCCAACTTCCGTCAAGTTGGTATGGCCACTTTAAAACTTAATATCATTTTCAATTTTTCAGCTAAATGGCTGAAATTTTGGGAAAGGACGGCACAAACGCAGCACAAACGTTTGGTAAAAAGAAATTTTCATAAACCTCAAAAAATAAAAAGTGGCCATTCCAAATTGACATGCCAATGTCTCGCCTAAAAATGCGGCACAAACGATGAAACTTGGTGAATCGCTGGCACAAATGAAGCCTAAAAGAATGGTAAAAAGAAATTTTGAAAAAATTCAAAAATAAAAAGTGGCCATACCAACTTGATATGCGAATATCTCGCTAAATAATGCGGCACAAACGATGAAATTTGGCGAATCAGCGGCACAAACGAGGCCAAAGAGATTGGCAAAATGAAATTTAGAATAAGTTCAAAAAAAAAAGTTATATCAATTTTTGTCATATTAAATTGACGTGCGAATATCTCGCCTAAAAATGCGGCACAAACGATGAAACTTGGTGAATCGCCGGCACAAACGAAGCCCAAACGAATGGTTAAACGAAATTTTGAAAAAAATCAAAAATAAAAAGTGGCCATACCAACTTGACATGCGAATATCTCGCGTAATAATGCGGCATAAAAGATGAAACTCGACGAATCGCTTGCAGAAACAAGGCCAGAGATTGGCAAAAAGAAATTTTGAAAAAATTCAAAATATGAAAAGTTATATTAATTTTTCTCATATTTAATTGACACGCTAATATCTCGCTTGGTATAGCGGTAAAAACGAAATAAACTTTTTATATTACTAAAATAGTTATTTGTAAAGTTGTAGGTAAAAGAAAAATACTATTATTTGTTGTAATAGATATGTATTTATAAATTATCAACCCATCAACCGCTGGTGTATGCTGGCAGTTAGTTACTTTAGTTGACGTAGAGATGCGCTGCTGGCGTCAGTATGTCAGTAACAGTTTTTCTTTAATAACTTCTTTAATATTGCGGCACAAACGATGAAACTTGGTGAATCGCCGGCACAAACGAGGCCAAAGAGAAGGGCAAAAAATTTTTTGAAAAATCTCAAAGACAAGCGAAATCGAATGTCCAACTTCCGTCAAGTTGGTGTGGCCACTTTAAATCCTTAATAGCTTTTTCAATTTTTGAGCTAAATGGCTGAAATTTTGGGAAAGGACGGCACAAACGCGGCACAAACGATTGGTAAAAAGAAATTTTGAAAAAACACAAAAATAAAAAGTGGCCATACCAACTTGACATGAATATGAAAGTTATATCAATTTTTGTCATATTAAATTGACATGCGAATATCTCGTTTAAAAATGCGGCACAAACAATGAAACTTGGTGAATCGCCGGCAAGAACGAGGCCAAAGAGAATGATAAAAAAAAATTTTGAAAAAACTCAAAAATAAAAAGTGGCCATACCACCATGACATGCGAATATCTCGCTTAAAAATGCGGCACAAACGATGAAATTTGGCGAATCAGCGGCACAAATGAGGCCAAAGAGATTGGCCGAAAGAAATTTAGAAAAAGTTCAAAAAAAAAGTTATATCAATTTTTGTCATATTAAATTGACATGCGAATATCTCGCCTAAAAATGCGGCACAAACGATGAAACTTGGTGAATCGCCGGCACAAACGAAGCCTAAAAGAATGGTGAAAAGAAATTTTGAAAAAACTCAAAAATAAAAAGTGTACATACCAAATTGACTTGCAAATATCTCGCTTAATAATGCGGCACAAACGTTGAAATTTGCGAATCAGCGGCACAAATTAGGCCAAAGAGATTGGCAAAATGAAATTTTGAAAAAGTTCATAAAAAAAAGTTATATCAATTTTTGTCATATTAAATTGACTTACGAATATCTCGCCTAAAAATGCGGCACAAACGATGAAACTTGGTGAATCGCCGGCACAAACGAAGCCCAAACGAATGGTAAAACGAAATTTTGAAAAAACTCAAAAATAAAAAGTGGCCATACCAACTTGACTTGCAAATATCCCGCGTAATAATGCGGCATAAACGAAGAAACTCGAAAAATCGCTTGAAGAAACAAGGCCAAAGAGAACGGCAAAAAGAAATTTTGAAAAATTTAAAAAAAAAAGTTATATCAACTTTTGTCATATTAAATTTACATGCGAATATCTCGCCTAAAAATGCGGCACACACAATGAAACTTGGTGAATCACTGGCACGAACGAAGCCTAAAAGAATGATAAAACGAAATTTTGAAAAAACTCAAAAATAAAAAGTGGCCGTACCAACTTGACATGCGAATATCTCGCTTAAAAATGCGGCATAAACGATGAAATTTGGCGAATCAGCGGCACAAATTAGGCCAAAGAGATTGGCAAAATGAAATTTTAAAAAAGTTCAAAATATGAAATGTTATAATAATTTTTCTCATATTTACTTGACACGCTAATATCTCGCTTTGTATGGCGGTAAAAACAAAAAAAAACTTTTTATATTACTAAAATAGTTATTTGTAAATTTGTAGGTAAAAGAAAAATACTATTATTTGCTGTAATAGATATGTATTTATAGACAAATTATCAACCCATCAACCGCTGGTGTATGCTGGCAGTTAGTTACTTTAGTTGACGTAGAGATGCGCTGCTGGCGTCAGTATGTCAGTAACAGTTTTTCTTTAATAACTTCTTTAATATTGCTGCACAAACGATGAAACTTGGTGAATCGCCGGCACAAACGAGGCCAAAGAGAATAGCAAAAAAAAATTTTGAAAAATCTCAAAGACAAGCGAAATCGCATGTCCAACTTCCGTCAAGTTGGTATGGCCACTTTAAAACTTAATATCATTTTCAATTTTTCAGCTAAATGGCTGAAAATTTGGGAAAGGACGGCACAAACGCAGCACAAACGTTTGGTAAAAAGAAATTTTCATAAACCTCAAAAAATAAAAAGTGGCAATTCCAAATTGACATGCCAATGCCAAACGCCTAAAAATGCGGCACAAACGATGAAACTTGGTGAATCGCTGGCACAAATGAAGCCTAAAAGAATGGTAAAAAGAAATTTTGAAAAAATTCAAAAATAAAAAGTGGCCATACCAACTTGATATGCGAATATCTCGCTTAATAATGCGGCACAAACGATGAAATTTGGCGAATCAGCGGCACAAACGAGGCCAAAGAGATTGGCAAAATGAAATTTAGAATAAGTTCAAAAAAAAAAGTTATATCAATTTTTGTCATATTAAATTGACGTGCGAATATCTCGCCTAAAAATGCGGCAAAAACGATGAAACTTGGTGAATCGCCGGCACAAACGAAGCCCAAACGAATGGTTAAACGAAATTTTGAAAAAACTCAAAAATAAAAAGTGGCCATACCAACTTGACATGCGAATATCTCGCGTAATAATGCGGCATAAAAGATGAAACTCGACGAATCGCTTGCAGAAGCAAGGCCAGAGATTGGCAAAAAGAAATTTTGAAAAAATTCAAAATATGAAAAGTTATATTAATTTTTCTCATATTTAATTGACACGCTAATATCTCGCTTGGTATAGCGGTAAAAACGAAATAAACTTTTTATATTACTAAAATAGTTATTTGTAAAGTTGTAGGTAAAAGAAAAATACTATTATTTGCTGTAATAGATATGTATTTATAAATTATCAACCCATCAACCGCTGGTGTATGCTGGCAGTTAGTTACTTTAGTTGACGTAGAGATGCGCTGCTGGCGTCAGTATGTCAGTAACAGTTTTTCTTTAATAACTTCTTTAATATTGCGGCACAAACGATGAAACTTGGTGAATCGCTGGCACAAACGAAGCCAAAGAGAAGGGCAAAAAATTTTTTGAAAAATCTCAAAGACAAGCGAAATCGCATGTCCATCTTCCGTCAAGTTGGTATGGCCACTTTAAATCCTTAATAGCTTTTTCAATTTTTGAACTAAATGGCTGAAATTTTGGGAAAGGACGGCACAAACGCGGCACAAACGATTGGTGAAAAGAAATTTTGAAAAACTCAAAAATAAAAAGTGTACATACCAAATTGACTTCCAAATATCTCGCTTAATAATGCGGCACAAACGATGAAATTTGCGAATCAGCGGCACAAATTAGGCCAAAGAGATTGGCAAAATGAAATTTTGAAAAAGTTCAAAATATGAAATGTTATAATAATTTTTCTCATATTTACTTGACACGCTAATATCTCGCCTAAAAATGCGGCACAAACGATGAAACTTGGTGAATCGCCGGCACAAACGAAGCCCAAACGAATGGTAAAACGAAATTTTGAAAAAACTCAAAAATAAAAAGTGGCCATACCAACTTTACTTGCAAATATCCCGCGTAATAATGCGGCATAAACGACGAAACTCGAAAAATCGCTTGAAGAAACAAGGCCAAAGAGAACGGCAAAAAGAAATTTTGAAAAAGTTAAAAAAAAAAAGTTATATCAATTTTTGTCATATTAAATTTACATGCGAATATCTCGCCTAAAAATGCGGCACAAACAATGAAACTTGGTGAATCGCCGGCACGAACGAAGCCTAAAAGAATGATAAAACGAAATTTAGAAAAAACTCAAAAATAAAAAGTGGCCGTACCAACTTGACATGCGAATATCTCGCTTAAAAATGCGGCATAAACGATGAAATTTGGCGAATCAGCGGCACAAATTAGGCCAAAGAGATTGGCAAAATGAAATTTTGAAAAAGTTCAAAATATGAAATGTTATAATAATTTTTCTCATATTTACTTGACACGCTAATATCTCGCTTAGTATGGCGGTAAAAACAAAAAAAACTTTTTATATTACTAAAATAGTTATTTGTAAATTTGTAGGTAAAAGAAAAATACTATTATTTGCTGTAATAGATATGTATTTATAGACAAATTATCAACCCATCAACCGCTGGTGTATGCTGGCAGTTAGTTACTTTAGTTGACGTAGAGATGCGCTGCTGGCGTCAGTATGTCAGTAACAGTTTTTCTTTAATAACTTCTTTAATATTGCTGCACAAACGATGAAACTTGGAGAATCGCCGGCACAAACGAGGCCAAAGAGAATAGCAAAAAAAATTTTGAAAAATCTCAAAGACAAGCGAAATCGCATGTCCAACTTCCGTCAAGTTGGTATGGCCACTTTAAAACTTAATATCATTTTCAATTTTTCAGCTAAATGGCTGAAATTTTGGGAAAGGACGGCACAAACGCAGCACAAACGTTTGGTAAAAAGAAATTTTCATAAACCTCAAAAAATAAAAAGTGGCCATTCCAAATTGACATGCCAATGTCTCGCCTAAAAATGCGGCACAAACGATGGAACTTGGTGAATCGCTGGCACAAATGAAGCCTAAAAGAATGGTGAAAAGAAATTTTGAAAAAACTCAAAAATAAAAAGTGTACATACCAAATTGACTTGCAAATATCTCGCTTAATAATGGGGCACAAACGTTGAAATTTGCGAATCAGCGGCACAAATTATGTCAAAGAGATTGGCAAAATGAAATTTTGAAAAAGTTCAAAAAAAAAAGTTATATCAATTTTTGTCATATTAAATTGACTTACGAATATCTCGCCTAAAAATGCGGCACAAACGATGAAACTTGGTGAATCGCCGGCACAAACGAAGCCCAAACGAATGGTAAAACGAAATTTTGAAAAAACTCAAAAATAAAAAGTGGCCATACCAACTTGACTTGCAAATATCTCGCGTAATAATGCGGCATAAACGGCGAAACTCGAAAAATCGCTTGAAGAAACAAGGCCAAAGAGAAGGGCAAAAAGAAATTTTGAAAAAGTTAAAAAAAAAAAGTTATATCAATTTTTGTCATATTAAATTTACATGCTAATATCTCGCCTAAAAATGCGGCACAAACAATGAAACTTGGTGAATCGCCGGCACGAACGAAGCCTAAAAGAATGATAAAAAGAAATTTTTAAAAAACTCAAAAATAAAAAGTGGCCGTACCAACTTGACATGCGAATATCTCGCTTAAAAATGCGGCATAAACGATGAAATTTGGCGAATCAGCGGCACAAGTTAGGCCAAAGAGATTGGCAAAATGAAATTTTGAAAAAGTTCAAAATATGAAATGTTATAATAATTTTTCTCATATTTACTTGACACGCTAATATCTCGCTTAGTATGGCGGTAAAAACAAAAAAAACTTTTTATATTACTAAAATAGTTATTTGTAAATTTGTAGGTAAAAGAAAAATACTATTATTTGCTGTAATAGATATGTATTTATAGACAAATTATCAACCCATCAACCGCTGGTGTATGCTGGCAGTTAGTTACTTTAGTTGACGTAGAGATGCGCTGCTGGCGTCAGTATGTCAGTAACAGTTTTTCTTTAATAACTTCTTTAATATTGCTGCACAAACGATGAAACTTGGTGAATCGCCGGCACAAACGAGGCCAAAGAGAATAGCAAAAAAAAATTTTGAAAAATCTCAAAGACAAGCGAAATCGCATGTCCAACTTCCGTCAAGTTGGTATGGCCACTTTAAAACTTAATAACATTTTCAATTTTTCAGCTAAATGGCTGAAATTTTGGGAAAGGACGGCACAAACGCAGCACCAACGTTTGGTAAAAAGAAATTTTCATAAACCTCAAAAAATAAAAAGTGGCCATTCCAAATTGACATGCCGATATCTCGCCTAAAAATGCGGCACAAACGATGAATCTTGGTGAATCGCTGGCACAAACGAAGCCTAAATGAATGGTAAAACGAAATTTTGAAAAAACTCAAAAATAAAAAGTGTACATACCAAATTGACTTGCAAATATCTCGCTTAATAATGGGGCACAAACGATGAAACTTGGTGAATCGCCGGCACAAACGAAGCCCAAACGAATGGTAAAACGAAATTTTGAAAAAACTCAAAAATAAAAAGTGGCCATACCAACTTGACTTGCAAATATCTCGCGTAATAATGCGGCATAAACGACGAAACTCGAAAAATCGCTTGAAGAAACAAGGCCAAAGAGAAGGGCAAAAAGAAATTTTGAAAAAGTTAAAAAAAAAAAGTTATATCAATTTTTGTCATATTAAATTTACATGCTAATATCTCGCCTAAAAATGCGGCACAAACAATGAAACTTGGTGAATCGCCGGCACGAACGAAGCCTAAAAGAATGATAAAAAGAAATTTTTAAAAAACTCAAAAATAAAAAGTGGCCGTACCAACTTGACATGCGAATATCTCGCTTAAAAATGCGGCATAAACGATGAAATTTGGCGAATCAGCGGCACATGTTAGGCCAAAGAGATTGGCAAAATGAAATTTTGAAAAAGTTCAAAATATGAAATGTTATAATAATTTTTCTCATATTTACTTGACACGCTAATATCTCGCTTAGTATGGCGGTAAAAACAAAAAAAACTTTTTATATTACTAAAATAGTTATTTGTAAATTTGTAGGTAAAAGAAAAATACTATTATTTGCTGTAATAGATATGTATTTATAGACAAATTATCAACCCATCAACCGCTGGTGTATGCTGGCAGTTAGTTACTTTAGTTGACGTAGAGATGCGCTGCTGGCGTCAGTATGTCAGTAACAGTTTTTCTTTAATAACTTCTTTAATATTGCTGCACAAACGATGAAACTTGGTGAATCGCCGGCACAAACGAGGCCAAAGAGAATAGCAAAAAAAAATTTTGAAAAATCTCAAAGACAAGCGAAATCGCATGTCCAACTTCCGTCAAGTTGGTATGGCCACTTTAAAACTTAATAACATTTTCAATTTTTCAGCTAAATGGCTGAAATTTTGGGAAAGGACGGCACAAACGCAGCACCAACGTTTGGTAAAAAGAAATTTTCATAAACCTCAAAAAATAAAAAGTGGCCATTCCAACTTGACATGCCGATATCTCGCCTAAAAATGCGGCACAAACGATGAATCTTGGTGAATCGCTGGCACAAACGAAGCCTAAATGAATGGTAAAACGAAATTTTGAAAAACTCAAAAACAAAAAGTGGCCATACCAACTTGACATGCGAATATTTCGCGTAATAATGCGGCACAAACGATGAAACTCGAAGAATCGCTAGCAGAAACAAGGCCAAAGAGATTGGCAAAAAGAAATTTTGAAAAAATTCAAAATATGAAACTTATATTAAACTTTCTCATATTTACTTGACACGCTAATATCTCGCTTGGTATGGCGGTAAAAACAAAAAAAATTTTTATATTACTAAAATAGTTATTTGTAAATTTGTAGGTAAAAGAAAAATACTATTATTTGCTTTAATAGATATGTATTTATAAATTATCAACCCATCAGCCGCTGGTGTATGCTGGCAGTTAGTTACTTTAGTTGACGTAGAGATGCGCTGCTGGCGTCAGTATGTCAGTAACAGTTTTTCTTTAATAACTTCTTTAATATTGCTGCACAAACAATGAAACTTGGTGAATCGCCGGCACAAACGAGGCCAAAGAGAATAGCAAAAAAAATTTTTGAAAAATCTCAAAGACAAGCGAAATCGCATGTCCAACTTCCGTCAAGTTGGTATGGCCACTTTAAATCCTTAATAACTTTATCAATTTTTGAGCTAAATGGCTGAAATTATGGGAAAGCACGGCACAATCGCGGCACAAACGATTGGTAAAAAGAAATTTTCAAAAAACTCAAAAAATAAAAAGTGGCCATTCCAAATTGACATGCCAATGTCTCGCCTAAAAATGCGGCACAAACGATGAAACTTGGTGAATCGACGGCACAAACGAAGCCCAAACGAATAGTAAAACGAAATTTTGAAAAAGCTCAAAAATAAAAAGTGGCCATACCAACTTGACATGCAAATATCTCGCGTAATAATGCGGCATAAACGAAGAAACTCGAAAAATCGCTAGCAGAAACAAGGCCAAAGAGATTGGCAAAATGAAATTTTCAAAAAATTCAAAATATGAAATGTTATATTAATTTTTCTCATATTTACTTGACACGCTAATATCTCGCTTAGTATGGCGGTAAAAACAAAAAAAACTTTTTATATTACTAAAATAGTTATTTGTAAATTTGTAGGTAAAAGAAAAATACTATTATTTGCTGTAATAGATATGTATTTATAGACAAATTATCAACCCATCAACCGCTGGTGTATGCTGGCAGTTAGTTACTTTAGTTGACGTAGAGATGCGCTGCTGGCGTCAGTATGTCAGTAACAGTTTTTCTTTAATAACTTCTTTAATATTGCTGCACAAACAATGAAACTTGGTGAATCGCCGGCACAAACGAGGCCAAAGAGAATAGCAAAAAAAAATTTTGAAAAATCTCAAAGACAAGCGAAATCGCATGTCCAACTTCCGTCAAGTTGGTATGGCCACTTTAAAACTTAATATCATTTTCAATTTTTCAGCTAAATGGCTGAAATTTTGGGAAAGGACGGCACAAACGCAGCACAAACGTTTGGTAAAAAGAAATTTTCATAAACCTCAAAAAATAAAAAGTGGCCATTCCAAATTGACATGCCAATGTCTCGCCTAAAAATGCGGCACAAACGATGAAACTTGGTGAATCGCTGGCACAAATGAAGCCTAAAAGAATGGTAAAACGAAATTTTGAAAAAACTCAAAAATAAAAAGTGGCCATACCAACTTGATATGCGAATATCTCGCTTAATAATGCGGCACAAACGATAAAATTTGGCGAATCAGCGGCACAAACGAGGCCAAAGAGATTGGCAAAAAGAAACTTTGTAAAAGTTCAAAAAAAAAAGTTATATCAATTTTTGTCATATTAAATTGACTTACGAATATCTCGCCTAAAAATGCGGCACAAACGATGAAACTTGGTAAATCGCCGGCACAAACGAAGCCCAAACGAATGGTTAAACGAAATTTTGAAAAAACTCAAAAATAAAAAGTGGCCATACCAACTTGACATGCGAATATCTCGCGTAATAATGCGGCATAAAAGATGAAATTCGACGAATCGCTTGCAAAAACAAGGCCAAAGAGATTGGCAAAAAGAAATTTTGAAAAAATTCAAAATATGAAAAGTTATATTAATTTTTCTCATATTTAATTGACACGCTAATATCTCGCTTGGTATGGCGGTAAAAACGAAATAAACTTTTTATATTACTAAAATAGTTATTAGTAAAGTTATAAGTAAAAGAAAAATACTATTATTTGCTGTAATAGATATGTATTTATAAATTATCAACCCATCATCCGCTGGTGTATGCTGGCAGTTAGTTACTTTAGTTGACGTAGAGATGCGCTGCTGGCGTCAGTATGTCAGTAACAGTTTTTCTTTAATAACTTCTTTAATATTGCTGCACAAACGATGAAACTTGGTGAATCGCCGGCACAAACGAGGCCAAAGAGAATAGCAAAAAAAAATTTTGAAAAATCTCAAAGACAAGCGAAATCGCATGTCCAACTTCCGTCAAGTTGGTATGGCCACTTTAAAACTTAATATCATTTTCAATTTTTCAGCTAAATGGCTGAAATTTTGGGAAAGGACGGCACAAACGCAGCACAAACGTTTGGCAAAAAGAAATTTTCATAAACCTCAAAAAATAAAAAGTGGCCATTCCAAATTGACATGCCAATGCCAAACGCCTAAAAATGCGGCACAAATGATGAAACTTGGTGAATCGCTGGCACAAATGAAGCCTAAAAGAATGGTAAAAAGAAATTTTGAAAAAATTCAAAAATAAAAAGTGGCCATACCAACTTGATATGCGAATATCTCGCTTAATAATGCGGCACAAACGATGAAATTTGGCGAATCAGCGGCACAAACGAGGCTAAAGAGATTGGCAAAATGAAATTTAGAATAAGTTCAAAAAAAAAAGTTATATCAATTTTTGTCATATTAAATTGACGTGCGAATATCTCGCCTAAAAATGCGGCACAAACGATGAAACTTGGTGAATCGCCGGCACAAACGAAGCCCAAACGAATGGTTAAACGAAATTTTGAAAAAACTCAAAAATAAAAAGTGGCCATACCAAATTGACATGCGAATATCTCGCGTAATAATGCGGCATAAAAGATGAAACTCGACGAATCGCTTGCAGAAACAAGGCCAGAGATTGGCAAAAAGAAATTTTGAAAAAATTCAAAATATGAAAAGTTATATTAATTTTTCTCATATTTAATTGACACGCTAATATCTCGCTTGGTATAGCGGTAAAAACGAAATAAACTTTTTATATTACTAAAATAGTTATTTGTAAAGTTGTAGGTAAAATAAAAATACTATTATTTGCTGTAATAGATATGTATTTATAAATTATCAACCCATCAACCGCTGGTGTATGCTGGCAGTTAGTTACTTTAGTTGACGTAGAGATGCGCTGCTGGCGTCAGTATGTCAGTAACAGTTTTTCTTTAATAACTTCTTTAATATTGCGGCACAAACGATGAAACTTGGTGAATCGCCGGCACAAACGAGGCCAAAGAGAAGGGCAAAAAATTTTTTGAAAAATCTCAAAGACAAGCGAAATCGCATGTCCAACTTCCGTCAAGTTGGTATGGCCACTTTAAATCCTTAATAGCTTTTTCAATTTTTGAGCTAAATGGCTGAAATTTTGGGAAAGGACGGCACAAACGCGGCACAAACGATTGGTAAAAAGAAATTTTGAAAAAACACAAAAATAAAAAGTGGCCATACCAACTTGACATGAATATGAAAGTTATATCAATTTTTGTCATATTAAATTGACATGCGAATATCTCGTTCAAAAATGCGGCACAAACAATGAAACTTGGTGAATCGCCGGCACGAACGAGGCCTAAAAGAATGATAAAAAAAAATTTTGAAAAAACTCAAAAATAAAAAGTGGGCATACCAACATGACATGCGAATATCTCGCTTAAAAATGCGGCACAAACGATGAAATTTGGCGAATCTGCGGCACAAATGAGGCCAAAGAGATTGGCAAAATGAAATTTTGAAAAAGTTCAAAAAAAAAAGTTATATCAATTTTTGTCATATTAAATTGACTTACGAATATCTCGCCTAAAAATGCGGCACAAACGATGAAACTTGGTGAATCGCCGGCACAAACGAAGCCCAAACGAATGGTAAAACGAAATTTTGAAAAAACTCAAAAATAAAAAGTGGCCATACCAACTTGACTTGCAAATATCCCGCGTAATAATGCGGCATAAACGACGAAACTCGAAAAATCGCTTGAAGAAACAAGGCCAAAGAGAACGGCAAAAAGAAATTTAGAAAAAGTTAAAAAAAAAAGTTATATCAATTTTTGTCATATTAAATTTACATGCGAATATCTCGCCTAAAAATGCGGCACAAACAATGAAACTTGGTGAATCGCCGGCACGAACGAAGCCTAAAAGAATGATAAAACGAAATTTTGAAAAAACTCAAAAATAAAAAGTGGCCGTACCAACTTGACATGCGAATATCTTGCTAAAAATGCGGCATAAACGATGAAATTTGGCGAATCAGCGGCACAAATTAGGCCAAAGATATTGGCAAAATGAAATTTTGAAAAAGTTCAAAATATGAAATGTTATAATAATTTTTCTCATATTTACTTGACACGCTAATATCTCGCTTAGTATGGCGGTAAAAACAAAAAAAACTTTTTATATTACTAAAATAGTTATTTGTAAAGTTGTAGGTAAAATAAAAATACTATTATTTGCTGTAATAGATATGTATTTATAAATTATCAACCCATCAACCGCTGGTGTATGCTGGCAGTTAGTTACTTTAGTTGACGTAGAGATGCGCTGCTGGCGTCAGTATGTCAGTAACAGTTTTTCTTTAATAACTTCTTTAATATTGCGGCACAAACGATGAAACTTGGTGAATCGCCGGCACAAACGAGGCCAAAGAGAAGGGCAAAAAATTTTTTGATAAATCTCAAAGACAAGCGAAATCGCATGTCCAACTTCCGTCAAATTGGTATGGCCACTTTAAATCCTTAATAGCTTTTTCAATTTTTGAGCTAAATGGCTGAAATTTTGGGAAAGGACGGCACAAACGCGGCACAAACGATTGGTAAAAAGAAATTTTGAAAAAACACAAAAATAAAAAGTGGCCATACCAACTTGACATGAATATGAAAGTTATATCAATTTTTGTCATATTAAATTGACATGCGAATATCTCGTTTAAAAATGCGGCACAAACAATGAAACTTGGTGAATCGCCGGCACGAACGAGGCCTAAAAGAATGATAAAAAAAATTTTGAAAAAACTCAAAAATAAAAAGTGCCATACCAACATGACATGCGAATATCTCGCTTAAAAATGCGGCACAAACGATGAAATTTGGCGAATCAGCGGCACAAATGAAGCCAAAGAGATTGGCCGAATGAAATTTTGAAAAAGTTCAAAAAAAAAAGTTATATCAATTTTTGTCATATTAAATTGACATGCGAATATCTCGCCTAAAAATGCGGCACAAACAATGAAACTTGGTGAATCGCCGGCACAAACGAAGCCCAAACGAATGGTAAAACGAAATTTTGAAAAAACTCAAAAATAAAAAGTGGCCATACCAACTTGACTTGCAAATATCCCGCGTAATAATGCGGCATAAACGACGAAACTCGAAAAATCGCTTGAAGAAACAAGGCCAAAGAGAACGGCAAAAAGAAATTTAGAAAAAGTTAAAAAAAAAAAGTTATATCAATTTTTGTCATATTAAATTTACATGCGAATATCTCGCCTAAAAATGCGGCACAAACAATGAAACTTGGTGAATCGCCGGCACGAACGAAGCCTAAAAGAATGATAAAACGAAATTTTGAAAAAACTCAAAAATAAAAACTGGCCGTACCAACTTGACATGCGAATATCTCGCTTAAAAATGCGGCATAAACGATGAAATTTGGCGAATCAGCGGCACAAATTAGGCCAAAGAGATTGGCAAAATGAAATTTTGAAAAAGTTCAAAATATGAAATGTTATAATAAATTTTCTCATATTTACTTGACACGCTAATATCTCGCTTAGTATGGCGGTAAAAACAAAAAAAACTTTTTATATTACTAAAATAGTTATTTGTAAATTTGTAGGTAAAAGAAAAATACTATTATTTGCTGTAATAGATATGTATTTATAGACAAATTATCAACCCATCAACCGCTGGTGTATGCTGGCAGTTAGTTACTTTAGTTGACGTAGAGATGCGCTGCTGGCGTCAGTATGTCAGTAACAGTTTTTCTTTAATAACTTCTTTAATATTGCTGCACAAACGATGAAACTTGGTGAATCGCCGGCACAAACGAGGCCAAAGAGAATAGCAAAAAAAAATTTTGAAAAATCTCAAAGACAAGAGAAATCGCATGTCCAACTTTCGTCAAGTTGGTATGGCCACTTTAAATCCTTAATAGCTTTTTCAATTTTTGAGCTAAATGGCTGAAATTTTGGGAAAGGACGGCACAAACGCGACACAAACGATTGGTAAAAAGAAATTTTGAAAAAACACAAAAATAAAAAGTGGCCATACCAACTTGACATGAATATGAAAGTTATATCAATTTTTGTCATATTAAATTGACATGCGAATATCTCGTTTAAAAATGCGGCACAAACAATGAAACTTGGTGAATCGCCGGCACGAACGAGGCCTAAAAGAATGATAAAAAAAAATTTTGAAAAAACTCAAAAATAAAAAGTGGCCATACCAACATGACATGCGAATATCTCGCTTAAAAATGCGGCACAAACGATGAAATTTGGCGAATCAGCGGCACAAATGAGGCCAAAGAGATTGGCCGAATGAAATTTTGAAAAAGTTCAAAAAAAAAAGTTATATCAATTTTTGTCATATTAAATTTACATGCGAATATCTCGCCTAAAAATGCGGCACAAACAATGAAACTTGGTGAATCGCCGGCACAAACGAAGCCCAAACGAATGGTAAAACGAAATTTTGAAAAAACTCAAAAATAAAAAGTGGCCATACCAACTTGACTTGCAAATATCCCGCGTAATAATGCGGCATAAACGACGAAACTCGAAAAATCGCTTGAAGAAACAAGGCCAAAGAGTACGGCAAAAAGAAATTTAGAAAAAGTTAAAAAAAAAAAGTTATATCAATTTTTGTCATATTAAATTTACATGCGAATATCTCGCCTAAAAATGCGGCACAAACAATGAAACTTGGTGAATCGCCGGCACGAACGAAGCCTAAAAGAATGATAAAACGAAATTTTGAAAAAACTCAAAAATAAAAACTGGCCGTACCAACTTGACATGCGAATATCTCGCTTAAAAATGCGGCATAAACGATGAAATTTGGCGAATCAGCGGCACAAATTAGGCCAAAGAGATTGGCAAAATGAAATTTTGAAAAAGTTCAAAATATGAAATGTTATAATAAATTTTCTCATATTTACTTGACACGCTAATATCTCGCTTAGTATGGCGGTAAAAACAAAAAAAACTTTTTATATTACTAAAATAGTTATTTGTAAATTTGTAGGTAAAAGAAAAATACTATTATTTGCTGTAATAGATATGTATTTATAGACAAATTATCAACCCATCAACCGCTGGTGTATGCTGGCAGTTAGTTACTTTAGTTGACGTAGAGATGCGCTGCTGGCGTCAGTATGTCAGTAACAGTTTTTCTTTAATAACTTCTTTAATATTGCTGCACAAACGATGAAACTTGGTGAATCGCCGGCACAAACGAGGCCAAAGAGAATAGCAAAAAAAAATTTTGAAAAATCTCAAAGACAAGAGAAATCGCATGTCCAACTTTCGTCAAGTTGGTATGGCCACTTTAAATCCTTAATAGCTTTTTCAATTTTTGAGCTAAATGGCTGAAATTTTGGGAAAGGACGGCACAAACGCGACACAAACGATTGGTAAAAAGAAATTTTGAAAAAACACAAAAATAAAAAGTGGCCATACCAACTTGACATGAATATGAAAGTTATATCAATTTTTGTCATATTAAATTGACATGCGAATATCTCGTTTAAAAATGCGGCACAAACAATGAAACTTGGTGAATCGCCGGCACGAACGAGGCCTAAAAGAATGATAAAAAAAAATTTTGAAAAAACTCAAAAATAAAAAGTGGCCATACCAACATGACATGCGAATATCTCGCTTAAAAATGCGGCACAAACGATGAAATTTGGCGAATCAGCGGCACAAATGAGGCCAAAGAGATTGGCCGAATGAAATTTTGAAAAAGTTCAAAAAAAAAAGTTATATCAATTTTTGTCATATTAAATTTACATGCGAATATCTCGCCTAAAAATGCGGCACAAACAATGAAACTTGGTGAATCGCCGGCACAAAAGAAGCCCAAACGAATGGTAAAACGAAATTTTGAAAAAACTCAAAAATAAAAAGTGGCCATACCAACTTGACTTGCAAATATCCCGCGTAATAATGCGGCATAAACGATGAAATTTGGCGAATCAGCGGCACAAATTAGGCCAAAGAGATTGGCAAAATGAAATTTTGAAAAAGTTCAAAATATGAAATGTTATAATAATTTTTCTCATATTTACTTGACACGCTAATATCTCGCTTAGTATGGCGGTAAAAACAAAAAAAACTTTTTATATTACTAAAATAGTTATTTGTAAATTTGTAGGTAAAAGAAAAATACTATTATTTGCTGTAATAGATATGTATTTATAGACAAATTATCAACCCATCAACCGCTGGTGTATGCTGGCAGTTAGTTACTTTAGTTGACGTAGAGATGCGCTGCTGGCGTCAGTATGTCAGTAACAGTTTTTCTTTAATAACTTCTTTAATATTGCTGCACAAACGATGAAACTTGGTGAATCGCCGGCACAAACGAGGCCAAAGAGAATAGCAAAAAAAAATTTTGAAAAATCTCAAAGACAAGCGAAATCGCATGTCCAACTTCCGTCAAGTTGGTATGGCCACTTTAAAACTTAATAACATTTTCAATTTTTCAGCTAAATGGCTGAAATTTTGGGAAAGGACGGCACAAACGCAGCACCAACGTTTGGTAAAAAGAAATTTTCATAAACCTCAAAAAATAAAAAGTGGCCATTCCAACTTGACATGCCGATATCTCGCCTAAAAATGCGGCACAAACGATGAATCTTGGTGAATCGCTGGCACAAACGAAGCCTAAATGAATGGTAAAACGAAATTTTGAAAAACTCAAAAACAAAAAGTGGCCATACCAACTTGACATGCGAATATTTCGCGTAATAATGCGGCACAAACGATGAAACTCGAAGAATCGCTAGCAGAAACAAGGCCAAAGAGATTGGCAAAAAGAAATTTTAAAAAAATTCAAAATATGAAACTTATATTAAACTTTCTCATATTTACTTGACACGCTAATATCTCGCTTGGTATGGCGGTAAAAACAAAAAAAAATTTTATATTACTAAAATAGTTATTTGTAAATTTGTAGGTAAAAGAAAAATACTATTATTTGCTTTAATAGATATGTATTTATAAATTATCCACCCATCAACCGCTGGTGTATGCTGGCAGTTAGTTGCTTTAGTTGACGTAGAGATGCGCTGCTGGCGTCAGTATGTCTGTAACAGTTTTTCTTTAATAACTTCTTTCATATTGCGGCACAAACGATGAAACTTGGTGAATCGCCTGCACAAACGAGGCCAAAGAGAATGGCAAAAAAAAATTTTGAAAAATCTCAAAGACAAGCGAAATCGCATGTCCAACTTCCGTCAAGTTGGTATGGCCACTTTAAATCCTTAATAACTTTTTCAATTTTTGAGCTAAATGGCTGAAATTATGGGAAAGCACGGCACAATCGCGGCACAAACGATTGGTAAAAAGAAATTTTCAAAAAACTCAAAAAATAAAAAGTGGCCATTCCAAATTGACATGCCAATGTCTCGCCTAAAAATGCGGCACAAACGATGAAACTTGGTGAATCGACGGCACAAACGAAGCCCAAACGAATAGTAAAACGAAATTTTGAAAAAGCTCAAAAATAAAAAGGGGCCATACCAACTTGACATGCAAATATCTCGCGTAATAATGCGGCATAAACGAAGAAACTCGAAAAATCGCTTGCAGAAACAAGGCCAAAGAGATTGGCAAAATGAAATTTTCAAAAAATTCAAAATATGAAATGTTATATTAATTTTTCTCATATTTACTTGTCACGCTAATATCTCGCTTAGTATGGCGGTAAAAACAAAAAAAATCTTTTTATATTACTAAAATAGTTATTTGTAAATTTGTAGGTAAAAGAAAAATACTATTATTTGCTGAAATAGATATGTATTTATAGACAAATTATCAACCCATCAACCGCTGGTGTATGCTGGCAGTTAGTTACTTTAGTTGACGTAGAGATGCGCTGCTGGCGTCAGTATGTCAGTAACAGTTTTTCTTTAATAACTTCTTTAATATTGCTGCACAAACGATGAAACTTGGTGAATCGCCGGCACAAACGAGGCCAAAGAGAATAGCAAAAAAAAATTTTGAAAAATCTCAAAGACAAGCGAAATCGCATGTCCAACTTCCGTCAAGTTGGTATGGCCACTTTAAAACTTAATATCATTTTCAATTTTTCAGCTAAATGGCTGAAATTTTGGGAAAGGACGGCACAAACGCAGCACAAACGTTTGGTAAAAAGAAATTTTCATAAACCTCAAAAAATAAAAAGTGGCCATTCCAAATTGACATGCCAATGCCAAACGCCTAAAAATGCGGCACAAACGATGAAACTTGGTGAATCGCTGGCACAAATGAAGCCTAAAAGAATGGTAAAAAGAAATTTTGAAAAAATTCAAAAATAAAAAGTGGCCATACCAACTTGATATGCGAATATCTCGCTTAATAATGCGGCACAAACGATGAAATTTGGCGAATCAGCGGTACAAACGAGGCCAAAGAGATTGGCAAAATGAAATTTAGAATAAGTTCAAAAAAAAAAGTTATATCAATTTTTGTCATATTAGACAAAAGATGCGCTGCTGGCGTCAGTATCTCTGTAACAGTTTTTCTTTAATAACTTCTTTCATATTGCGGCACAAACGATGAAACTTGGTGAATCGCCTGCACAAACGAGGCCAAAGAGAATGGCAAAAAAAAATTTTGAAAAATCTCAAATACAAGCGAAATCGCATGTCCAACTTCCGTCAAGTTGGTATGACCACTTTAAATCCTTAATAACTTTTTCAATTTTTGAGCTAAATGGCTGAAATTATGGGAAAGCACGGCACAATCGCGGCACAAACGATTGGTAAAAAGAAATTTTCAAAAAACTCAAAAAATAAAAAGTGGCCATTCCAAATTGACATGCCAATGTCTCGCCTAAAAATGCGGCACAAACGATGAAACTTGGTGAATCGACGGCACAAACGAAGCCCAAACGAATAGTAAAACGAAATTTTGAAAAAGCTCAAAAATAAAAAGTGGCCATACCAACTTGACATGCAAATATCTCGCGTAATAATGCGGCATAAACGAAGAAACTCGAAAAATCGCTAGCAGAAACAAGGCCAAAGAGATTGGCAAAATGAAATTTTTAAAAAATTCAAAATATGAAATGTTATATTAATTTTTCTCATATTTACTTGACACGCTAATATCTCGCTTAGTATGGCGGTAAAAACAAAAAAAAACTTTTTATATTACTAAAATAGTTATTTGTAAATTTGTAGGTAAAAGAAAAATACTATTATTTGCTGTAATAGATATGTATTTATAGACAAATTATCAACCCATCAACCGCTGGTGTATGCTGGCAGTTAGTTACTTTAGTTGACGTAGAGATGCGCTGCTGGCGTCAGTATGTCAGTAACAGTTTTTCTTTAATAACTTCTTTAATATTGCGGCACAAACGATGAAACTTGGTGAATCGCTGGCACAAACGAGGCCAAAGAGAAGGGCAAAAAAAAATTTTGAAAAATCTCAAATACAAGCGAAATCGCATGTCCAACTTCCGTCAAGTTGGTATGACCACTTTAAATCCTTAATAACTTTTTCAATTTTTGAGCTAAATGGCTGAAATTATGGGAAAGCACGGCACAATCGCGGCACAAACGATTGGTAAAAAGAAATTTTCAAAAAACTCAAAAAATAAAAAGTGGCCATTCCAAATTGACATGCCAATGTCTCGCCTAAAAATGCGGCACAAACGATGAAACTTGGTGAATCGACGGCACAAACGAAGCCCAAACGAATAGTAAAACGAAATTTTGAAAAAGCTCAAAAATAAAAAGTGGCCATACCAACTTGACATGCAAATATCTCGCGTAATAATGCGGCATAAACGAAGAAACTCGAAAAATCGCTAGCAGAAACAAGGCCAAAGAGATTGGCAAAATGAAATTTTTAAAAAATTCAAAATATGAAATGTTATATTAATTTTTCTCATATTTACTTGACACGCTAATATCTCGCTTAGTATGGCGGTAAAAACAAAAAAAAACTTTTTATATTACTAAAATAGTTATTTGTAAATTTGTAGGTAAAAGAAAAATACTATTATTTGCTGTAATAGATATGTATTTATAGACAAATTATCAACCCATCAACCGCTGGTGTATGCTGGCAGTTAGTTACTTTAGTTGACGTAGAGATGCGCTGCTGGCGTCAGTATGTCAGTAACAGTTTTTCTTTAATAACTTCTTTAATATTGCGGCACAAACGATGAAACTTGGTGAATCGCTGGCACAAACGAGGCCAAAGAGAAGGGCAAAAAATTTTTTGAAAAATCTCAAAGACAAGCGAAATCGCATGTCCAACTTCCGTCAAGTTGGTATGGCCACTTTAAATCCTTAATAGCTTTTTCAATTTTTGAGCTAAATGGCTGAAATTTTGGGAAAGGATGGCACAAACACGGCACAATCGATTGGTAAAAAGAAATTTTGAAAAAACACAAAAATAAAAAGTGGCCATACCAACATGACATGCGAATATCTCGCTTAAAAATGCGGCACAAACGATGAAATTTGGCGAATCAGCGGCACAAATGAGGCCAAAGAGATTGGCCGAAAGAAATTTAGAAAAAGTTCCAAAAAAAAAGTTATATCAATTTTTGTCATATTAAATTGACATGCGAATATCTCGCCTAAAAATGCGGCACAAACGATGAAACTTGGTGAATCGCCGGCACAAACGAAGCCTAAAAGAATGATGAAAAGAAATTTTGAAAAACTCAAAAATAAAAAGTGTACATACCAAATTGACTTCCAAATATCTCGCTTAATAATGCGGCACAAACGATGAAACTTGGTGAATCGCCGGCACAAACGAAGCCCAAACGAATGGTAAAACGAAATTTTGAAAAAACTCAAAAATAAAAAGTGGCCATACCAACTTGACTTGCAAATATCCCGCGTAATAATGCGGCATAAACGACGAAACTCGAAAAATCGCTTGAAGAAACAAGGCCAAAGAGAACGGCAAAAAGAAATTTTGAAAAAGTTAAAAAAAAAAAGTTATATCAATTTTTGTCATATTAAATTTACATGCGAATATCTCGCCTAAAAATGCGGCACAAATAAAAAGTGGCCATTCCAAATTGACATGCCAATGCCAAACGCCTAAAAATGCGGCACAAACGATGAAACTTGGTGAATCGCTGGCACAAATGAAGCCTAAAAGAATGGTAAAAAGAAATTTTGAAAAAATTCAAAAATAAAAAGTGGCCATACCAACTTGATATGCGAATATCTCGCTTAATAATGCGGCACAAACGATGAAATTTGGCGAATCAGCGGCACAAACGAGGCCAAAGATATTGGCAAAATGAAATTTAGAATAAGTTCAAAAAAAAAAGTTATATCAATTTTTGTCATAATAAATTGACGTGCGAATATCTCGCCTAAAAATGCGGCACAAACGATGAAACTTGGTGAATCGCCGGCACAAACGAAGCCCAAACGAATGGTTAAACGAAATTTTGAAAAAACTAAAAAATAAAAAGTGGCCATACCAACTTGACATGCGAATATCTCGCGTAATAATGCGGCATAAAAGATGAAACTCGACGAATCGCTTGCAGAAACAAGGCCAGAGATTGGCAAAAAGAAATTTTGAAAAAATTCAAAATATGAAAAGTTATATTAATTTTTCTCATATTTAATTGACACGCTAATATCTCGCTTGGTATAGCGGTAAAAACGAAAAAAACTTTTTATATTACTAAAATAGTTATTTGTAAAGTTGTAGGTAAAATAAAAATACTATTATTTGCTGTAATAGATATGTATTTATAAATTATCAACCCATCAACCGCTGGTGTATGCTGGCAGTTAGTTACTTTAGTTGACGTAGAGATGCGCTGCTGGCGTCAGTATGTCAGTAACAGTTTTTCTTTAATAACTTCTTTAATATTGCGGCACAAACGATGAAACTTGGTGAATCGCCGGCACAAACGAGGCCAAAGAGAAGGGCAAAAAATTTTTTGAAAAATCTCAAAGACAAGCGAAATCGCATGTCCAACTTCCGTCAAGTTGGTATGGCCACTTTAAATCCTTAATAGCTTTTTCAATTTTTGAGCTAAATGGCTGAAATTTTGGGAAAGGACGGCACAAACGCGGCACAAACGATTGGTAAAAAGATATTTTGAAAAAACACAAAAATAAAAAGTGGCCATACCAACTTGACATGAATATGAAAGTTATATCAATTTTTGTCATATTAAATTGACATGCGAATATCTCGTTTAAAAATGCGGCACAAACAATGAAACTTGGTGAATCGCCGGCACGAACGAGGCCTAAAAGAATGATAAAAAAATTTTTTGAAAAAACTCAAAAATAAAAAGTGGCCATACCAACATGACATGCGAATATCTCGCTTAAAAATGCGGCACAAACGATGAAATTTGGCGAATCAGCGGCACAAATGAGGCCAAAGAGATTGGCCGAATGAAATTTTGAAAAAATTCAAAAAAAAAAGTTATATCAATTTTTGTCATATTAAATTTACATGCGAATATCTCGCCCAAAAATGCGGCACAAACAATGAAACTTGGTGAATCGCCGGCACGAACGAAGCCTAAAAGAATGATAAAACGAAATTTTGAAAAAACTCAAAAATAAAAAGCGGCCGTACCAACTTGACATGCGAATATCTAGCTTAAAAATGCGGCATAAACGATGAAATTTGGCGAATCAGCGGCACAAATTAGGCCAAAGAGATTGGCAAAATGAAATTTTGAAAAAGTTCAAAATATGAAATGTTATAATAATTTTTCTCATATTTACTTGACACGCTAATATCTCGCTTAGTGTGGCGGTAAAAACAAAAAAAACTTTTTATATTACTAAAATAGTTATTTGTAAATTTGTAGGTAAATGAAAAATACTATTATTTGCTGTAATAGATATGTATTTATAGACAAATTATCAACCCATCAACCGCTGGTATATGCTGGCAGTTAGTTACTTTAGTTGACGTAGAGATGCGCTGCTGGCGTCAGTATGTCAGTAACAGTTTTTCTTTAATAACTTCTTTAATATTGCGGCACAAACGATGAAACTTGGTGAATCGCCGGCACAAACGAGGCCAAAGAGAAGGGCAAAAAATTTTTTGAAAAATCTCAAAGACAAGCAAAATCGCATGTCCAACTTCCGTCAAGTTGGTATGGCCACTTTAAATCCTTAATAGCTTTTTCAATTTTTGAGCTAAATGGCTGAAATTTTGGGAAAGGACGGCACAAACGCGGCACAAACGATTGGTAAAAAGAAATTTTGAAAAACACAAAAATAAAAAGTGGCCATACCAACTTGACATGAATATGAAAGTTATATCAATTTTTGTCATATTAAATTGACATGCGAATATCTCGTTTAAAAATGCGGCACAAACAATGAAACTTGGTGAATCGCCGGCACGAACGAGGCCTAAAAGAATGATAAAAAAAAATTTTGAAAAATCTCAAAAATAATAAGTGGCCATACCAACATGACATGCGAATATCTCGCTTAAAAATGCGGCACAAACGATGAAATTTGGCGAATCAGCGGCACAAATGAGGCCAAAGAGATTGGCCGAATGAAATTTTGAAAAAATTCAAAAAAAAAAGTTATATCAATTTTTGTCATATTAAATTTACATGCGAATATCTCGCCCAAAAATGCGGCACAAACAATGAAACTTGGTGAATCGCCGGCACGAACGAAGCCTAAAAGAATGATAAAACGAAATTTTGAAAAAACTCAAAAATAAAAAGTGGCCGTACCAACTTGACATGCGAATATCTAGCTTAAAAATGCGGCATAAACGATGAAATTTGGCGAATCAGCGGCACAAATTAGGCCAAAGAGATTGGCAAAATGAAATTTTGAAAAAGTTCAAAATATGAAATGTTATAATAATTTTTCTCATATTTACTTGACACGCTAATATCTCGCTTAGTATGGCGGTAAAAACAAAAAAAACTTTTTATATTACTAAAATAGTTATTTGTAAATTTGTAGGTAAATGAAAAATACTATTATTTGCTGTAATAGATATGTATTTATAGACAAATTATCAACCCATCAACCGCTGGTGTATGCTGGCAGTTAGTTACTTTAGTTGACGTAGAGATGCGCTGCTGGCGTCAGTATGTCAGTAACAGTTTTTCTTTAATAACTTCTTTAATATTGCTGCACAAACGATGAAACTTGGTGAATCGCCGGCACAAACGAGGCCAAAGAGAATAGCAAAAAAAAATTTTGAAAAATCTCAAAGACAAGAGAAATCGCATGTCCAACTTCCGTCAAGTTGGTATGGCCACTTTAAAACTTAATATCATTTTCAATTTTTCAGCTAAATGGCTGAAATTTTGGGAAAGGACGGCACAAACGCAGCACAAACGTTTGGTAAAAAGAAATTTTCATAAACCTCAAAAAATAAAAAGTTGCCATTCCAAATTTACATGCCAATGTCTCGCCTAAAAATGCGGCACAAACGATGAAACTTGGTGAATCGCTGGCACAAATGAAGCCTAAAAGAATGGTAAAAAGAAATTTTGAAAAAATTCAAAAATAAAAAGTGGCCATACCAACTTGATATGCGAATATCTCGCTAAATAATGCGGCACAAACGATGAAATTTGGCAAATCAGCGGCACAAACGAGGCCAAAGAGATTGGCAAAAAGAAATTTAGAATAAGTTCAAAAAAAAAAGTTATATCAATTTTTGTCATATTAAATTGACATGCGAATATCTCGCCTAAAAATGCGGCACAAACGATGAAACTTGGTGAATCGCCGGCACAAACGAAGCCCAAACGAATGGTTAAACGAAATTTTGAAAAAACTCAAAAATAAAAAGTGGCCATACCAACTTGACATGCGAATATCTCGCGTAATAATGCGGCATAAAAGATGAAACTCGACGAATCGCTTGCAGAAACAAGGCCAGAGATTGGCAAAAAGAAATTTTGAAAAAATTCAAAATATGAAAAGTTATATTAATTTTTCTCATATTTAATTGACACGCTAATATCTCGCTTGGTATGGCGGTAAAAACGAAATAAACTTTTTATATTACTAAAATAGTTAGTTGTAAAGTTGTAGATAAAAGAAAAATACTATTATTTGCTGTAATAGATATGTATTTATAGATAAATTATCAACCCATCAACCGCTGGTGTATGCTGGCAGTTAGTTACTTTAGTTGACGTAGAGATGCGCTGCTGGCGTCAGTATGTCAGTAACAGTATTTCTTTAATAACTTCTTTAATATTGCGGCACAAACGATGAAACTTGGTGAATCGCCGGCACAAACGAGGCCAAAGAGAATGGCAAAAAATTTTTTCGAAAAATCTCAAAGACAAGCGAAATCGCAAGTCCATCTTCCGTCAAGTTGGTATGGCCACTTCAAATCCTTAATAACTTTTCAATTTTTGGCTGAAATTATAGGAAAGGACGGCACAACAGCGGCACAAACGATTGGTAAAAAGAAATTTTGAAAAAACTAAAAAAATAAAAAGAGGCCATACCAACTTGACATGAATATGAAAGTTATATCAATTTTTGTCATATTAAATTGACATGCGAATATCTCGTTTAAAAATGCGGCACAAACAATGAAACTTGGTGAATCGCCGGCACGAACGAGGCCTAAAAAAATGATAAAAAGAAATTTTGAAAAAACTCAAAAATAAAAAGTGGCCATACCAACATGACATGCGAATATCTCGCTTATAAATGCGGCACAAACGATGAAATTTGGCGAATCAGCGGCACAAATGAGGCCAAAGAGATTGGCCGAAAGAAATTTAGAAAAAATTCAAAAAAAAAAGTTATATCAATTTTTGTCATATTAAATTGACATGCGAATATCTCGCCTAAAAATGCGGCACAAACGATGAAACTTGGTGAATCGCCGGCACAAACGAAGCCTAAAAGAATGGTGAAAAGAAATTTTGAAAAAACTCAAAAATAAAAAGTGTACATACCAAATTGACTTGCAAATATCTCGCTTAATAATGCGGCACAAACGATGAAATTTGCGAATCAGCGGCACAAATTATGCCAAAGAGATTGGCAAAATGAAATTTTGAAAAAGTTCAAAAAAAAAAGTTATATCAATTTTTGTCATATTAAATTGACTTACGAATATCTCGCCTAAAAATGCGGCACAAACGATGAAACTTGGTGAATCGCCGGCACAAACGAAGCCCAAACGAATGGTAAAACGAAATTTTGAAAAAACTCAAAAATAAAAAGTGGCCATACCAACTTGACTTGCAAATATCTCGCGTAATAATGCGGCATAAACGACGAAACTCGAAAAATCGCTTGAAGAAACAAGGCCAAAGAGAACGGCAAGAAGAAATTTTGAAAAAGTTAAAAAAAAAAAGTTATATCAATTTTTGTCATATTAAATTTACATGCGAATATCTCGCCTAAAAATGCGGCACAAACAATGAAACTTGGTGAATCGCCGGCACGAACGAAGCCTAAAAGAATGATAAAAAGAAATTTTGAAAAAACTCAAAAATAAAAAGTGGCCTTACCAACTTGACATGCGAATATCTCGCTTAAAAATGCGGCATAAACGATGAAATTTGGCGAATCAGCGGCACAAATTAGGCCAAAGAGATTGGCAAAATGAAATTTTGAAAAAGTTCAAAATATTGTAAAGTTTTTCCAGAAAAACTTTACTTACACAACTAATGCCTGCCACTAGTTATTAAATATGTGGGTTTGATTAAATAATAAAACTCGCTAAAGTTGTAAGTAATAACCTGATTTATTAACACGTTAACATTACTCACATTAACATTTACAAGCAACTAACGCTATTCATTACAGTCACCATTTACAACAGTCACAACAGTTTACTGTTACTTACTCACTTCGTAACGCCACAAAACTGTTCCCCGACTGACCACTGGTCCGCACTGCACCGAATTGCACTAGTCTCAGCTACACTAACACAGCTCTACTCATCAACTGACTAATTGCCCAACTAGCTACCACTGAAGCACTCCGCAACACTGACTCTCTCAACACTAACTCCGAACTTGACTAAAACTCTCTAAAACTTGATTGAAACTTAATTGAAAACTGACTTCTCCAGCTGTGTCGGCCTCCTTTTAACTGCGTGCCTCCCTCCAACTGGAACTGCCCTCCTCCAATTCTCTGAGCATAAGTTTCCACGCCCTCCTGATGTTCATTGGCTGGAGAAAACATACTGCCACCACCTCAGCTGTGAGCCGCCTCCTCCCATTCTCCGTCTCTCTCCAACTCCGTCTGTCTCCCTCTCACCTGTCAATCACAGGCTGGGAAACACATATGCCACCACCCCAACTGAGGCCTTTCTCTTAGCTGGCTTTTACACAGGTCACTAACTCCTTGAACAATCTAGCCCTTTCCTTTCTAGTTCAATAAAGACCGGCCCTTTTGTCTACACAGTGGTGGCCTGTTACCGGCTTTAGTCGCTTAACCCCTAGAACAATCTAGGCCTTTCTTTTCTGCCAAAAGTAGATACCGCCCCTTTTGTTTATGCAGTGGCGGCCTGTTACTGACTTTGGTCGTTCAACCTCTAGAACAATCTAGGCCTTTCTTCTCCGCCCAGGTCAACTTCGTTACACTGCTCCCCTCTTAGAACTGTTCGTCCCGAACAGAAGTCTCCTTCGTGATGTAGGGCAGCAATCGGTCCAAGTGTACCACCTTCATCTTGGATCTGGGCGTGCGTTGAATCCGTTACAGCAGGTCGTTGAGCCGTGAGACAGTGGTGTAAGATCCTACCCAGCAACTTAGGAGGTTTTCCCTTTTTGCGGACACGCTTGTACGACCAAACTTTCCCACCTCTCTGGAACGTTCTTCCGATGGCCTGCCTGCCATACAAAGTCCTCGTCCGGCCACCCTCCTGTTTCATTCTATCGTGTACCTGTCTACGTGCGGCTCTCCACTTATGGCAAAGGTCCGCAGCACAGCTATCCACGTCCACTTCGTCCGTTCCTAGGCTGCCAATTAAAACGTCACTGGGTCGTCGAAACTCCCAGCCAAACACAATGCTTGCAAGCATTCGCTCTGTGGTCTCTGGAACTGCTGATCGGTTCGCCATCTTTAGGGGAGGCGTATGTTCATCCCAGTCCCCCGGATGTTCATTCCCCAAAGACCCCTGATGGCCTTCTAGGGTCCTGATGCTTCGCTCTACCATGCCGTCAGAGTGAGGGTGTAGCGGCGTCGTCCTTGTCCTCCTGACGCCGAGGATCTGGTAGACCGTCGATGCTGCAGCTGCCGTTGACGCGTCCTGATCTGCTACGCCGTGGGCCCCTGCCCACTTACTGAAGTGGTCCCTCGTAAACAGGTTACAGCGCATTCTTCGTCTGTAATCAGGAGAAGGTCCTGCCATATCAATGGCTATCCTCTTGCACGGAACTCCAACCTTGTATTGCCTCAGGGCACCATGGGTTTCGCGGCTGGGTCCCTTCCTTGCTACCCACTCGGTGCACCGACTAGCCCAGTCTGCACCATCTTCCTGGTAGCCTACCCAAGAGAACCGCTGCTTCCGCTTGGCCCATGCCCTCTTCACTCCAAAGTGACTCCCGGCGATACCTCCGTGAATTTCCGCTGATAGCTCCTCTTCCTTTCTCGATGCTAGCAGGATTACCCGTTTCCCCTCTTCTTTGCTGTCCACCCTTTTCCGGGCTGGTTCTTCCTGACATTTGAGCACAGACACAATGTTCTCACCCTGGAGTTGTTCCTCCCTGGTCGCTTCAGTGCTACATTCCACTCCTGGTTTAACAATAGTTCCCTTACCTTGGTCTTGCTCTTCCTGTCCGTTGCAGTTTTCAATTCTTTCTTCTTCCCACGCAGCTTTCTGAACTTCTACATGGCTACGTCCTCGTTTAAACTGGTCACCTTCTAAGTCTGACCTGCTATCTGCATCATCCTTACTTCCTTCATGTTCCTCTTGAACGTTCTTTGCTTCTTGGCCCTTGTTTGATCCGGCCTTTATTCCTTCAGGTATGTCGTTTACTTCTCTTTTTATTTCACCTTTTATTCCGTCATGGCCTGTTTTCATCTCGTTCCGCCAGTTTCTCATATCTTCTCTCATTTCGTCTTTCCACTTCCTATGATCTTCTTTTATCTCCTTCATCATTGCTATTAACTCTTCCATGCTGGGCTTCTTAGTACTCACGGGCATACAACACTCGTCGGTTTTCTAGAACTTCCAGCAATTTACCCGATCTAATAAAATCAACACTTACTCGTCTAGCAGTTT